>NW_012114364.1:2499461-2655908 GCF_000951035.1 Colobus angolensis palliatus | reverse complement strand
GCCTCCCAGGTTCACGCCATTCTCCTGCCTCAGCCTCCCGAGTAGCTGGGACTACAGGTGCCCGCCACCACGCCTGGCTAATATATATATATATATTTTTTTGGATTTTGCTAGAGACAGGGTTTCACCCTGTTAGCCAGGATGGAGACCCCATTTATTTAAAAAAAAATAGGGACACCTAGCCCAAGTCTAATTCTTCCTCGTGGGTCCCAGAATGCCCTAAGCTGGGTTGCTTGTCATCCTAATATTTTATTCTCCCAATCACCAGTCGATAGTCTTCTCTTTTCCACTCTTGAAATGAATGTCTTAGATTTCTGCTTTCACAAACCTGCATTGCTTCTCCCCTGGGAAAGCCTTCTTCTATTCTGGCCTGGGTTGTTGGGATACCCAGACCTTGCTCCCTCGATGCCCCTGCCCCTCCATTCTCACTGTTGTTTTGTCAAGATTCTCTTTGACTGCTAATATTGATTGGCTCTATGATGTAGAGCCCAATCTGGACATTGTCTTTATAGGTCTTATTATGGAATATATTCATCAATTTGTTCAACAAATATTTATTGAGAAACCACTGTGAGCAAGCCGTTGTTCTAGGGGTCTAGATATTCAGTACAGAAAAGAAAAGCATGAAACCTGTTTCATGGATATTACATTCTTGTAGGAAGCAAGCAATAAGTAAATAAATACACAGTTATGATTTAGGTAATAATAAATATTTTGAATAAAATTAGAGCAATACAGACTATCTGGTGTGGGAGAGTAAAAGTGAGAAATTATTTTGGATAAGGTGAATCAGGAAAGGCCTCTTTAAGGAGGTAACATTTAAGCAGAAACTTGAATGAAATGAGAGAGGAAACCAGGTGCATATCTAGGGCAGAGTCTGCTAGACAGAAGGGAAAGCCAGTGCAGAGGCCCAGAGGCTGTGGTAGGTTTGGTTTGCTTGAGAAACAGCAAGAAGGTCATAGTGGCTGGAACAGAAAGGGAGAGAGAGAGCAGGAGGAGATGGAGTGGGTGAAGGGACTTTGTGTAGGCTTTTGTTCGCTTGGCAGAGTTTCAGCCTTATTTGGAGAACAGTGGAAATCTGCCAGAGGATTCTGAAGAGTGGAATAATGTGGTCTTGGTAGAGGCAGTTGTGGCTGGAAGGCTTCTGTCACTTCTGATGTATAACCATCCATTCTACCATTATTTCTTCCAGTGTGATCCAATAATTCTTTTAGTGAAGGGAGGATAAAAAATCCTTTATACTTATTTTGTTACAATAGCACATAAAGAGCATCCCTTTACACTCCAATGTTTTACAGCAATTTTTACATACAGTCTTACCTGTTATAGGCCCTCTCCCTATGTCCTTGGGTCAGAGGTTGTGAGGCTTTGGAAAAAAAGAGTACCAGATATTCTTCTGTTCTCAAAATTCTCCTTTCAATCTCACCAGTTGTTTATTGTTAAGACAGAAAGTGGTGCTTTTGTTTTTTGCAAGGAGACCAAGATACCACTCCATTAAGGTGCTCAAACGTTTTCTGTTTTTCCAAAGAAAGGTTTTCGGCTAAACAGATCCCTGACTTAGATCTACTCCCCAAGAGTTTTAAATTTTGTAACTTTCTACTTGTTCTTCCTTGAGGGTATTTATTGTTTTATACAAATGTTTGTTCCATTATCAATAGCTTTTTCCTTGTTCAAGGACTTAGTTCCTTCTCCAGTTTTTATATCATTTCAAAGTTTCCCTCTTTTTCTTTGTTTATAAAGTAAAGACTATCCAAGTAAATCTTATTTTCTTCTCCATAATGCTACCCTCTACTATCGTGCATACTGAATTCCACTTCCGCACAAACAAAGTATAATAATATGTCCCTGCCTTCCCTCCTCATTAAATAAGTGGATATTGTGACCACGGATACTAGTTATAATTTAATTTGAAAAATATTAATTGTTCAAACTTACTTGAAATGACACAACCAATAATCCTGCATTTTCTTTAATGATCAGGACTTGGCATTAGAGAGAACGAGACCCTCCAGAGGGGAGACTTGCCTGGCCCTGCGTGGAGCCACTCTGGCAGTGTAGGGAAGATGCCCCCTACAGGCAGTTCATTGCTGCTGCCTTCATCAGACAACACGTGGACGGCAAAATCTTAAAAACACGTTTTTACATTTTTGAACCAATTTCATTCTGGAAAACTCTTATTGCTGCTTTTTAAAAAAAACAATTTTTTTTAAAAAATTGTCCTTATGACTGCTTTGAAGTTGCTCCTTTCTGGTCCTCTCTCCTCTGCTTTCATCATTTGCTCGTAGTTTAGGGACGTTTACATTTTGGATAATTATTTAATTCCGTTTTCACCTCAGGTTTCTGAGTGCTGCATTTTTACTCCATTGTTATGTTTTGTTTTGTTTTAACCTGTTGCCAGAGGTGCCACATGGGACTGGAACACACCTTCTGCCAGACACAATCCTGAATTCATTAACTTGCCATTTCCTTTGCTCTTGATGGGACCTGACAGACAAGCACTTCCATTAAAGGAATATGTAATTACCCAACACCAACATCTGCCAAGAAAAACAGAAGGAAACACAGAAAGGCAAAGAAGTGGGTGGGGGGACGCATGTGTTTAGGGATTGGAAGAGCTTTTAATGAAAGTTATTGTTTAGGAGTCTGGAATCATGATTCCTGCTGTTGCCAGAAGTGTCTCGTCAGCGACCTAAGACTGAATATCTGAGCTAAGGGGAAAACCTTGAACTCCTCACTTCCGAGGCAACATGGATTAAAATCAGGACAGACTTCTGACAGGGAAATTCACATTGTGATCTCAGTGGGAGTTTCTGTAGGGTGGTAGCCCACTGGACTACAACATAATCTCTGGTAATTAAACACATTTGGCCTCTTTCGTGTGTGGGAGAAGTCACGGATGAGCAAATTGGAGGATTTGATTTTATGCTGGAAGGAGGGTGGTCTTGCTAAGTCAGGGTCAGATATCGGGCAAGAAGGCAGGGGCAGAGCCTGTAGTTTGGCTGACTGACATAACCCCTGGGTAATCAGAAAATTGAAATCATGCCTTGACATTCTCATCATCTCACAATCCCAGAATACGCTGGGAGAGGAGAATGAAGGTGCAGTTATCAGCCTGGGCTTATGTAGAGCAGAGGCCAGACTTGTTTCTCTCTACCCACTGTGTTTCTTCCCAGTGACTCCTTCTCTCGCAAAGGCAACAAACAAAATACAGATGATTTTTCTCTTTCTCCTTGTCTCTAACACTCTGAAAGGAAAAAAAAAGACTTTCAGTGAGTGAGGGAAAGTACAGAAAGTAAGAGTGGTATCTTTCTTTCATTCCCTTCTATAGAATAAATGATGTGACCTTGGCTACACCTTTCCAGATGACCCACAGCCAGCTGTGGGAATAAGAAGCAAGTTACATGAGTCACATCTTTTAGAAACATTGTGTGCCACAGCTAATTGTTGTCCTCTGGCATGAAGAACTATCCAGAGGCCTCAACTCAGGAAGATTTCCGTTTGGGCCAGGACTAACTACAATTCCTCTACTGTCTTTCCAGAACCCCTTGTCCTCAACACTCTTCTGCAGAGACCAGGAGAGCCAGTGAGGAGGGTCACCGGACTGCTGGAGACTCAAAGCTCAGAGGAAGAGAACCAATAGAAGGGCTCATCACAGAAATCTGAGCCTCTCTTTCTTCTCCCCTATGATTTAGGCTCCTATACACAATGGTGTTCTAAGCCCGATAATGTTGAGGGCCTCTCCCCTGGATCGTAGACCTTGTTTCACAAGACCCTAACTCTCCATGCTGTACAACTGCAATTCCCTGGAATGTTAAGTGGTGTCTCATGAACAAGCGTTTCATAGTCAAGCAAGTCCTTCTTCACTGAAGGACTTTTCTAAATCTTTGGGATGCTAACACGCAGTGCCAAACTTTAAAAGTTCCTCAGGAGGTAGCATTTCCAGAATATATTTGACCATGAAATAGTATTATCATTTTAACCCCAAATCTCCCAGGACTAGAGCTATGAGAAACATGTATAAGAAAGCAATTATAAGAATTCCTGTCTGCTCTTCAAAAATACAATATTATGATTCATAGGAAGTATAGTCCTAAAGTTATAGCCCCGTTGGATTTGGACGATTACAGTGAATGTGAAATATTACAGCCAGATCTTCACATTTTAGTTCAAAGGATATGCTCTGAATTCCCTGACTATATGTGGTCCCATAATTATATACTCTCTTGGCATGGCTGAATAGTATAGTTTGCTATCTATAGATACAGAGTATATACCTGAAGCATGCTAATTGTTTAGTGTCATGACTTGCATCAGAGCTCTGTCCTCAGTTTTTTTCTTTTCCGTATTTTTATCAGTGGCTTTAATGAAGTAGTAGAATGCATGATTACTGGATATACTGAGGACCCAAACCAGGGCAGATAAAAATTTTGCTGGATGACTGATATGGCTTGGCTGTGCCCCCACCCAAATCTCACCTTGAACTATAATAAACCCCACTTGTCAAGGGCAGGGCCAGGTGGAGATCATTGAATCATGGGGTCAATTTCCTCCATACTGTTCTCATGGTAGTGAATAATTCTCACAAGATCTGATGGTTTTATAAATGGGAGTTCCCCTGCACACGCTCTCTCCTGCCTGCCGCCATGTAAAACATCTCTTTGCTCTTCCTTTAAACGTCATTCGGAACTGAGTCCATTAAACGTCTTTCCTCTATAAATTACCCATTCTCAGGTAGGATTTTACTAGCAGGATGAGAATGGACTAACACAGTGACAAAGTGTGGTCTCAACAGACAGAGGAGATGGGTAGATCAAACCCAGTAAGCTAAAATGTAATAAGGGGAAACTTAAAGTCCTTTCCTAAAGCCCTCAAGCTATAAGTTGAAGATGAAGAAGATATGATCAACTAGTTCATATGAAAAATATTGAGTGTCTTTAATTGACTACAAGTTCTATATGGGATAATGACGAAGGGCTTGAAGCCACATGACGGTTAGAGAAAGTGTGTGAAATACACAGTTTGAGGTAAGTTGAAGGCCATTTGCGTAATGTTTACAAATCTTAAGAAGGAGCACAGACTTGAGTGAGGTTATGTCCACAAACACCCCATCCCCTGTGAGTGAGCAGGCGAGGATGTGCAAGAATGTGAATGGGCGTCACACCCTACACTCCCCGGTGCAATAAGTGCAGCATGACTCACTGGAATTGTAATTCAGAAATTGTTACATGTTTAAAAAGTATTCATAACATTATCTTCCAAATTCTTATAATTCAAAGTAATTCTGGTTCATGGACAAGTCCCAACACTGTCCTTGGCTAACTATGCCTCTCTAATTGGTCCTTACCATTCTGTTTCTATGGGCAGGATGTTTACTAAATTCTCACAGCTGCACTTGTATGACTGTCACTTCTTCCTGACTTGCATTTGTGTGTGCGTGTGTGTGTTTGTGTGTACATTAAAGTTGGTGTTTCATTGGAATTATAGTTAGATTATACTCACAAGCGAAAGCAATCATTTTGTCTGCTCCTTCATCAGCATTACTCGTTGGAGAACTAAAATGCTAATATTGATAAAAATGAACATTCATGGAGTGCTTAGGCTGTGCTAAGCATTGTTGTAATTGTTTAACATAGATTATGTCATTTAATTTTCACAAGAACAGTATGAAGTAGTTATTAGTACTCTCTCTTTTTTTGCTGCTAAGTAACCTGAGATATGGAGGTTAAGTATCTTACCCTCAGTCACACATCTAGTAAATAGTAGAGTCAGGATTTGAGTTCAGGTATTTGTCTTGAGAGCCTGTGTTCTTATAACCACTATGCTATACTTTTTCCCCATGTCCAGCTTCTTTCTTAGAAAATTCCCATGTACTTCTTCCTGATTGCACCTATTTATTTCTCATCTTATTCCTAAAAACACCAGATTTGTCTACTGGCTGAAATACGAAACCTTAATTTTGATTTTTTGAACTTAACTAAGGAACTCTATTATCTTAAACTACACTGGTTAACTATAGAACTATAGGCACTCCTAGTCAATGTTGCTTGCGTACACAATCTAGCCAGGAAGATGATTTTTCATATCTGATCCCTTACTGAAGTGTTAACATCTGCTTAAAACAGGCTGATTATTCCAACTAAAAATGCTTAAGAAATCATCAAAATGTATCTCTCTAAGGACATTCTCTTTGACTGATTTAGATCCATTTATACCATACCATCTTTGACATCCAAACACCTTTCTGATTCTTATTAATGATAAAACATACATAGATAATTCATTTTTATTATACCTGTTTTGTTTATATTATTTTAAATAGATTGTGAATTCCTGATGACAGAGTTTCTGGAATTTATGAATTTAAAGCACACAGATTGAAGATATTGAGATAACTTACAGACATTGAGATAACTTACAGGAAATACCTGCCATATAGAAAGTACGAAAAAAAAAAAAAGCTTTATTGTTAGAATTTTGCCTACTTGCAAGGGTATCTTACTTTCCCACTTGCTTACCTGTTTTCAATAGAATTATATATAGTATGTTAAAATTCTGGACAAAAGTTGGCTAAGTTGTGTGTGTGTGCCCATACGCTTGAGTTTATGTGTGTGCATGTGGGGGGTGAGGGAAGAAATAATTTTTATAGGGGAAATGGTATTTATTTTCAAGACTTCTTTAGGTCTTTTTTCCTTTTTCAAGGGATCATAAATATAATCTTTCACTAAGCTTTTCCATGAACCACAAATGTTCAACATTGTACTTAAATAACCTAGTAAATTATCTTGAGTCTCTCAAAAGACTCCCTGAAGTCACTATTTTTGGAGTAGTCTGCTTTCGTAGGCTTGTTAGGAGGACTATGTATAAACCCTCCTATAAAAAGGGTTTATAACTGTGCCTGACATATAGTAAGATCTATATAAATGTATCACACACATGAGATGAGTGTGTTACATAGAACAATTATTATTTCTCCACAACAACTAATTATCCCTGGCATAGCATAACCATTTCCTATATATACAGGAATCTGTATGTAACTCCTTAATCTTACCTTTTATTTCTGTGTAAATAGCACAGTATTTTAATTTATCTATCTATCTATCTATCTATCTATCTATCTATCTATCTATCTATCTATCTATCTAATTCTTTATAAATGTCATGTTATCTGATAAGGCAAATTCTTACTCATTTGCTTTAAAATTACTTTGATTTTTCTTCATTCTTGACTTCCTTATGAATTTTAGGACAGTGCATCTTTAAATGTATAAGATGATGTCAAATCATTTTCAATCATGGTTGTAAAAATGCATGCTTCCAAGAACAGTTTTAGAGAGTTCCCACTGATCCACATCCTCCCCTACTTGATTTTATGGAGAACTTTTAAAATTAAGTCTTATTGAGGCGTAATTTATAAGCAATAAAATGTACCCACTTTAGAGTTGAGTACGTTTGATAAAATCATACATCTTTGTTTTTTTTAATTTATTTTTTAACTTTTATTTTAAGGTTGGGGTACATGTACAGGTTTGTTATATAGGTAAACTGTGTCATGGGGGTTTATCGTACAGATGATTTCTAGACCCAAATACTAAACCTAGTACTCATTAGTTATCTTTTCTGATCCTCTCCCACCTCCTGCCCTCCACCCTCTCATAGGCCCCAGTGTGTGCTGTTCTCCTCTATATGTCCATGTGTTCTCATCATTTAGCTCCCACTCATAAGTGAGAACATTGCAATGTCTGGTTTTCTGTTCTTGCATTAGTTTGCTGAGGATAACGGCCTCCTGCTCCATCCATGTCCCTGCAAAGGACATGATCTCATTCTTTTCATGACTGCATTGCATTCCATGGTATATATGTACCACATTTTCTTTATCCAGTCTATCACCAGTGGGCATTTAGGTTGATTCCATGCCTTTGCTATTGTGAACAGTACTGCCATGAACATTCACATTCATGTATCTTTATGGTAGAATGATTTATATTCCTTTGAGTAATGGGATTGCGGGGTCAAATGGTATTTCTGTTTTTAGGTCTTTGAGGAAGCACTACACTGTCTTCTACAATGGTTGAACTAATTTACACTCTCACTAACGGTGTGTACGTATTCCTTTTCTTCCACAGCCTCACCAGTGTCTGTTATTTTTTGAGTTTTTAATAATAGCCATTCTGACTGGTGTGAGATGGTATCTCATTCTGGTTTTGATTTGCATTTCTCTAATGATCAGTGATGTTGAGCTTTTTCTCATATGCTTATTGGCCACGTCTATGTTTTCTTTTGAAAAGTATCTGTTCATGTCATTTATCTACTTTTTAATGGGGCTGGTTTTTGCTTGATAATTTGTTTATTTATAGATGCTGGATATTAGACCTTTGTCAGATGTATAGTTTGCAAAAATTTTTACCCATTCTGTAGGTTGTCTGTTTACTGTGTTGATAGTTTCCTTTGTTGTGCAGAAGCTCTTCAGTTTAATTAGATCCCATCTGTCAAGTTTTGTTCTTGTCGCGATTACTTTTGACATCTTCATCATGAAATCTTTGCCCATTCCTGTGTCCAGAATGGTGTTTCCTAGGTTGTCTTCTGGGGATTTTATAGTTTTAGGTTTTATACTTAAGTCCTTAATACATCTTCCGTTAATTTTTGTATATAGTATAAGGAAGGGCTCAAGTTTCAATCTTCTGCATACAGCTGGCCTGTTCTCTCAGCACCACTTATTGAATAGGAAATCCTTTCCCCATTGCTTGTTTTTGTCAGGTTTGTTGACGATCAGGTAGTTGTAGTTGTGCGGTTTTAGTTCTGGGTTCTCTATTCTGCTCCATTCATCTATGTGTCTGTTTTTGTACCAGTACCATGCTATATTAGTTACTGTAACCTTGTGGTATAGTTTGAAGTCAGATAGAATGATGCTCCAACTTTGTTCATTTTGCTTAGGATTGCCTTGGCTGTTCAGGCTCTTTTTTGGTTCCATATAATATAAATTTTAAAATAGTTTTTCCTAGTCCTGTGAAGAATGTTAATGGTAGTTTAATAGGAATACCACTGAATCTATAAATTGCTTTGGTCTCTATGGCCATTTTAACAGCATTGATTCTTCCTATCCAATGTCATGAAATGTTTTTCATTTGTTTGTGTCATTTCTGATTTCTTTGAGTAGTGTTTTGTAGTTCTTCTTGTAGAGATCTTTCACCTCCATGGTTAACTGTATTCCTAGGTATTTTTATTCTTTTTGTGGCTATTGTGAATGAGATTGTGTGGCTCTTGGCTTGGCTGTTGTTGAGGTATAGGAATGTTAGTAATTTTTGCACACTGATTGACAAAATCATACATCTTTGTAAAGAGTAATAAAATTAACTTACAAAAAACTTCCATCACTTTCAAAGGTTTTTTGTGCCCTTTTCCAGTAAATTGCTACCCCAACACTGGCTGCAGGCCACCACTGATCTCTCTATCACTATGTATTATGTTTATTTTTCCTAGAGTTTCATATAAATGGAAATCTAGAGTAAGTACTCTGTAGCCTTCTTTTACTCAGCAGAATATTTTTTGGACCTTACATGCTTTGTGTGTTAATAGTTTGTTCATTCATATTGCTGAGTAGTATTCCATCGTATGAATATACCACAATTTGCATATCCATTTACGTGCTGGTAAATATATTTTTAGTTTTCCAGTTAGAGGCCATTATGAACAAAGCTACTGTGAATATTCATGCACAAATCTTACCACAGACATGTTTTCAGCCTACCCATGACATAGTATACAGCTTAAAGCTTGGAAAGGGGTATTATTACATACCTGCAGAGAGAGAGAGAGAGAGAGAAAGGACACAGAACATGATGGAATTCCTTTTCTAAATGGTGCACCTCAAAACCCAACCAGATAACCTTGCAAATGTATCTTTAAACTATTAACTTATTCCTCTAAGCCGAAAATAGCTGATTTCAATTTCTTTAAAAAAAAAAAAAGCCCTAAGTTTTAGTTTCATAAATACATGTTCCCATTCTGCTGAGCCAACTCTTAATGGTTCTACAGGAACTCTTACTCTATGCTGAAGAAGTACACCATTGTACTCCAGCTGACTCTGAGATGCTCCACCCCACTTCAGGGACGACCCTTGAGCCACAGAAAACCTTGCAAATCCTTTTTAAATTACTCAAGAAATAACCAGAATTATTGGTAGAGAAGAATGCACTTTTTATGCCAAATATTTGGCAATTTATCATTTGAATATGATATATATGAATAGCTATTTAAAACATTTTATTATAAGCAATAAATGTTTGTTGTAAAATTTCGAATGGTTCAGAATCATAAAAAATAAAACCCTTCAACTACCCTCCAAATTCTACTGCCTAAAAGAAAAATGTATATCTTCAGATGTTTTCTATGCCTATATAAACATTTAGAATACATATACTATATTCAAACATTTTACTGAATGAAGCCATATTTTTATGCTGTTTTGCAACTTACAGGAGGGACAGATAGACAGATAGATAGATGTACATACATACACCCATTTTGTATGTATTCGTCATGGGTATATGTGCATAGATTGTATATTAATTCGTAACATCTGCATATTTCATAGTGAAGACATGACATTATTTGTCATTAACCATATGGATGCTTAAATATTTGCTTGTTTATTTGGGCTTTGGTTTTGGATCCAAGCTAAGATTCTACTGCTGTCAATCAGTGACTTCATTTAGTTTTTATTACAATGTCGAAAGTCGATTTGTAACATACACCTTAAATAGCAAAGCAGATGTATAACTTAATCAGGTAAGAAAACCCTCAATAGTATAAATTCCTTTATAAGAAAAGAGGCATTGAGTCAAAGTCTGGAAAGATCATGAAGGCGTAGGGGAGAAAGATTCAAGGAAGGAATCTGGAGTCCCAAAGCTGAAGCTAAGTGTTCCCAAGTAACAGCTCTATCAATCTGCTGGCAGGCTGCCTAGCTAGTTTGCAGGAGAAGAGCTGAAACCAGCCCACAGCCTGTGGATGCTCTTTATAAAGTGCAGTTTTAGGAATGTCAAAGGATGGTTTGAGGGCCTGTAGTTTCTTGTTTTTGCCATCTCCCTTCCTGGCTTTGGTAAACACAAGTCTTCTTAGCATGGAGAACATACTGGGTTTTCTAGTTCACTGATGGAGCCTGATCAAGAGTTCTTCCCTTGTTAGAACTCTCCATTAAATCACTGCCAATCTAAATCAGCAATGGTGTCCACAACACAGAGACATTCATTGTAATAATAATAATTAGCAGCTCCTTGCACTATTGGAAATATTTCACATGTATCAATTTACGTAATCACCACAAGGACCCTATGAAGTAGGCATTATTATTATCCCAGGTTTATAGATAAGAAATGGAAAAGAAAGATTAAGTGATTTGCCCAAGGCCACTTGGTTAGTAATGCAGAGCTGGAAGTCAAAACCAAAGAGTCTGTCCTCAGAGTCTGAGCACCCCACCACTCTGCTTTCTTGTGTCTCGGTACACTGAAGTGCTTACTAAGTGCTGCAGATTCCTGGAGAGCTAGGAATTTCTGCCCTACCAATAACTTTCCATAATATTCGGTTTGTGTTGCAGGTAAAAATATACTTTCCCCTCTGCCATGGCTATCACTTTTCAATGGACACCACCTATTTCCTTTTCCCTTCAATGAGCATCTGTTTCACAGCATCTAGGTGACCTGGTTAGAATATTCCAACTGGAGAGAGGTGGGTGGTGTTGCAATGAATTCAAGCCAAGGCAAACCTTAAAACCCAGCAGCCCTAATGCTCTCCAACACAGTGCACAATTTTGTTTGGTGGACTGGACCAGTTTTGATTTAGCCATCCAAGTAACTTGTCACTGCCTGGTTTACATAAGAGAGTGTACTGTGTGTGAGCGTGCATGTGCATAAAACTAAGTTTATTTCCACCTTCATATCCCAGGCTAAATGGCTCCAGGGATATAACTTAAAAGTATTGTATGTGGAAACAATTCTATGTACTTTCCTATCACACATTTTCTATGTAGAAAGGGATTCTTTTCTATTAGTAATTGCTAGAAGAAGCATTACTTTAATTTTATATAATGAAGACAATTTATTACTTTTCAACTTTGAAGTAGTTAACTGCTATAAATTCATTTTCAAAATCATAAAGTGATTTTGAATTTTTAAGTAGGGTTGAAATTCAAGGTAACTACAAAAACTCTGCCCTCTCTATTAGTCACAGTCTGTGCCTTCATTCCTTCATTCCTGCTTCTGAGCAATAATTTCCTGTGTTGTATCTGTGAAATTCATAACGGATGTTTATGTCTTAATTTGCATTCATTCATTTTCATTCATTATTTATCCATGTAGTCAAACAAGGCTCTGAGAACCTACTGTAATACCCTGTTTGAGGTGCTAGAATTATGACATCACTCTGGAGAATCTTCTAGTCTAAAAGCTGAAACATGTACACCAATGGTGACCATGTGGTATGAGTACCATAGCACAACTAGACACAGTGTCTTTGAATCACTGAGGAATCATTTCAGAAGGGTAGGCAACGAATGGGAAGAGGAGGGAAAGTAAGTGTAGAATGCCTCACAGCGAAGGTGATAATTCAATTCTTTGAAAGATGAACAGAAAGGTGTCACATGAAGAAGGGTGGGAAAGTATTATGAGCAGAGGACAGAGCATGTGTAAAGAAAGGAAAAAAATGATGCATCATGGCCCATTCTGAAAGGTGGGTGGTAGGGTATGCCTGGAGCAAATCTAAGGCTGTTGGCCAGTGTTAGGAGATAAGGCATGAAAAATGGTCTGAGGCCAGATTGTAATAAACTTTATGTTCAATGACAAGGAGTTTGGATTTCATTCTGTAAGTTCTAAGGAGCTTTATATGTGAAAAGGAGAGAGTGAGAGAAAGAGAGAAACCAAAATTAAGTAAGCAGTTGGCTGGGAAAAGGTAGATGGTTTCTTTCCTATAGAAAACTAGAAGACAAACTAGAAAATATAATAATCAACAGAAATTATTTTTTTCTTATCAATTTGAATTGTTTTAAATTAAGAAGCTTCTCCATGAGATATCTTTTAATTTCTAAAGACATATTTTCTCTGGAGTCTGAAACAGGGAGCTGAGTGGCCTTCTCTGACTCTAATAATATTATTATCATTTCTTTGTTTCAGCACATTCTGTCCCATTGTCCAAAAACCTCAAGAGTAATTCATAACAAAATCTCTCTGCTCTGAGGTATTGCAGCTAAACAACAACAAAATGCCTTTCCAGATCCCTTAGGTAATGTGTTTAACATTTTGTATGTGAGAATATACTAAAACATTGTCCAAAGTCAAATACAGGGCAAGTGTTGGTACCTGAGACGGAAAAGTTAGGGACAAGCAGAATAAAAAATCAGGAACAAAATGATAAAACTCAGGAATTTCTGGGGAAAATAAGAATTATTTTTTAATTTTAAAATGGTTTTTACTACATACAGTAAAATGCACACAATATAAAATTTATCATTTTAAACAGTTTTAAGAGTACAGTCCTGAAAGCGTTAAGTACATTCAGATTGTTACGTCACCAATATCAACATGTATCTCCAGAACTTGTTCGTCTTCCCCACGTGAAACTGTGCTCATGAAAAACTAACTCCCCATTCCTCCCTGCCTCCAGCCACTGGCAACCACCATTCTACTCTGCGTATGAATTTGACTTCTCTAGGAACCTCATGTAAGTGGAATCAGACAATGTTTGTCTTTTGTGTCTGGCTTATTTTACTTAGAATAATGTCTTCAAGATTCATCCTGCTGTGGTATGTGTCAAATTATCTTCCTATTTAAGACTGAATAATATTCCATTGTATATATACGCCACATCGTGTTTACCCATTTATCTGCTGACGGACACTTGATTTGCCTTCACATTTTTGTCTATCATGAATGATACTGTTATGAAAATAAGTGTGTCAATATCTGTTCTAGTCTAAGAAATTCTTCAGCAGCATTGTAAGGAGGAAGTTGAAATAATATTCTGGTTAAAGAAGATGTGGGCGACATTAGATAAAATGTAATAGTTTGATATTCCAATCCTTGCAACAACTCAGTTATAAAAAGAGAAAAAGAGACCATTTTCATTAAGGGAGGCCAATATCATTTTGTTGAACATAAAGATAAACATGAATATAAACAAAGTATAGTGAACTAAAGTAGAGGGAGAAATTATGAGTAGAGAAATCAGAAAATGCTTCGTCAAGGGGGTGGCTTTTCAGACACATTTGACCTTTCTCTGCTGACCGCCTCTTGGATGGGAGTAGACTTGATGCTGTGGCTTTTGGAGGGTCAGAAAGAAGTTTCCTGGTGTGTTCTCTAAACTCTGCTTTGTTTCACCAAATTCAGCCTCCAGAGAGCACCAATTTTTCATTATGTGTCTACACATGAAGGGGTGCCATAGAAAATGAATCTCTACTTTGTCCAGCCTGTTCTCTCTGCTCTCCCAATTTCATTTAGAATACATGATTCCATGAAACAATTCCTGCTAGGTAATACCAACTCATATAAGTGAGTGCAAATGAAGTGAGCTCATATGAGTGAGCTTCTTACCCCACAGTTTTATGCCTACTTTCCAGCAAAGTAACTTTTAGATGCAACTTTACCTCCGTCTAAAGTTGGTAAGTGAGAACTGACAAATGCCTATAAAGGGTGCATGGGGACTTTTTGGAAATTAAAAAGTTCTAAATGGCTCCAACTTAAATAGGCTCCAAGCAGAAATGGAACCTTCCAGAGGTGTTTGAAATGGCAACTTTCTAATGCAATAGCAGCAGGCAGTAATGGAAAATCCTGCTTTGGCAGAAAAGAAGAAGTAGGTTTCATCGTTAAAGGTGTGGCAAAAAGGTTTTGTAAATTAAAGCATAAATCAGTCAACTTTTATTTTAATTAACTTAGCCAAAAACACTTCTATGAAAAAACTTTGTTAGAGTTTAGAATTAACTATAAATCACTCACTGATTTAATGATGTATAATACACATGCAGAAAAGTGCAGAAATAATAAGCTTTCAGCTCAATGCTCATCCATAGGTGAACATGCCCTTGTAACCTCTACCCAAATCCTGAAAGAAAACATGACCAACACTCCAGAGGACTTTGCTCCTTTCTGCCTCATCCCCCAAAGTAACCACTTCTCTCTCTCTCTCTCTCTCTCTCTCTCTCTCTCTCTCTGTGTGTCCATTTCCCAATATCCAATATTGAAAAAAAAACCATTTATTCCCCATCACACTTCATTGTCGCCTCTGCTATTAATCTAATGAGTGAATCTTTTTCTAGACTCTATTCCATTGGTCAATATACTTATCCTTACACTAATACCACATTGTCTTAGTTACTATAGTTCTCTAATTGGTCTAGCTACCTAGTAGTATAATTTCTTCACATTTGTTCTTTTCCTTCTTCAAGATTATCGCAGCTGTTATTCTGGGTTCTCTGCATTTTCATACTAATTTAAAAACCATCTCATCGATTTTCATAACAAAATATGCTAATGTTTTTATTCAAATTTTGTTAAATCTATGTAATACTATTGAAAGTATGAACATCTCTCAAACATTGAATCTTAAAATTCATGAACATTGTATATCCCTTAATTTATTTTGTTCTTTTTTAATGTCAATAGTGTTTTTACAGTTTCAATGTAAAGATATTACATTCATTTTCTACTTACTTGTTACTATTATATAAAAGTCCAATTGATTTTTGCAAACTATATCCAACAGTTTTGTCAAACTTGCTCTTCTGTAGTTTCTCAATGGATACTTTTGAATTTTTATACTCACAATTGTGTCATCTCTGAGTAATTCTATTGCTTTGTTTCTTATACATTTTAATATTTTGCTTTTGCTTACTGAACTATCTAGAGATTTATTTAGTGAAGTGCTAAATATAAGTGATGCTAGTAGGCATCCATGTTTCACTCCCAATTTCAAGGCTAAACTTTCAATATTTTCACTATTAAATATGTAAATGTTTGCTATATAACTTTTATAGTTTCCTTTTATCATATGTCGAAGTTCCCACCTACTCCTGGTTTCCTGAGAAATTTTGGACCTGCCATTGAATTATAGTAAAAGTTTTTTCTGCACTTTTGAGGTGATTACATGCTATCCCTTTTGCTCTTTTAATGCAATAAAATATATAGATTAATTAACAATATTAAACAACCCTGCATTCCCAGAATAAGTCAAATCAGGTTATGAAGTATTTTCATTTTTATATTTCACTGCTTACAATTCATTTAAATTGTTTGCATCTATGTTCCTGAGAGACTGACCTATAAGCTTCCTTTCTTGTAATATCATTGTTATGTATTGGGATCAAGCTTATGTTGACACCATAAAATAAAATAAAAAGTGTTCTCACTGCTTGAAATCTCTGGAAGTATTTGTGTAAGACTGGTGTTAATTCCTTCTTAAATACTGAATGGAATTCACTGGTGGAGCCATCTAAGTGAGCATGGAATTGGTTTTTGAAAAGGGTTTGAATTATGCATTCAACTTAATAGTTTAACATAGTTATTTAGATTTTGTATTTATTCCTTTTTTAAAAAAATCAAGTTTTGTTAAGAATTTGTCCATTTACTCTGCCTTTTCAAATTCATTGGCATAAAGTTGATATCTTATTATTTTCTTTGTAATGTTTATAGTACTTGCTTTGATGACAGCATTTTCCTTCCTGATATTAGTAATTTGTTTTCTTTCTCTATTTCTCTCTCTCTGCCTGTCTTGCTCTTTCTTACTTATTGTCTTTCCCTCCCCCATCCTCTCTTTAAGAGTGTTGATGCAGATTTATGAATTTTGTTACTCTTTTTAAAGTCTGTCTTTGGTTTTTTTGAATGTTCTCTATTTTATGTTTGTTTATTTATTTATGTAACCTTTATTATTTTCTTCCTTCTACATCATTGTATTTATTTTTTTTCTGAGATAGTCACATTGACCTTCAGCCTTCTTTCTTTCCTAGTACACAGCATGCATTCAGAACTACAAATTCCCTGGTAATCACTGCCTATCTCACAAGATTTGATTTGCTACATTTTCATTATCATTTAGCATAAAATATTTCTAATTTCCGATGTGAGTTCTTCTTTGACCACAGATTATTTAAAAATATATGATCTACTACCTCTCTTTAAGTAATATCCAGAATATTTTGCAAAAGCTTAGGGATTTCCTTATCATATCCCATGTGTCTCCTAAGCTTGGCCTGTGCTAAGAAAGACTACATGGTCACTTAAGCCTGCCATTCATTCTCCTTATGGAGGTGAGGGCTTAAAAACCAAGATGCAGCCCAATATTTGAATTTTCTACACCCTCCCACAGTGGTTTTCTCTTTATTTGAAAGAACATTACTCTTTCCTCTACTGCAGGAACTCACTGAAGCAAGTTTCTGGGTCATTTTAGATCTGTGTGATCATGGTTAATTGAGGTAGGAATCTTAGAGCATTGTCTTTGGGCATCTTTTCTCTGCTTGTAATCAGGTATCTTGTGCCTTGACCCCCACTTCACTCCTCCCTGCCCTCCACCCACACATATCTCTACCAACAAACAGAATCTGACATCAGTCACCTTCTCCCTACCTGGAATACAAGTCATGTTTTTTCCTTATCCTAAAGAATTTGCATTGCAACTCCTGTACTTGTGAGCTAAAAAGATCCAATCAATCTCTTCCCACTTCACCAAAAGATTTTTGGTTTTCAGCAATGAGTGGGTGAAATATTTATGCCAGACCTTCCTCAGATGCCTCAAGAACCATATCATTTAGTCTAAGGTTAGCCAAGAGACAGCACTTGTGCTTCCTCATCACCCTCTGCCACTTGGCAGATGTTGTGAACCTTCCATAGAGTGAGATCTTGCAGTCTTTTATAATATTGTACTCCAGGCTCTCTAAGACATGTCTTTTTCAGGAGTGATACAGACACCTATTCTCCTCGATGAATAGGTGGGCCTATTAACTCCACTTACTTCACTGTGGTCTCTGAAGTTGAAAGGCTCTTTGGTGAGAGATGTCTATGTTGCTTCTTATAGGGAAGTATGGTCTCTCTTTTTAGCCACCCTTGAAAGAAAGAAAGAGAATACTGTTCCAAATGTAGCATGGAAATACTTCATTTTTAAGAAGTGACCTTCACCTTTTATATGTTGAAAAAATTGGTGTCTTAGGAAATGAAAGTAGTTTCCAAAACAAAGAGTCATTTCTTTTCTAATGCGGCAGAGGTTGAAATGTTCTTGTATCCTGATATTTTCAAATAAATGATTAAAAAAGCAAATCCAGATGAGTCAATATACTGTGATTGGTTTTCATTTCATTTATTCTTCAGTTTCCAATACTCATCTGTCCTTGCAAATCACAAAACTGGCAAGTTTTTACAATTCTTTTTTCTTTTCCATCTTTTTTCTTTATGGCTTAAGCTCCCAGAGCTCCTCTTATTAGATGAGTAAGTGATGAACATTTTGATGACTAGTGCAGCTAAGCAGAGATTCCTTTTTTCCATGGAACAGAAGGCTTCCAGAACAGAGCAAAGGCCTGGTAAGTTCTGGTTATTTCAGAAGAGATAAGGGGAACTATCCTTACAGCTTCATGTTGGCTCTCTCTTATGCCAAGTGCTACTTCTGACTTTATCTTAAAGAAATAGCTCCCTAAGTTACATTGCTCAGTTCTTGGAAGAATTATTGATAGCTTCTTTGAATTATAAGATACCTCAAATATAGGAAGAGCAGGTAACGTGACCTGTAACGTATGCAATCATGCATTCTACATGGAAGTGGACAAGAAACGCATCTACAAATGTGAAAGTAAATCTGCATCTTATTCTTCTTGATTCCTATGAATACGTAAGTAAAAAGCAATGCTCATGCAAATTAGGGTTTGCATTATTGCTTCAAGGATATTTTTTATGTAAACAGTACAGAAATTTGTTGTGTTGTATTGTGGAAAAGCAGCTGTTTTGCATGGAACGAAGTGCCAGATTTCTATCTTGCTGGCCTTCCATGACCTTGAAAATTGACCGTTGAGTTGTGGAGCAGGGGAGAGGTCATAGTCACCAAGATGATGGCAGTTGTTTTGCTCATGTCTGGATCTACAATGGCTCTCTGGGCCTCTCTGTGTCTTCTTTCTTTTCTCTTGCCATTTTTCCTTACTGGCATTTAAAAGTAGGTATATAAGAAACACCCATGAAAGCTCCCCTGTATGGAAGAAAACATTAAGGATTTGGGATGCAGTGAGAAGGCCAATGTATAAGAGCCAGCTTCTGTTCTATTTACTTCATGTGTATTTCTCGAGAGAAAGATGTTCCCTTTCAAGAGCCTAAGACCACCCAGGACAGTGTAACAGCCTTGAGACTGATGGTCTCCTCAGGTGGGCCTTTTTGGGCACAAATTGCCTTCACTAGAGACTGGCTGGGAAATCTGGTCGCATTGCACAACAGGTTCTGGAGACTGAAACTTTAACACGCACAAATTTCAGAAGGCAGGGAGGGTAGACTTCTAGCAATCTCTCTTGTATCTTCCTTTCATGCTCTTTCTGTGCTGTCTGAACCCCCTCTTTTAAGTTATCCTTTGATTCCCCCCAGCAAGTCCCTGAAATAGTTCCCTGACCTACTTGAAAGTCAGTTTGCAGATGTGAGAATCCCAGCTCTTTCCAAGTCTCTGTGGTTGCCACATTCATTACTCATGAAAGAGACAGGGAGCCCCAACTCTCCATGGAGCCTCTGGTCTTTACTTTACTTTATTTATTTGTTTATTGATTTTGCCACAGCTCATGCTATAGCCTGGGGAGTCTCAGTCTTTTTGACCAAGTCTGAAAACCCTTACGCTTTGCTAGAAAGAGCCATTGGGTCTAGCATCTCAATCAGGCTGGAGCTGGGATATTTATTTTAAATTTTTTTTTTTAGATGAGCTCAACCAGAAAGGTGTGTTTATATGTTTTCATGGATATTCATACACGTGTGATTTTTAAAACCTGACTATGAGTAGAGGTGAAGGAAAAAAGTTGTCCTGCATGTGCAATATTTAAACATAACAATACCAACAATACCAAATGTCAATAAAAAGGGAAGGTACTTCTTGTAAGTTTGTGAAGGGTTCTGAAAATAGCTTCAAGCCTAAGCCAGAGTTAACATAGTTACACAGCCAGAATTTCCATGAAAGCATCAGTACCTAGGGTGTTTGTGCTAGTAAAATTGTGCAAGTATCTGCAGCTTGGATGCTTTGCTCCCCACAGCTTGACTGTCTTGCACATAGTGACTCAAGATTCCTTGGTTCTCATGCCCACTTTTTAACCCCCAGTTTAAAAGGTGGCAGTCATGTACCTTCCAATGTCCAAAGATTTTTAAACCTGTGCTGTATTTTGTAAAACAGCATGAAACCCTACTATGTCATTAAACGAACACACTGAAGGGCTTTCCATCATTCTGTGTGTGTGTGTGTGATGTGTGTGTGCAAACACGCAGATACAGACTTGGGAGACTTTCCTCTCATCCACCTCACAGCCACTTAGAAGAGTTCTCTACATCATAAAAAAATAAAAACTGTTTCTTAATATCAAGAAAAACACTTCGACTGGAATGATGACTTGTTAAATATTTTCACTTAAATTGTCTCATTGAATTTTTGCAAAAATCAAGAGCAACAGAGAAGCCAGAGTGTACAGTATTTTCAACTTAGAGATGAGGAAATCTAGAGACCCAGAAATGTAAAACTGAGTAATTCCTGGATTTTCAATTTCATGGACTACTAAAAATTTTAAGACTAACGAAGGGGGTCATTTTAGAATAATGAAATTAATATTTTCCAAATGAGGACATTAAGGATAACAGTTCTTATCACTAATGATGATGATGATCAATGCCACACACTGTACTATGCACTTTACTATCGGCTTTCTAGTCGAAGTTCCTTGGTGAGAATGTTAGTTCTGCCGCTTAGCATCCATGTGCCCTGGAGAAGCCAGTTAGGATCCTGGTACCTCACTTTCCTCTCCTATAAGATAAAAATAGGAGTGCCTGTCTCATAAATTCACTTTGAGCATTAAGGACATTAATATTTCTCAAGTGCTCAGAGCAATGTCTGGCTCAATATAAGCACTAGGTCCAACTGTGAAATAAACAAATAATCTCATTTAATCCTCACAACAACCCTAAAAGGTGGGCAGCAAGGTTAACTGGGTCGCCAAAAGCTACATAGCTAACAGTTGACGAAGATGATGCTCTAACCAAAAAGTATGAGTCTAGAGGCTATGCACTTAGGGGACATGCAATACTTACCTTTCAATTTTAGTGTTTTGAAAAGCATTTTTGACTCCAAAAGTTAGATAGAATTCTGTTAGACTAAAAAATAGCCTTCCCCCCAAAAAAGACTTCAAAATTGTACAAAGGCATATATATATAATTTTTATTTACTTAATATATGAGTACTTATAAATATATGTTTATATATACACTTACATAAACATCATATTGTACTGCTTTTCAAATTCTTATTTTGTAACAGCAGAACCCAGGCAGTGGGTAGGCGTGTCTCATGGAACATGTTGGAACTACTGATTTGGCACACTGTTCTTGGAGATTCTTGAACAAATTCTCTTGTATAGGTCTGAAATTCAGCCCATTCCCACCCAGAAAACAAGGTACAATAGCATCTATGTGGTTTTTCCAGAAGGAAAAATTCTATGTATTATAAAAAATAAAAACTGTAATACTTCTTCCACTCTTTCAATGTTGCTAATGGAGATGGGAGCATAACCAACTCATGGAATCTGCCTCAAATAAGTAATAGAACCATGAGTGGATGTAGAACCATGAGTGTGTGTTCCCACTCATGGCCCTCCATTTCTTTCAAAGGAGATATAATCAAAGAGTCCAGAACCTGATCAAACTCCTACCCCACTTTGAAGACGTTATCTGGTTATCCTAGTTATCCAACCACCAGAAGAAAAGAATAATGAAAGACTAGAGCTTCACAGATGTGTATGGAAGAAATGTTAACAGCAGAGGGGTGAAATCTGTATGGTTAACATCCAAGTCGGGCTGGTCTCTTGGTGCATGGTCTCCTGGTGCCCTGAAAATTCTGTCTCACTGCTATTAAAGTGACTCCTGATTTGAGTAAGGCCCTAAATTATTCCCTAAGCTTTCACTGCTAATGAAGTCAGAAAAAATTCCCAACCCTGGAATTCTTGTCCAGCAGGATTTTCATCTTATGATACTGGGTCTTGGTAGTGGTAACTGAGGACTTTGGCATGTAGGCTGGTGTTCTGGTAAAGTTTTCTTGAAGGCCTTTATTCTCCTTT
Organism: Colobus angolensis palliatus; assembly: GCF_000951035.1. Taxonomy (NCBI): domain Eukaryota; kingdom Metazoa; phylum Chordata; class Mammalia; order Primates; family Cercopithecidae; genus Colobus; species Colobus angolensis. Next base: position 2,633,602 of record NW_012114364.1, on the reverse strand, counting down.
ATCTGGCCCAGTTGATGTAGCAATTACCATGTTCTCTATGGATGCCAGAAAGGCCTAGGCTCTTGAAGATCTGCATCCAGTCACCAGAATCCTTTGAAGGCTCAAGGAAAATACCTTATTTTGCTTAATATATCTGGTGGTAATAAAAAGGAAAATGGCAATCTGATATTGAAAGCATTACCTGATCTCCATACTTTTTGACCATAAAGATGGTGAGAAATACAAAAAGTATATTATTCATATAATTCTCATGATTTGAAGTCTTTTCTTCATAAACTAACCCTTCTCTCACTACTCTTTTAAGTGACCTAATTGAGTTTGATGACTAAAATCATCATCTCTACACAGATGATTCTAAGATCTGTTTTTTTACTTTGCTTTCTCATCTGGATTCTTTCCTTATGTAATTACTGCTTGCAACATAGATTCATTTAGACAGTCTATCACCACTTCAAATCAGCAATTCCTAAAGAGACTCATGATCCCAGCTTCAGCCTATCTCCTTTTTTTCCTCCTGGTGGTAACACAATCCTCCCAAGACACAAGACTAAAGTATTGGGATTGTTTTTTAAAGGTTTTCTATCATTACTGCCTTCTAAGCATATCCTTAATTTATTTTTTTCCTCTATTCTGATTGTACCATTGAACAGGCCTTAGGCCAGTGTTACCATAGCAAGCACTGTTCTCTGTGGTGAGTCATTCTTTTTCCTCTTTGTTCCCCTTTAACATATTGTAATTCTGAACTTCCTGAAACACTAATTTTATTTTGTCATTTCCAAGCTGAAGAGAATGTAGAGCTCCCTACAATCATGTGAACTCCTTTTAAATTTTTATGATTTTCTTTCACCTGCCTACTCCTCTATGCAAGACATATCCAGTCAGATAGTTTGTTCTGATTTGTTCACAATTCTTCCTCTTCCCAATCCTTTCCATGACTTCCCTCTGGATAGAGTGTATTTCCCTACCTCATTGAAATTGGGCCTGGATATATTACTTGGTTTTGGCAAATGTAGTGAATGAAGGTGTCAAGGTGTTAGTTCGGAGTGAAGGCCTTAAAAGACATGGCAAAGATTCTGCCAGCCCTCCTGAGTTTCTGACATCTTCCACTAGTAAGTATGCGCCAGGTAGGCATAGATCCTATAGACTGGGCCCTAGAAAGAGAAAACATGGACTGTAGTCCAGAACCAAATCCAGCTAAACCCAGGAAAGTTTAGCCAAAATCCAGGAGAAACATTCCTAAACTGCAGACTCATGAGCAAGAAATACACATTTATTGGTATAAGCCACCAAGATCTAGGGCTTGTTTGGTACACAGCAACATTGTAGCAAAACCAACTGATACACCAACTTCAAACTTTGTTCTTCACCTTAGATTCTATCTTCCGTTCTATTATCTCCACATATACCAACATTTCCCTGCCTCACTTATTCTTCCTATTTCCTTTCCCTCCTCTAACTTTATAAATTCTAGATCAAGCTCCCATCTATACATAAGGCTTTCTTTGACTTTTTACACTCTCTGAATATTCCCTTGGGCTTAATATAGATGGAAAGAAATACCTTGTATTTTCTTTCCAAATTATTTCAGTTTTAATGATATAATTGACTTATATTTCCTTAAAGGTCTATATTATGACACCCTACTGAGGAAGCTGTTTATTGAGGTAATAGAAAGAACATGGACTTTGAGTCAAAAACAATGATTCAAATCTTGCTTCTGCTGCTTGCTTGCCTTATGAACTTGAACAAGTTATATAACCTGTCTGAATGTCAGTCTTTTCATCTTTAAAATGGTGGTTATAATACCAGATCCAGAGGAAAGATTAAATAAGATGAGGTATAGTATATGCTCTCTATCCCTTCCTCTCTAGGTTCATTCACCCCTACCCCACTCCAACCATTTAACATTATTCCTTCTGTTCTGATGCAATAAGACCATTTCATGTAGATGTCTCACATAGTTTGAAGATTTTACATACATCTTTCTGAGATAGGTGAAGTCAAATGAATTACCTTCCAACATTTATGCAACATCAAATTTAGTACAAAACTACAAAGAGCCATGTTAATTACAGTAGAAATTTGAGGCATATTTTATTATTTTGGCAATTTACTAGTATAGCCTAGAAGTCAAACTAGCTAATACACTTTAAAAGAATTAGAAAATAGCTAAGGAACAAATTGTGCAGTCCAGACACTACGAAATTCAATAAAAATTAGGTAATCCAAGTGATATAAAAACTGAAGAAGGTTTCAAGAAGAAACTTGGGTTGAATGTTTAAATATCTGGAAACCTAAGATAGACAGAAGGTTGAAGGAGGGGTGTTCCAGGTTGGTTGTGACTAACATTAGTGAAGCCCTTTGGAGGAGGAAAGGCATGACTTATGCAAAGATAAATCTGTAAGAATGAATATATGGGCCAACCAGAAGACAAAATGAAATTAATCTGGTAGAGTGGAGCCAGAGTAGGATGAACCAGGAAAACTTAGTAGGATGTTATGTTGTTGCAAAGAGTAAACTATGTACTTGGGCAGAACAATGCCCTAAAGGATAGATAGAGGATAGAGGTAGCTTATTAGTCTCCCAGCTTTTGATTATTGTACAAAAGTAGTTTGCATTTGTTATCACCTTTTCCACTGTTCTATCCTCCCCCCCCAGATGCTGGAATACATTTCTCCCAGTCATTAATCAAACAAATATATGTAGCCTTTTAATAAATGTAAGAACCTCAATAAATAAGAATCTTTTGAAATAACTTGAAGAGTGTAATTGGATTGTTTGCAACACAATGGATAAATGCTTGAGGTGATGGACACCCCATTCTCCATGATGTGCTTATTTCACATTGCATTCCTGTATCAAAACATCGCATGCACCTTATAAGTATATACACTTACTATGTACCCACAAAAATTAAAAATTAAAAACATAGATAAATAAGTATTTAGTATTTAGAGTTTATTAGTCCTTATTTCTTCTCTCCATCCCCTATACACAGAGGAAGAGAGTCAAGGAAGATGTGGGTAATTAAATCGATATCATGATGAAATATTATAATATGAAATAACTTGAAAAATCTTTTATCATGATAATCTTTCTCATTTGGGATAAATTATATTTACAAGTTTATCATGCATATACATTCTATGTTTGCAAGTTAGAGTTCATCTTTTTATCTGCAAATGTATCTTAAAGATTTTTTTCAAATAATTATACATTCTAGATGATAGTAAGAGTTTATTTTAAAAGCATTTCTCATAATACTGATAGAAGGATTGAGGTTTGTACTTCCTTTAAAAATGTACTTTGTCTCTCTAATATTGTTTGGTGAGGAGATCAGAAAGCCTTGGGCTGTGATTTACTCTTCTCTTTGTCAGTCATAAGGAGGGAGACCAGTATTTCTTTTGAAATTTCTTGGCTTTTCTAACGAAACAAAAGAAGGGGAAAATCTGCTTAGTTACTTTGCCAAAATGAGAGTCAGATATTACCATGCATTGGCCAGAAGATAGACTTCATGGTAACGGTAGGAATAAAACTGATTTGTCATCCAAAAGACAGATGACACACACTGTTTTGTTTCATTGTCTTTTTCCTTTACTAAAACCTCTTTTCTCTCCTCCTAAACCTGAGTCATGGTGACATTAAGACCTCCAGTTTGACTGCCAAACCTTTAAATGATCCCATTCATGCCATCCCAATGCTGTGTGGTAGGGGCAAGTTCAGTCCAGTGTTTCCAGGCTCTGAAGTTGGATTATATTGCTTTCCTTTTCCTGCTGTACAGCATGTGGGCAAGAACCCAAAAACTTAATGGAAATTTTTCTGTCTTAAATCTTCTGAAACTGGTTACCTTTGAGGTCAATGAACTCAATACCCAGAGGGAGAAAAAAAGGCTGATTACAGAATAACGGAAATGTTGTTACAATGGATATTTGCATACTGAGTAAACTTGCTCAGGGGATCCTATCTGACCAAAAACAGCCAAAATAACCAATACTGGGAGGGCTTAAGAAAAGAATAACATGCTCTATGCCTGATCTACAAAATCTGAACATATATTATATTAGAAATAAACGTAAAATGAATCTCTTTGAATTTAGATAGTTTCTGCTCCTAAAACTTTGAGCAGTATAGATTTTGAGTTTACCTTAAACCACTCTCAAGAGGAACATGAGACCATCACTATCCCTTGTGCTACAAAAGAAAACTCATGAGAAGTCTTAGGGAAGAGAAGGGAAAAAATCTGATTGTCACAATGAATGTTATGACTACAGGTAAAGTTGAGTCTAATCTTCAAGGATTCATTCACCTTTTCTCAGTTCAGTTCTGTCTTCCCAACTAATTCCAGCCTAACTTCTTCATTTAACCCCAAAGTCTCCCTCTCCAGGCCTCACCTCTCTTGACCAACTCTACCTTTCTCTTTATTATGAGAATTACATGCCCAAGTCAGGAGATTTTCATATTCTTTGGCAATTTTTAGATGATAACTCCCAGTACCAATTATTCTGTTGTAATCTCTTCTTTTCATTTTGAAGGTATTTTCTACGATGTCTAATACAATGCTATGCACTTAGTAGATATTCATTATTTTCTCAAAGACCACGAGGCTGATCTGTAAAATGCCAAAATAAATTGAGCTCTTAAAAGAACATCAAAGTTCTAAAGCAATTATTACATGTAAACACATTGATAATACATTTAGACAGTAGGCGTTCAAGACCAGTCCATACACTGCTTATTTCCAGTAGCAGGAAACTAGACATCATCAGTGTAGCAGTTTACAGAAGCTAGCAGAGTCAAGGGTAAGAAAGGAAGTTATGTCTGGAACCCTAGGATGACCCCAAAAAAACTTTAGCTGAATCCTTGATTTCTCAGTGGCAGGTATAGCTCAGCAAATAAAGATTACCCTTTGAAATATTTGACAAAAGCAGCCAGTTCTGTTCTTCTTAGTGGTGTTAGGGTGACTACAGTATTGAGTATTGGACTTGTTGTCCAGAATCCTGGGTATTCTTTACAGCTACGTCGGTGACAGCCAGGATCAACATTCTGCCTGGCTTTTTCATAGGAAATCTGAGTGACAGTGGTGGCACTTTTCTTTCCTGCCACACATTTGAAGATCAAATAATGGAACCCAGCATTTAATGAAGAATAGGCACCAAAAAAATTTTGCTGAGTGAATAATGAATGTTGACCATTAAATCTGACCGCCCATGGGTATTACTAAACACAGTCTTCACCAAATCAGAAACACAGAGCTAGGTATTCTCTGAGACTTTTTCACTTCTTACCTTTTTGTCCATTGTTTCCTGTGATTACAAAAACATTGTGATTGCACGCATGTGATTTAAAAAGAAACATGTGGATACTGCCCCCCAAGGTGATGCAGCATAACATCCATCTCTTAAGTCTGGGCTTTGCAGAGTGACTTCTTTCCGAAAGGTACATTCTGAAAAGGGTGAAAAAGATTAACTTTTCAGTGGAAAAAGTCTGACAAACACTACCTCACCAGGTGATCAAAGTTAACATCAACAGTGGCAAGACATGTGGATAGCGTGTACCACTGATATCACCTGATGAGAATGACACTACCTTTGTGATCTTTCTACCCAAAACCTGTAATTCCAGTCTAATCATGAAAAAAAACAAACATCCCAAACTGAAGAACATTCTACAAAACACCTGAGTAGTTTACCTCGAAACTGTCAAGGTCATCGAAAACAAGGAAAGTCTGAGAAACTGTCACATTGTTGAGGATTTTAAGAGGATACTGTGTCCGGAATTGGTGGGTTCTTGGTCTCACTGACTTCAAGAATGAAACCGTGGACCCTCATGGTGATCGTAGAGTTCTTAAAAATGGTGTGTCTGGAGTTTGTTCCTTCTGATATTCGGCTGTGTTTGGAGTTTCTTCCTTCTGGTGGGTTCGTGGTCTCGCTGACTTCAGGAGTGAAGCTGCAGACCTTCTCGGTGAGTGTTATAGCTCTTAAGGCGGGGTGTCTGGAGTTTGTTCCTCCATCCAGAGTTGTTCATTCCTCCCGGTGGGTTCGTGGTCTCGCTGACCCCAGTAGTCAAGCTGCAGACCTTCGCCCTGAGTGTTACAGCTCAAAAGGGCAGTGCAGACCCAAAGAGTAAGCCGAAGCAAGATTTACCGCAAAGAGCCAAAGAACTAAGCTTCCACAGTCTGGAAGGGAGCCACATCCACTTGCCACTGCATGCTGGGGCAGCCTGCTTTTATTCCCTTACCTGACCCCACCCACATCCTGCTGATTGGTCCATTTTACAGAAAGCTGATTGGTCTATTTTACAGAGAGCTGATTGCTTCATTTTACAGAGAGCTGATTTGTCCATTTTGACAGAGTGCTGATTGGTGCATTTACAATCCCTGAGCTAGACACAGAGTGCTGATTGGTGCATTTACAATATTTAGCTAGACACAGAGTGCCAGACAGAAAAGTTCTCCAAGTCCCCACTAGGTTAGCTAGATACAGAGTACTGATTGGTATATTTACAAACCTTGAGCTAGGCACAGGGTGCTGATAGGTGTGTTTACAAACCTTGAGCTAGACACAGAGTGCTGATTGGCATATTTAAAATTCCTTAGCTAGACATAAAGCTGCTTCAAGTCCCCACCAGATTAACTAGATACAGAGTGCTGATTGGTGCATTTACAAACCTTGAGCTAGACAGAGAGTGCTGATTTGTGTATTTACAATCCCTTAGCTAGACATAAAAGTTTTCCAAGTCCCCACTAGACTCAGGAGCCCAGCTGGCTTCACCTAGTGGATCCTGCACCCATCCCTTAGCTAGACATTAAGGTTCTCCAGTCCCCACTAGACTCAGAAGCTCAGTTGGCTTCACCTAGTGGATCCTGCACCCATTCCTTAGCTAGACATAAAGGTTCTCTAAGTCCCCACTAGACCCAGTGTGTCTGGAATTGGTGGGTTCTTGATCTCACTAACTTCAAGAATGAAGCTGCGGACACTCGCAGTGACTGTTACAGTTCCTAAAGATGGTGTGTCCAAAGTTTGCTCTTTCAGACATTTGGATGTGTCTGGAGCCTCTTCCTTCTGGTGGGTTCATGGTCTTGCCGGCTTCAGGAGTGAAGCTGCAGACCTTCAAGGTGACTGTTACAGCACATAAAGGCAGCAGGGACTCAAAGGCTGAGCAGCAGCAAGATTTATTGCAAAGAGCGAAAGAATAAAGCTTCCACAGGTGGAAGGTGACCCCAGCAGGTTGCCGCTGGCTGGTTTCATCAGCCTGCTTTTATTCTCTTATCTGGCCCCACCCACATCGTGCTGACTGGTCTATTTGACAGAGAGTTGATTGGTCCATTTTGACAGAGTGTTGATGGGTGCATTTACAATCCTTGAGCTAGACACAGAGAGCTAGAGGGAAAAGTTCTCCAAGTCCCCACTACCTTAGCTAGATACAGAGTACCAATTGGTGTATTTACAAACCCTGAGCTAGACAGAGTGCTGACTGGTGTATTTACAATCCCTTAGCTAGACATAAAGGCTCTCCAAGTCCCCACTAGACTCAGGAGCCCAGTTGGCTTCACCTAGTGGATCCTGCACCAGGGCTGCAGGCGGAGCTGCCCGCCAGTCCCCAGCGGCACCTGCACTCCTCAGCCCTTAGGCTGTCGATGGGACGGGGCGACGCGGAGCAGGGGGCTGCACCTGTCAGGGAGGCTCAGGACTCGCGGGAGCCTATCGCAGGGGAAGGAGCTCAGACATGGCGGGCTATAGGTCCCAAGTCCTGCCCCACGGGGAGGTAGCTAAGGCCCAGCCAGAATTTGAGTGCGGTGCCGGCGGGCCGGCACTGCTGGGGGACCCTGCTCAACCTTCGCAGCTGCTGGCCCGGGTGTTAAGCCTCTCACTGTCCTGGGCCGGTGGCGCCGGTTGGCCGCTCCATGTGCTGGGCCACCAAGCCCGCCCCCGCGCCCTCTGGAACTCACACTTACCAGCCAGCACAGCCCGGGTTCCCGCCCGCGCCTCTCCCTCCACACCTCCCCAAAAGCAGAATGAGGAGGCTCCGGCCTCAGCCAGCCCAGAGAGGGGCTTCCACGGTGCCCTGGCAGGCTGAAGGGCTCCTCAAGCACTGCCAGAGTGGACGCCGAGGCCCAGGAGGCGCTGAGAGTGAGGGCTGCTAGCACATTACCACCTCTCACCAGGAGCCCAGATGGCCTTACCTAATGGATCCCGCACTGGGCTCCAGACAGAGCTGCCTGCCAGTCCCGCGCCATGAGCCCGCAGTCCTCAGCCCTTGGGCCGTTGATGGGCCCGGGCACCGCAGAGCAGAGGGTGGCGCTCGTCGGGGAGGCTCCAGCTGGGCAGGAGCCCACGGTGGGGTGAAGCTCGGCATGACGGGCTGCAGGTCCGGAGCCCCGCCCGGCGGGGAGGCAGCTAAGGTCTGGCGAACATTCGAGCACAGCGCTGGCAGGCTGGCACTGCTGGGGGACCCGGTGTACCCTCCGCAGCTGCTGGCCTGGGTGCTAAGCCCCTCACCCTGGAACCAGCCGAACCCACGCCCATCCAGAACTCACGCTGACCCGCGAGCGCGGCACGCAGCCCCGTACCTGCCGGCGCCTCTCCCTCCACACCTCCCGGCGAGCAGAGAAAGCCAGCTCCAGCCTCAGCCAGCCCAGAGAGGGGCTCCCATAGTGCAGCAGCTGGCTGAAGGGCTCTTCAAGCCTGGCCGGAGTGGACGTGGAGGCTGAGGAGGTCCCCAGAGCAAGCGAGGGCCACCAGCACATTGTCACCTCTCAATAAGACTGGTCATGTGGTACCCAGGTTGGGAATCTGGGATTTAAAAAGCACAAGAGGTAAAAAGAAAAGAAATCTGAATAACCACATATGAAATTATCCATGTATAATAATAACCATGTATAAATATTGGTTCATTACTTGTGAAAAGTTTATCATATTAATGTAACATCTTAACAACTGAGCAGACTGGAATACTGGGCAAAGGGGAGCTCTCTGTACTATATTTGCTAAGTTTCTGTAAATCAAAACCTATTTTTAAAATAAAAGGTTCATTTTTAAAAAGCAATGGCATTATCCTTCTCAAGCGAATTTTATGTAAAATGCCCCTTTTCTCTGCCTACCATTTGCAGGATCTGAACTCCTGGACCATTTCTTTTTGAGTAACTGAGCCTGAGTTGATTCTTGTATGTGTGTGTGTGTGTACTTTGTTTTATACAGAGAGTAATTACTGAGCTTCATATATCTGAACTAAAGCAAGGCTGCTTGTCAGATGACAGTTTAGACATATAGTTACCCTGTACTAGTCAAGGTTCTCTGGAGGGACAGGACTAATGGAATAGATACAAATATAAAGGGGAGTTTGTTAACTCACATGATTACAAGGTCCCACAATAGGCTGTCTGCAGGCAGAGGAGCAAGGAGAGCCAGTCCAAGTTCCAAAACCCAAGAACCTAGAGTCTGGTGTTCAAGGGCAGGAAGCATCCAGCACAGGAGAAAGATGTAGGCTGGGAGGCTAGGCCAGTCTCTCCTTACACCTTTTTCTGCCTGCTTTTATTCTAGCCATGCTGGCAGCTGATTAGATTGTACCCACCCAGATTAAGGGTAGGTCTGCCTTTCACAGCCCACTGACTCAAATGTTAATCTCCTTTGGTAACACCCTCACAGACACACCCAGGATCAATACTTTGTATCCTTCAATCCAATCAAGTTAACGCTCAATGTTAACCATCACATACCCCCTTCCCATTTAGTGAATATTATGAATATACTGTGTGCAATATGAAGTGCAATTCTCCTAAGCAAAAATTCTAATATATAACTCTAGCACCCAGAATGCTGTTAGAAGCATTTTGGATATAGAATAATGGCAAATGAAGTTAAACACAGATTAGCAATCTGAAGAATTAGACCATATTCATATATCTGTTGCTAAATTGCTGATGACATGGACAAATCTGACCACATGCCTGAAATTTAGATTTTTTTTTTTTTAATGGGACATTGGAATTCTGATTATTCATCTGGGAAGATACGCTTATTAGTGTTTATCCCAGTTATGCTTACTGCCACTTGAGAAGGCTTCCCTCCTTCCTACAAAAATGGAAAGCAGAGTGTTTAGATGGAAGGTAAAAATTATATTCCCAAAGCTGGAGCTATAAGCATAGTAAACTAAGGCCTCATTAACACCAGAAAAGGGGGAAAATAAAACACAACAAAACACCACCACCCACGCTGCCTGAGAAAAGTGACCTGACCCACAGATGCTCTTTTCCTTTCCTTGTGATTTGTTGAAAAGTTTGAGGTGCTAGATGCTACAATCTAAGTTTTGGCTTAAAGGAAACAAGCGCAAAGAAATTCTTTTTTGTTTACTCAGAATAATCTACGTATGGAGGCATATATGCAGAAACATATACCCTAGTCCTTAGATTTTCTCTTTAGTGGTTAAAAAAAAAAGTTGCAGCGGGAAATGACTGCCTTATGAATGAGGCATCTGGGACAGATAGAGGTGCTGTTTGACTGACCTTCAATTATCCTAATTGAAAACCAAGAGCTTGGTGCCTTCTTTGATTTGTCACCATGGGAGGCATGTCTTCCTCCTTAATGTCACAATGCCACTAAAGAAACTGTACTCTGGGAATAGTCATTTAACATGAGTGGAAACAGAATTTCATTTAAGAAAAATCAAAGAAGTAATTCACAAATGATTCCCACAACTCTTTGGAGAAGCCTGGGCAGCCACAATAAGTTTATCATGTTGTTGATATAGACAACAGTCTAAACCACCCAGGGGTCTGTGGGAAATGAAGCCCCAGGGGCAGGGGGAAAACGAAGCTTTCTGGGAGAAATTCCCAGGCAACTTGTGAGTGTGGTTCTAAATAAGACTGGTGGGAACTTCCAAAGTAGACAGCACCTCAGGGGGCTGGGGCAGGGTGGAGGAATAAGAAATCTTTTTCTTTCTGGGTGGAGCCAGGAATGTTTCTTATGAGCAAAATCTAAGGACCCACAAGTTGGACTGGCTTCTTAGAGCCAAGTTATAAATGATTAATTCTATCAAGGAAAAGAAACAGGGCCTCCTTGCTAAGCTTTGTAATGGAGTTCATATAAATTTGCGTAAAATATTATGTAGGATTAGTGTAACCAGCCAGGAATTAAGCTACAGGAGCCAAGAGGAGAGCTCAGCCAACAGGAAAAGTGGGAGATGAAGTGGATCACGCTTGCCAAGCCAAGGAGGCTGGCCAAACCAGAGCTACAGTAGCATGGAAATGAGAAGTGAGACTCCCATTCTTGAGGGGTGTTATCGTTATTATTATGTTGTTGTTTTTAAAATAAATTTCCATCATCTCTCCCCCTCAAATGATATTCTCACTACTTTCAAGTTTTGTAAAATATATCTTCACTAATGATGACAACAAGGAAGTTGGTTTGCTTTTTAGGTTCAGTTTGGCCCAGCAAGACTGAGCAGAGATCCAGTGGGCTGGGAGGTGGAGGAGTAGGGAATACAGGTGAGCCCCTCAGCCCTACAGCTGCTGCAAAACAAAACAGGGAGAGCTGAATGTAGAGCACCAAATACACATCATTTGCCACAGAATCCCATATTAGAACCATGTCTAGGGAGTCAAAATAGTCTTGCCTAGGTAGTGGACAAGTCTTCGCTTTGACTTACTCTTTCCATGACTTCTTCCTTTGTCCACTTTATCTAGAGTTAGGAATGGAAGCTATGAACAGATATATCAAGATAAGCCCTATTATCCTCCTCCACAGCTCCATTTTCTATAGTTGGGTTGTTCAGCCATATTGCTATTGGGATAAAAGCATCAGGAATTGGCCAGATTCCTGGGTTATGATATGGCCCATAGAGTCCTCACTTGCCATATATGTGTGGCCACAAGAAAGGCTGCCATTGTGGCCTGACTCAGTCAGCCCCTGAGATTACACCAATGTCACCCCCTCCCCATCTTAGCATGATGATCCTGGGTGGTGACAAAGACTCCAAGCAGCAGCAGCAGCAGGTGTACCCCACCCACGGAGGCAGTGTGCCCCTTCCTCATTTTTCTCCACACTCACGACAGAGAGGTCTGAGCTGAAAGGCCCCCAGCAATCTGTCAACAGCAGCTCCTCCTGGACAGACGAAGGGAGAGCTTCCCCCTGACCAAGCCAGTAGGAACAGCCCCACTCCGTCTCAAGAGGGAATTATTTCTGGCTGTTCTTCCGACCCCTTGTGCACAACATACACAGTGTACTAGTGCGAGAGGTGAACCTCAGCCCTCAGCTCCAAGACCATTATTCCAATAGGTCTCCTGCCTTGCATCCCACCCCCATGCAAACACACACACACACACACAAACAACTCCTCCACACCCTCAGCAAATTCTGCAGGCTCCACTCCACATTCTTTTCACCTCCAGCTGGAGTGAAACCGACAATCTTCTCGTAAACACAAACTGAGAGGTTCTTGTTTTCTGGTAAGGGACAGGGTGAAGTCTGGACTTTTTCCCTATGCCATCATGGAGGGAGTTTCCCTCTTGGAAAAGAGAGCTTTGCCAGCTATGACTGACATCATAAATGCTTAGAAATTGATATTCCCAACCAAGATCTTTTTGTCCGAGTCTTTTTTTCATCTAAGCCTGCTTCGGGGAAGCCTACCTTTGATTTGCTGGAGTCAATGAGAATAACTTTTCCTGGTCATGCATACTTTCTGGTGATCTGGGGCAGAGGAGACCTGTGAGTTTTCTGTGAAACATGCCTCTGGCCCTGCCACACGCTCATCTGAATTGCGTTGTACTGGTGGAGGGAGGTGTTTGTGTGTCTGCGTGTGTGTGTGTGTGTGTGTGTGTGTATGTGTGTGAAGTGGGGCAGGGGTGGGACATATACAACCATTTATTGAGAACAAGGATATTTGTTCTTTTTTATTTTTCTGTTAGTTGTCATGACACCTTCATGAGGTACAAAAAGTATTTTTGTTTTACAGAGGCAATGACAGATTCTAGGTATATAACGTCTCTAAGGACAGCAGCCTTGTAAGTTCTAACGCAAGGATTCAAACCCAAAGTCCAGGTTATTGCCTCTAAGCCACCTGCCTCTCAAAGCCCTGAAATTCTGTGTCCTGGAAGATGAGATTTTTAACCTGACTGCTCTGTATATGTCTCCCTCAAATCAGAGACTGATAATGTTCCAGGAAACCTTGGTAGTCATTTGCACCTACACCAGCAGGGCTACCCTGCTTGCCTCATATGACAAATGGGGAAACTGAGGTCCTGCAGATGTGACTTGCTTGAGGACACACAGCTGGTGAACTATGGAGCCTGGACTTACACATAAGATTTTTATTTATTTTCTCTTCTTCTACTATCATTTGAGAGTAAAACAAATTTAGTAGGAAAGGAATCAGTGCAGTTCCCCTCTTTAATTGTGAAATAAAGAAACGCCTGAGGGTGCAGGTGCATGGACTTGTTTTCAGTCCCAGGACATGACTGATATTTATATTTATACTTCTGCTTGCGATCCCCCATCTTGTCCCATCATAGATAATGAAAGCTACCAGAAATGGAAGACTACACTGATGATTTAGAAGGATAAAAATTTATCTTAGCTAAAACTTCAAACAGCAAGAAAACCTTCTAATGGTGCCTTTTTATTAAATTTTATGCAGTTAAATAATCACATCAAGAGAAATCTTCCATACTTGCTTTTTGATGAAAATTCATAGCGGCCAAATAAGCACATAAGCTCAAATTGTTTTTTCGGTAGGTGGTCCTCTGTCAAAACCCTTATGTGTCAGTCATTCTCTGCTCAGTAAACAAAACCATTTTCCAGAGGTTAGAGATTCAAGAGAGTAAGATGATCTGACACTACTTGCTGAAATTAAGTGATATTTGATTTCTGTATACCATCATCGATCTCCTATATCATAAACTCCTTACAGACAGAATTTTTTCTTATTAATCTACATATTCTCAGAGCTTATTTGAGTTCTGTGCAGAGTGATTGATCAGTAGACATTTGTAGGATGAAAGATAAATGAATAAGGCTGACTGACATTCAAGCTTACCTGTTCCCTTCCTTGGCTTTGAGGCCCAACTGGACTTAAAACATGTCATATTTGCTTCTATTGATGCTGGGAGAGAAGCTCTCATCATTGCACATCTGTTCTCCAGGACATCAGGATGCTTACCCGAAAAACTGATTGGAAAATAAACCAGAATCCTTCTTTAAATGTGAAGGATCTATTTATCTATTTATTTTTCAGTGATGTATTCATTTGATTCATTTGTTCAAGCATTCATTCACTTTCATGCCATGTGCCAGGCACTGGGCAAGGTGCTCTTAGCAGCCCATGTTCCATCAGGGGAAATGGATTAGCAAGCCTGGACAAATACAATGATAGAGTAGAGACAAGAAACACATCATCCAGCTCCCAGGCCCCAGAATTGCTTTAATCTGAGATGCTTGACATTGACCAGACACAGACAACTTTGGCTATTCTTTGGGTGACCACACAAATATTGTTCAAACTATTACCCCCAAGTCCAAGGTAACTTTGTTATAGCTCCACCCTTGATAACAGCATGTCAATGTTTCTCTTCTGATGTCTTATCACCCAACTAAACATTTTTTTGTATGGACCAATAGCCCTTTTCAGTCTCCCTTAGGGTTTCTTTTCCCATTTAATTCTCCACATGACCCCTATTCTGCCTATGATATATACTTGCCTTGAAAAATTTTTATCTAGTAACCTACTATTGGCAGGATTTTTTAGTAAGTATGGGATACAAAGACATGGGTAGTACTCATAAAACAAACAAATAAGAATGATAGAAAACTGGATGGAGGGTTTGCTTGCTCTTATTAAAGTGATCAAGGAGACCATAGTTTGTGGTGGAATTTTACGACCAATGGTGATGTTGTGGAGTTTATGGATGAAGAAGCTGGTTCTAAAATGAGGTTTGTGAAATTATGTTGGCAAGGCCAGCTAAAAGTATGAATCCTGTGTAAAAACCTCCTCAGTACAGCATTCATTTTTAAAGAACATGGCTTCCTGGCCAGACTGCCTGGGCTCACATCTCAGCTGTGTCATTTACCAGCTGTGTACCCTGGGGTAATGCATTGTGTGCAGCCTCTCTATTCTTCATATTTCTTATGTGTAAAACAATGATAATCATATTTACCTGTTATAACAAAGATGAAATTAGTTAAAATAACATGATGATTTTCATACACATAAAGTGCCTAATAAATGTTAACTTATTATTTTATTACCTGGTTTATGAAACTTGAAATGGCTCTACCAACCCAGAAATCTCTGTCGTGAATTACTGTTAGCTCATATGTATCCCAAAATTCTCATCTTAGAAAATTTAAGTCAAAAAGAGGTAACACCCTAAAGAAAGATTTCCAGACAGCCACTCTTATAACGCACATAAATTATGTGAAAAGGGAAAAATTATTAAATTATTAAATGGTGGGCTTAGAAAGGTTTGTGAGCATCTTATCCAACCCCATCAGTTTACTAGTGAAGAAAGCAGGGTCTAGAGAAGAGAAAACAACCTCTCAAAGTTCAGTGTGGACCCAAAAGTTTCTACCTCCCAAACCTTTTTGATTGTTTTACTTTTACATCAAACTTTTTTCCATTAATATAATTGCTAAGGTAGCAGCACATTAATTAGATGGGTGCTCAAAGGCCTTAAGAGAAGACCCTAGATAGCTGAAGAAAAGTAGAGAACAACCTTTCTGGCATCCAAAGAACCATAAAACATTTTTTAACCAAGGAGCACCCCAGATAATAAAAGAGGAGATGGGAAGGAGGAGAAAAAGGCAAAATTTGAGTAACTCAGAAGTTATCTTCCAACATGTGAAAAAGTATGAGGTGCCAGATAGAGAGGATCATTTCATTCCTCTGGTGTTCGGTTGAAAGGATAAAAAAGGAAAGAAGCAGGAATTTTAAAAGGTTAAGTTGACCAAGTCTGTCTTCTTTGGGGATTTCCAGACCTTCTATTCTAGAACTTTACAGATGGAGAGAAGTAAACACCCAAAACCAATGAATGTTCTGAAGGACAGCATACCTAGATAAAGAATTTAAATGTTGGCTACCCTCTTGATGGAAATTGGATCTTAGTGAAACTTTTTTTCTTTCTCTCAGCAAGACTGGATGTCATACAAAAAATCTCAAATCATATGTAGCTTTGTTCTGAGAAACCTGTGGGTCTTCAAGTTTTCATTGCAACAGTTAATAATGGTTGCCATGTGATTCCAGAATAGCATAACTGTGAGTAACGATCTAGGACATCTAAAGGTTTTAACTTGGTGCTTTTAGCTTTTCTGCAATAGGCAAGAAATGTGTTTTACTGGTAAATTGGATTTTAATTTATGTTTATGCTTTGTCAATGACGTATTTTAAAACTAGTAGTTTTCATGATTAGAGAGATTCAAGACACCAGATTTTTGCTATATAATTTTTACATATACTCAAATGCCTTTAGACAAAACAAGAACCTAATTTAGCCACCCACCAGCCACAAAAGTATCTGGGGCACATAATATTTTTCCATGGCGGCCAGGGTGACTGCTTTTTGAACTTGTTTATTTGATCTGGGAAAGCGTAACTCACAAACAGCGTCTGGATTTCAGAGGTTCCTATATTTGCCCCCAATTCTCCCTTTCAGTCAATGGTATCCAAATGACTCATCTGCAAGTTCAGAGAGTTGAGTTGCTCTGCAAGACTAAAACACAAGACTCTCTGGCTCATTCCCTGTAACCACCAAACCCCACAATCTCTGGATGTGTAGCATGGGAACCTGCATGAAGTTTTGCCAAGACCACCAGGTTGCTGGGAAAAAACACAGTCTTGACAAGCTTAAGAGTGGAGAGGTTTAGAGCTTGTTTGTTTTATTTAAGGAGTTCCCTGTAAGAGCAGAGACTGGGGTGGGGTGGGATGGGGAGGAGAAACTTTTTTTTTTTTTTCATCAAAAAGTGTGACTGAGAACTTGCAATTTTTGATGACATGTTTCTCCCTGAGAGACCTTCACTGTTGGCAGACACAGTTGAGACACTGATGAAAAGCTATGGGGCATAGTTTTTTGAGGCCTCCAAGAGAAACCCCGCAGTTTTAACTTAATCCAATTTCAGTGGGGTGAGTAGCTTGGAGTGAATTAAGAAATAAACAAGTAACACTTCTTGAACACTAGAACCAGAATGAAACAAAGTTAGGCCATGACAGTTGACAGTGTCAACTTGACCTGTTAGCCTCTAATCAGCCTGAAAATTATGCCTTCCTTGGTTTTTACCTAGCCTCTTCATTTCTTTTATTGTATAAACATCTGGAAACAGTCCACTTGCCTAGCTTGAAGTACCTGCCACTCTGATTTTTAGAAACAGCACATTGAATTCCGTAGTTGATTTATCAGATCAATATTGCACCATCAAGATATGCCTAAGCATAAAATGAAAGGTCCAGGAACATAGAGACTTCTAACTGTCATTTTAATAAATGCATAATAAGGCTAGAAAAAGTGAAGAAATATCTACTCATTTCTTAACCAAGTTTATTAGCTGGTGACTTCAGTTAATATTTAACTCTAGATTTCTCTTACATTTTTAATCTTTTCTTTCTTTCATTTTACATTTTTGATGTAAGAAAGAAGACTCCAGTTTTTTTGCACTGTGTGAAATCCAGCTCTAATTATGTCCATATGACATCATAAATCTGTTAAGAATTGGACAACTTTATTATTTGAGCCTTAAAAGAACACCAAAAATAAAGGTTAAAGTTTATATAATGGTAATTATATAAGGATATATCCTCAAAATAAACATGTAATACTTAGAATTTTCCCTTCTTATTATAAATGGGAAAAATTAACTTACTTGTCACCAACTTCCTAAGAAGAGAGCAAATATTTAAATCTCTGCTTCTTCTTCCATAGGCATAGGCTGCGTTATATTTCCTAACTCTACTCGCTTTTGCCTCTTTCTCTCTCTGTCTTTTTCTCTGCATATTCCTCTCTCTTTTCTTCTCTACTCCCATAAATCCATACCTTTTGGCTCTAGGGCATCACTTTATTGGCTTCTATTTTTCTGCCCTCAATAACAATGCTTCTCTTGTCTCCGTGTAACATTATATTCTTGAGATAAAGAGCTTTCTTTGTAAACTTAAAATGTCTTTACTGTTACAGACAAGAAACATCTTGATTTATGTATCCCACAGTTATGAAGAAATGTGCATAGCATTCAGAAATGTAGGTAGAATTTCTCAAATTTCCCCTGTGCTTTTATGATGAAATTTTGTCTATCCTGAAGCCATCTTTTGTAACAGTCATGGTCCAGCCCTGAAGGATAATATAGGCAAGGAAAAGTTAGAAGTGAATGTACCTAGTTTAATCTGTAAAGAAATCCCCCACCACAGTGTTTCCTTCCCAACAAATGATTATTCATGATCAGAGGAGGCAGTGTTGAGGGTTGGATCAATCATAACTTTTGGTATAGACAAACCAGACGTCAGACATTGGCACTGCTACTTACCAACCCTGAAATCATGGTTGAGATCATTTCTCTTTGTCTCAGTTTTCTTCTAATGCCTATCCTCTAATACTGTGGTGAAGATTCATGAGAAATTGCATGTGCAGTATCAATACAATGCCTGTTACAGACTATGTGCTTTATGGAGCTATAATATGATGGAAATTTTCTTTCCATTGATGGTAAACAGCAATATGAAAACGGGTCATGTTAACTTAAATAGCACAATTTCTACGGGTTAACTTCAAGAGATAGGGTCTTGATTTCAGTCTTAGCTAAATTATTTTCATTATTTTGATTATAGGCTCTGGCTTTGGAAGGCCTTAGTCCGTACAAGAAGTATTTTTTTGAATGAAGACCAGTGCCTACAGTGGTGACTATTTGGTTAATGGTAAAATACCACAGTCATCATAGTGTACGAAGCATACTGGCATCCCAGTAGCGAACATCAGGGGGTTCTATTTCATTGTTTCTATAACTTCACATGAAAAGCTACCTGAGCCCATTGGAAAGCCTTGCTTACTAACCCAGAATGTCATCAATTTACCCCAGAAATCAGCATTATTCCTGTTTTCCAGGCAGTATGGATGCATTTAAGAACCACAGTTGAAGTTATAATGTGGCATTCATCACTTTTCTCATCAGCTCCAGATCTTTCATGGGTTTGTATTTTTAAAGCTTGAGCAGTCCACAAAATCACAAGTACTGATTTCAGCTAATCATTGCTAATCACCAGTGCCTTCATGGAAGTAGTGCTGCTACCCATCCTTGGATGTATTCACTACCATAGTTATTTTTTCGTGTAATGGAGCATTAAATGCTCCAAAATAATGCCATATTTCCTGTCAAAACAAAGTGAACCTCTCTTTGCCCCTTTTCTATTTAACTGTGAAATGGGTTCCAAAACTCCAGCTTTATCACCTAATATCGAACAGATATTTTGGTGAAAACAGTGCCTATTGATTTTACTCATATGACCATTGCATTGGACTCAAGCAAAAGTTTGGTAGAGGTTCAGATTGATTAAGGAAGGAAATGCTAATCCAAGTGAACAGAAAAGAAATTACCACTGCCACTATCACTGTCACCATGAAGACCCTGTTATTCCATCAGCCTTAGCTGACCCTCTTTCCATTAAAGCTCTTTTCCAAGACAGTCCTCATTCATACCTGCAATATAGTCTTTGCAACTGATGTCTGTAATATAGTCATGCATCTGCTACACATGATCAGATGCATCTGAATCCCATCAAGAAACCTGGTTAAGACTGAAGGTTGGACACTTATATCCTTAGTTCCTTTGAAGAAGGAACTGAAGGAAGATATTTCAGACAAAGTTGATCTTTTTTTGATACTCATTGGTTCATTCATACTTGGCAAAAGTATAATAATAAACTCTTCAATCAATAAAGCGGTAGCTCAATCTTTCCACTGGCGACAACTGGAAAAGCTGTACAACAGATGCTTTATAAAAGTTTGCCTGAAGGTATCAAAGTGCTAATAAGGTGCTTGTTCAAGGTGCAATAATTACACTTCTCAATTGAAAAAATAGAAATCAGAAGAGCATGAAATAATAAAGAAATAGTTGCCAACCTAAAATTCTATACCCAGAGAAAATAGCCTTTAAGACTAAAATAAAATAAAGCCATTTTCAGACACAAAGAGTTGTCTCTTGCTGACACACACTAAAGGGTTTCTTAGAGGGAAATCAATTCCCAAAGGAAGTTCAAAGAAGAAAGAAGGAAAGGTAGCAAAGCTAGTAGTAAATACAGTGATCAGCATAACTTATTTGACTATCTAATTATAATAATGTTTCATATGGATGAAGACATGCAAACTATAAATACATATAATATGCATACTAATAATGGCATGTAAGTCAATAATGAGGAAAATTAAAGAAAATCACTATGTTTTAAGGGAAAAGAGGAACATGTAAATTAATATTCAATGCCTTTAAATCATTAAATGCATATTATAAACTCCAGAATGGTTGCAACTATAAGAATGGGGAGATTATATCATATAAATACTAGCCAAGAGAAAGGTGATATATCAGACAAATTTATTCAATATCAAAAGAAGTAGACTATATAAGAAAAAAGTACTATATAAGATAATGTATAGTATGATGAAATGTTTAATTCACAAGGACTGTATATATCAATTATAAGTTTTATACACCAAAGAACATAGCCTCAAAATATATTTTAAACGTTTAACAGAAAGCGAAATAGATGAGTTCATAATTAGAGTGGGGAGATTTTAACACACTACTCTCAGTAACTAATCCATTAGAATCCATTAGTGGATTAGTGAATAACACGATAAATGTCAAATAAATAAACGCTGTAAATAAAGCAAGCAGAAAAAGTCAGTAAAGAAACATTAGTGTCTGGCTAGGAGCATCTGTGGTGGGTCACCTTTCTACCTACACGTGTGAGTGGATGACCTGAGAGGAGTATGGTGAGCATATGAGGATGTGACCTACTGGCTCACTCCTGAGAATGGGATCCTGTTAGATGGGCATGGGTAAATTAATTTCAGCAAAATGCTCTGGGCAAGGGGTAGAATGGGGTGGGTTGGGGTTAGTTTGCTTTGGAATTCTGGGGGCATGAGGGTATTTTTTAGTTTCTAAGGTTTTATCTTGTTTCAAGAGTGGGACCAACTTAACGGGGAGGACAAGATGTCATCCTTGGAAACCCTACAGGGGACACATTTTCCAAGGTGACCTGTCATTGGGGTATGAGTGGCTGGCTGCTATCTTCATGCCTGAAAGCCACTGGTTTTTCATTGGCATCTGCCTTGGTTTGTCTCATTCTTCTTGGTTGAGTAGGTTTTAACTGGGGTAACCCTTCTGCTAGGAGTCCTAATTATTTTTGACTAAGGGGTGGGGGACAGTTGACATTTCTGGTCCGATAGGCCCTTTCTGGCCAGGAAGGCATTGGTGCAGGTGAGCCTGGGATGACCTTGCCACCCACGGCCAGGGTCCTTGTTTTAGATCTGCAAATAAACAGCTCGTTTGGAAGCAAACAAACGAAAAGATGTGGAATGTATGAATAACATGATTAACCAATTTAACTAATTCACTAGAAAATTGTGTCTAACCACTGCTGAATACACATTTTTTTGTGCACATATGGAAAATTAAGAAAAACTGATTGAAATGAGGAGTAACATAAAATATATCTCAACCGATGACACACAGAATATGATTTCCCACCACAATTCAATTAAGCTAGGAACTTAATAGTAAAAGTAATATAAATAATTATTATTGAATAATAAAAAAATACACCAACATGACAGGGCTCACATACTGCTTTTGCTACTCTCCATCCATCAGATTTTAGAAATGATTGAGGCTTCAAAGAATTCCTTTGTAAGTCATCCTCAATGTCCTACAATGCTATTGAAGTTCTTTGTAAACAAGACCACTAAAATTTGGTTTTATTTTCCTTAAAATTGGTTGGAAACTTTCAATGAAAATGTTCAAAAAGTGAAAAAACGTAAAAGTCTACAGAGTTGCTAACTGCAATTAGATAACAAAGCTTTCAAAGAGAAAGAAATACAAATGTATCTCTTGAAAAACAAGGAGAAACTGAAGAAATAAACGAGAACTCAAATAGTTAACTTTTAAAAACATTATAATTGAGATTTGTGATACCTAACTTGTCATAAGAATCTTTTGATGATACTCCTATATTCAGTTACATAAATTTATATTCTAAACTGAAGTGAAATGAAATTGGAAAGGTCTGCACATCTATAGCATATAAATTTAGTGAAGGCTCAAAAGAATCATAGCCATAAACAACTTGTTTGATGAATTTTGCCTTGCAAAATTATTTTTTCAAAGAAATTTAATTGAAGCAAAAAGAAGGAACTTGGGAAAATACCTAGACTTTAATACTTATACATTTCATCATAAAAAAATAAAATGTACTCTAGGAACTTACTATGAGTTATTTGTTTTGCTTTGCTTTTTGTTTTTTGAGACAGAGTCTAGCTCTGTCGCCCAGGCTGGAGTGCAGTGGCGTGATCTCGGCTTACTGCAAGCTCTGCTTCCCGGGTTCATGCCATTCTCCTGCCTCAGCCTCCCAAGTAACTGGGACTACAGGCACCCGCCACCACGCCCAGCTAATTTTTTGTATTTTTTTTTTTTTAGTAGAGACGGGGTTTCACCTGTTAGCCAGGATGGTCTCGATCTCCTGAGCTCATAATCTGCCCGCCTCAACCTCCCAAAGTGCTGAGATTACAGGCTTGAGCCACCGTGCCCAGCCTACTTTGAGTTTTGAGGTACCTTAATGACCTGTAGAAAGAGTATGCACTCAATTAAAAATGTTTTCATCTACAGAGAAAAGTCCACTGAAAATGTCAACAATTTCAAATTTAGAAAAATAAAATTTTGAAGAACATTGCAGGCAATTATATAAAAAATTAAAAATAAGACAATATTGGAAAAATACATTCTCCAGAAAACTATTAATGATACAGCAATATCAGTGAAAAATACAGTCAGGAACTAATTAATTGATATAAGTATTTATTAATAATAAAATGTCTTAGATTTATGTCCAGGTACTCAATATAAAGAGTTTTTGTGTTTATGAAAATACATATGCTATTTATATTTTATAGAATGGCTTTCATTTTTGAAAACGGACTTTCAATAAAACATTTTTATTGTAAGTACCCAAACATAATAGAAAAAATTTTAGGTCAATACATAAACTCTTCAAAATTATACAATTCTAAATATTTAGAGTGTCCCTCTCACTCTCAAAGGTGTCCCAATGGGATTATAAATTATATGGTCACTATAATTATGAACAACTTAAAGAAAATGAACTTAGAAATATACATGAACAAATTAGCAAAGTCAAACTTATCTAATAATATAACAATTGCCAAAGATGAAAGAAGGAATAGGAAATGTGAATAATACAATAAATACTAAATAAAAAACACTGTAAATAAATATCTTCACCCAGAGAAAACTTCAGGACGAGAGAGGTTACGAGTGAATTGCAGCAAACATCCAGGAGGAGTAATGTTCTTTTTATACAAACACTTTCACGGAAGAGAAACTATGGAAAACTTCCCATCTTTATTTTATGAGGCCAGCATAACCTTGATAACAAAACCTGACAAAGACATTATGAGAAAAAGAAATACAGGCAAATCTGACCTGTGAAAAAAGCAGCACAATTCTTAAAGCACTGTATTAGCAAGCCACACAAAGGTTAATACAACATGACTGATTTGAGTTCAGACTAGGAAGGCCACGTGGGGTTAACATTAATAAATCTATCAGCATATTTCATCACGTTAAAATGATTACAAAGGAAAATTATGATTATATCAATATGTGCAGAAAATATTTTTAAACATTAAATACGTATTTATGAGATTAAAGAAACTTCTAGCAAATAAGGAATATAAAGAAATTTTCTTAATCTGATGAAGGGTATCTATAAAAAACCTTCAGGAAACACCATAACTTTTAAAACATTTTTATTTGAAGTTCAGGGGGTACATGTGCAGGTTTGTTATACAGGTAAACTTGTGTCACAGGGGTTTGTTGTACAGATTACTTTATCACCCGTATGTTAGCCTTAGTATCCCCATTAGTTATTTTTCCTAAGCCTCTTCCTCCTGCCACCCTCCAGCCTCAGGTAGGCCCCAGTGTGTGTTGTTCCCCTTTATGTGTCCATGTGTTCTCATGATTTAGCTCCCACTTATAAGTGAGAACATGTATTTAGTTTTCTCTTCCTGTGTTAGTTTGCTAAGGATAGTGGCCTCCAGCTCCATCCATGTTCCTGCAAAGGACATGATCTTCTTTTTATGGCTACATAGTATTTCATGGTGTGTATGTACCACATTTTCTTTATCCAGTCTACCACTGATGAGCATTTGGGTTGATTTCATGTCTTTGCTATTGTGAGTAGTGCTACGATAAACGCATGCATGTGTCTTTGTGATCGAATGATTTACATTCCTTTGAGTATATACTCAGTAATGGGATTGCTGGGTTGAAGAATAGTTCTGTTTTTAGCTCTTTCAGGGGCTACATTGCTTTCCACACTCCTTTACTCAATGGCTGAACAATTTACACTCCTGCCAACATTGCACAAACGTTCCTTTTACTCCACAATCCTGCCAGAAACTGTTATTTTTTAACTTTTTAATAATAGCTATACTGACTGGTGTGAGATGGTATCTCATGGGGGTTTTCAATTGCATCTCTCTAATGATCAATGATTTTGAGCTTAATTTTCATATTCTTATTGGCTACATGTATGTCTTTTTTTTGAAAAGTGTTTATGTCCTTTGCCCATATTTTGATGCAGTTTTTTTTTTTTTCTTGTCAGTTTACTTAAGTTCTTCATAGATGCTGGATATTAGTCCCTTGTCAGATGCATAATTTGCAAAACCTTTTTCCTATTCTGTAGGTTTTCTGTTTACTCTGTTGCTAGTTTTTTTTGCTGTGCAGAACCTCTCTAGTTTAATTATATCCCATTTGTCAATATTTGCTTTTGTTGCAATTGCTTTTGGCGGCTGCATCATGAAATCTTTGCTTGTTCCTATTTCCAGAATTGTATTGCTTATATTGTCTTCCAGACTTTTTATAGTTTTGGGTTTTACGTTTAAGTCTTTAATCCACCTTGAGTTAATTCTTGTATATGGTGCAAGGAAGGGGCCCAGTTTAAATGTTCTGCATATGACTAGCTAGTTATCTCAGCATCATTTATTGAATAGGGAGTCTTTTCCCCATTACTTGATTTTGATAGCTTTGTTGAAGATCAGATGGTTTTAGGTGTGTGGCCGTTTTTCTGGGCTCTCTATTCTGTTCCATTAGTCTATGGGAAATACCATACGTAATGGTAATAAATTGTAAAAGTTTTCCCTTTGTGATCAGGATGGCCACTATCACTACTTTTACTCAAAGTCCTAGAAAGTGCTACAGGATAAATACAAGTAAGAAGTATAAGGATTCAAAAAAAAAAAAAAAAGAAACTAAACTCTTACTATTCACAATTGATGTAATTACACAGAAAATTCAAAACCAGTAACTTCATTAAGATTCTCAGATAAAGATAAAAAATACAAAAAAATCAGCTGCATTGCATTTAATTGTGACAAATAAAAATGGAAATTAAATTTTAAAGATGGCATTTGTCATTTCCAAATACCAAATTCCTAGGAATAAATCTAAATAAAGCCTCATAAGACCTCTACACAGAAATTTATCAAGGAATAGCACAAAAATTAAAGTAAGCATAAATAAATAGAAATAAAAGAATGAATAATGTTGCGTGTCAGTTCTCTCCAAATTGATCTTAATGATTTAGTACAATTCCCCCAACATCCTAAAGGAGATTTTTGAATAATTTTGGTGGATCTTGACAAGTTGCTAAATTTGTATCAAAAGTTTAAGAAAGTCAGGGCTGTACAAGACCTAGGCAAGAGGATTGCATGAGCTCAGACGTTCAAGACCAGCCTGGACAACACAGCGAGATCTCATCTAAAAAAATCAACCAGGTTTAGTAGCACGTGTTTGTAGTCGCAGTTGCTCAGGAGGCTGAGCTGAGAAGATCTCTTAAGCCCAGAAGATCACGTAAGCCTGGAAGATCGAGGCTGCAGTGAGCTGTGATCATGTCACTGCACTGCAGGCTAGGTAACAGAGACCCTCTCTCAAAAAGAAAAAGGAAAAGAAGAAAAATTTAAGGACATTAAATAGTAATAGTAATTAAGACAGCATGATATTTCTCTAAGAATCAAAGATAACCAAGGGAAAAAAGTGAAGTCTAGATATGTGGACTCTAGAGTTAAGGCAAAGGTGGCACTATACAACCATGGAAAAATGATCATCTTTTTAATAAGTACTGCTGGGACAATTGGGTACACGTGGACAAAAGGAAACATCCTCTGCATCAGGGTACATGCAAATACCTATTTCAGGTGAACTGTAGATCTTTGTGAAGGGCAAAACAATAATGTTTCTACTGGAGAGTATATTCATTACCTAAGGGAGGGAAAGATTTCATAATCAGGACATAAAAAGCATTACCTTTGAAAGAAATTATTAATACATTATACTACATTAGAACTAAAGAATTCTGTTTCTCAAATGACACCATTAAGAAAGTGAGAAGGGCAAGCAATTAAGAGAGAGAAGACATTTACAATCCTTAAAACTGACAAAGGGCTCATATCCGGCATGTACAGAGCAGTTGTATGCATCAGTAAGATAGCCTATTTGATGAAAAACAGCCAAAGTCATACTTTGCAAAAGAGGATATACAAAGGGCCAATAAACATAAAAAAAAAAAATGCTCAACTTCACTGTCATCAGGGAAATGAAAATTAAAACCACAATGCGATACCAAGATGACACTTGCCAGAATGACTAAAATGAAAAAGACTCACAATAACAATTGCTGATGAGGATGTGGAACAACTGGACCTCACTGCTGGTGGAAGTGTGAAGCATAAAACCACTTTGGAAAACTGGCAGTATCTGCTAAAGCTGAACATACACATACCTCATAATCCAGTAATTCCACTCCAACAGAAATGCAAGGACATATGAACTAAAATACAGATACAAGAATATTGATCACAGCATTATTCATCACAGCCCCCAAATAAAAACTGTCCAAATGTCTAGTTATGGTATATTCATCCCAGAGAAATCTAGTCATCTTTGAACTCAAATGAGCTACAGCTTCACACACAGAGTAAATGATCTTAACAAGTATATTGTTGAGTAGAAAAACTCAGATACAAAAAGTGTATACTGTATCACATAGTGTACATATGTGCATGTATATATATAATTACATAATATCTATATATTAATTTATAGACATATATATTAAATCCAGGCAAAACTAAATGAGTAGCATAGTTTTAGTAGTCAGGATACTCACAGAAGAAATAACCAGATGTTTTCTAAATTATCAGATATCTAAGGGTTTCTTGAAGTAATTCAGAAAAATAAATCAATCTTGATCATTGAATGAATAAAAAAATACTCTTTCACTTTGATAAAATCTAAAGTAGATCAATAGATCTTTTCCCCAGAGGGAACTGTGCAAGCTTGGTCAGCAAGCTCAGGAAAAGAAAAGAGTGTAATAATACTTTTGTATCATAGTATATGGCTCCAATTCTTGATCTACTTTGATTCTACTTTGCTGTGAAATTATAAGCAAGTTACTTGGCCTTCTCTGTGTCTCAGTTAATCTGTAAAAAAGGGATGATAACATTAACCTGACAGAATAAGACAAAAATGAATTTATACAGTAAATTAAATGATGCAATGTGGGCAAAATCTGTGAAGCACCTAGGATTTAATGGGCACTTAAAAAGTAAATGATAGGGCCAGGTATGATGGCTCATGCCTGTAATCCCAGCACTTTGGGAGGCCAAGGTGGGCAGTTCACAAAGTCAGGAGTTTGAGACCAGCCTGGCCAACACAGTGAAACCGTGTCTCTACCAAAAATGCAAAAAAATTAGCCAGGTGTGGTGGCAGGCGCTTGTAGTCTCAGCTACTTGGGGGGCTGAGGCAGGAGAATCGCTTGAATCTGGGAGGCGGAGGTTACAGTGAGCCAAGATTGAGCCACTGCACTCCAGCCTAGGTGACAGAGTGAGACTCCATCTCAAGAAAAAAAAAAGTAAGTGATGGAATGGTTATATACACTTTTGTGTTTTAACAGTTGAGTTCATGGAAAGGAAGAGAACTAATATTCTCTGAGTCCATTATGCTTCAGGTACTATATCAATCAGTTTTTACATCTCCATTTAATCCACAAAATAACACTGTTGAGTACAGATAATTCCTAATTGATCATATTAGAGAAGCATGTGTTCGTCAGGTTAAGTAATGTGCCCAAGATCAGACAGCTAGTTTTGCAATAAAGGTCTCCCTGCCATAAATAATTTGAATGTCACATATATGGCAGTAAAATTTAACTTCTTTGCACATGTAGCTGCCCTTCTGTTTTATAAAATAAATTCCTCTCTCTGCACTCCCTACTTTTTTCAGGATTAGGAAAATTCTCAGACTCCATTTCTTCACTTGGTCTTACAATTCTTGCCTAATTAGTATCTGAGTAGCCAATCTCTGCCTAATCCTTAATCAGTTCCTTATGGATCTCTACCTACAATTAAATCAATAGGTGAAATTGATAGAAGGAGATGCTCTACTAGTGGCTTTTTACATGTTCCCCTCTAGGGAATGAGGGTATATGGCTTTATACCTTAGAGAAGTTACATTTATCTGTCCCTGAGTCACCACTACCCCTCCTGACACACACCTCTTTGTTGTTAAGGGATTGATTGAAATTCGCCTCTGAGTTCAATTGAAAGCTTGAAGAATAGTGAAGTGCAATTATTCCCAGGACCCCACCAAGAAACAGAAACCAAGACCAAAAGCCATGGCGTAGAGTCCTTTTCATTTCTATGAGATAAAAAGAAACGCAGTATTTTGCTTCTATGAGAAGTAAGGAATGCGAACTTGAGGGAGCAAACTCTATAAAGTGTTCAGAACTGTCCCAGCGGTGAGGTAAAAGGGAAAACAATTACAGTATCCACTCCTTGGCTGAGGTTGCTGCCCAGAAGGGCTGCCCGGCCGTCCTGTGGAGAGAGAAAGGAGGAGCAAGCGTTCATATCTTACAAGCATAACCCTAGTGGAGACTGACGCAGAGCTGTAAAAATGAATGTCCTAATTTTGGCTTCTTGAAGTTTCTAAAATTTCTGAGTGTGGAAAGTGTGAGATGTCCACCTCTCCAGCTTTCAGTCTCTACAAAATTGATACATTATGCCATTTATCACCCAAATTCCATAATTTTTAGCTTAAAATAACGGACAAGGTTTTCTTGATACAGTTAAAGATGCTGGAAACCAAATTAGTATTAGCTCTACCTTGCTTTGCCACATCATCATAGTCAAAACCTAAACAAAGCAGACCCCAAAACGTGACATTTTCAAAATAAATAGGTCAGTGGATAATTATTTATTTCACAAAAGTTTTTGTTTTTCTAAAGCATCCACCATAGGATTTCTTTGTGAAACAGCATAGCTCTCTGGTGCATGTAAAATATGACTCAAACAATTTTTTTTTTTTTTTTTTTTTCGCTAGGAAGTCAAACCAAGCGAAATATCAAGTCAGGTCAGGTTGGGTTTGGAGAGCATTTTGATGTTCTGGTTTTGTTCCATTTCAATTGCTTTAGAAAAATTTATAATGTCAGTCATAGCTTAAAATGACTCACAGAGGCTTTTGGAGGGAGGGCAGTTGAGACTTGGGGAGACCTGTGGTTTGTTCACAGTGCCATAGAAAAGAATAATTTAGGGGTTTAATTTCTTTTAGGCTTGAATCTATTAATGGAATTCCTCCTGCTCTTTAGTTCATAGTTTTATTTTGGTTAAAACACTTGATTTACATGTAATTTTTTTTATAAATGAAAATGTCTATGCCTAAAATGAGGTAAATCTGAAATACAAATGGATTCTTTTGCCTCTGTAAAAGTAGAAGCCAACAAAAAAAAAATGCAATTTTTGTAATGATATTAGGTATACAGTGTAGTGCTACTTTTGATCTTTTTCTCTAAACTGAGCAACTCAAATGCCATAAGCATTTACCCATAATTCTTATCTTTGATTTCTTCTGTCTTTCGGTAGTTTTCCTCTAAATCATCTTTAATTTCTCCATCTTTAAGTGGAAATCAAATCTGCACTTACTGCATTAGTAAAGCATTGGCTATTTCTGAGTATATTTTTAAAGGGCCCATTTTTTTCATCTCTCTCACTTCAATCCTATGCGATCAGCTATCTCGCTCTTTCCTTTTTCTTTTCCTTTCTTTTTTAAAAAGGTAATACAACATATGCTTCACTTATCAGGACATTTTTCAGTTAGCTTGTGTCAATTAGTCTTTACTTATTTTACAGTTTACTGCTTGCATTAAGTTCTTTTATTTTTCCTATTAACCATTATTCCACTATTAACCATGTATTTCTCTTTTTTAAAAAACAAACTTCCAAGATATTGTGACCATTGTCTTAACGCAGCACGATCCAGATGTCTTTTGAGCTAACCTCTATGTTCATTATTCATGTCACTGGAAAGAGATGGAATAACAGCAGCCCTAAGGTCCACAGTGACAAGCCCCTGTTCCATCTTCCCCAGGCGCAGATCAGCCTTGTTGAATGAAGGAAACCGAGAGTGTTATGCTGAAGAGCATGGATTTTGAAGCCAGTCAACCTGGTTTGAATCTCAGCCCTACTGCACATTTGTCCTGTGACCTTGGGAAATTTACTTAACCTGCGTAAAGCCTGTTTCTGTGTCTTTAATGTAGGAATTGCTGAGTTACCTTGATGAACAAATGTAACCTCTATGGAAACTGTTTAGTGAAGACCCTAATACATAGTAGTCCTCAACCCTATTTTTGTTATTTATTGTCTTCTTTTCATTGTGCAAAGTGTTACGTTGTGAGAATATGTAGGTCCGTCACAGAGGAGGGCTTGAGAAGGGTAAGGCTGAAAGAGAATGAAACTAGCATGCAGCAATCCCCAGTGTGTCTCCAGGGGCAGTCTTCCTACACACTGATCTTTAGTGTATGGTAAATCCCTTTATTCGACCAGATACATGGCTTAATGGCAATAAGAAATTCTCTGGGACACATGAGCAGAGAAGTCTGTCTCTGTTTCAAGTCCTCTGCTGCTCCAAAACATGCATTTTTTTTTTCTTTTTTTACACTGCCTAACCAAAGTCAGTAATGTGGAACATGAGACAGCATTGTTATGATCACCATCATTTCAAAGCATTAATTCACGGTTTATTTTCAAACAGTGGCATGCTAGACTCTACCCTCTCAGAGCCTTAATTTAATAGAGAGCACAACTGATCTACACTAAAAAGAAAAAGAGAAAAACCCCGACAAGCACAACTTTGCTAGAGTAGCTGGTGGAGATTGTGAAACAGCATGCATGCTCCTCTTGAGTGGTTTGGGGAGTTAGTGGAGGAAGTATAAACAAAGATACCCGTAAGAATCTATAGTTCAATAAAGCAAACCCTCTCTTTATATAAAATATTTTTAAAAGGTGACAATCAAGTTGTCCTCCATCACATCAGCTAAGTTTTGTATTTTTGGAGAGATGGGGTTTCACCAAGTTGCCCATGATCCTGCTCACACATGGCCTTTACTTATTGTAAGTATGTGATTTCCTGGCACCATCAACGTTAGGTAAAGGCTGTGTGTGTGCGGGAGCATGAGTCTCAACACTAACCGTTATCCCTTAGAGTGAAGCTCGAGTGGTTTTTGTGAATTTAATCAGAATCTCCAACCAAAGCTACTCACCATTTTGGAAAACATAGTGGTATTTCAAATCCAATTTAACAAATATACTAATTACTATAGTATATTTATATAATATAACTAATTACTATTAAAAAAAAAAATCCCTGGTCATGGCAGAGATTCTTCAATGTAAATTCTCAGACAACTAAACTTAGATAATACTTACCTGGTCAGGCATGGTGGTTCATGCCTATAATCCCAGCACTGTGGGAGGCCAAGGCAGGCAGATGGTTTGAGCTCAGGAGTTTGAGACCAGCCTGGGCAACATGGCAAAACCCCATCTCTCCAAAAATACAAAAATTAGCCAGGCATGGTGGCACATGCCTGTAGTCCCAGGTACTTGGGAGGCTGAGGCAGGAGGATCACTTGAGCCCAGGAGGTCAGGGCTGCAATGAGCTGTGATCACCACTGTACTCCAACCTGGGCAACATAGTGAGACCCTGTTTCAAAAAAAATTTTTTTTTACTATCACCAGGTGAGTTTTGCTTATGGTAGTTATGGTTTTGGAGCCCTTAGAGGTTACTTGTTCAGGCATTTGGTTAATGTGCTCCCTTACTCTCTAAACCCCACCCCCTCCCCCCTATCTCCACTCCAGGACTTCACTCAGAAGGATTTTAATTCAAATTCTATTTTAATGTAAAAGGGATTTTAATTTAAATACTGTTTGTTGTTTCATGAGAAGAGAGATACTACCAACTCCACCTCTCATTTTTCGGTAGGAAAGTAGAATTGTAGAAAAGTGAAAATGCGTACCCCATCTTCTATAGACATCATATGGCCTTGTACTAAATTCTCTGTTATTCTCAACACTTGGATGTTACTTTTGAGAGGGGGCCTTATTTTCTTTTCCTAGACTATGTTATGCCATCTTACATCTCTGTGCTTCTGTCCATATACTTCCACAGTCCTGGGATGCCTTTCTCCCTTTTCTATCTGTTGACATGCTACTTGTGATTTATATTGAAAAATAAATGTGTTATTTTAGAGAGAGCACTCTGTGACCCTTCCAATTTTTCCTTGCTGAGCAGAACTAATAGGTTTCTACTAGGCAATCCTATTACACTTTGTTTATATACCTGTCTTACTTGTATATTTAATGTTACTTGTGTGACTAGTACAGTAGGGACATTCATGAGCACCAGTGGCACCTCAAGCCAGAGACCTGTGGACGAGGTTCCTCTGAGGCTCAGCGGTGACAAGAGTGTCAGCGAATTTTGACAAAGCCGGGAGGCACTAACACAGCAGATTGAAATAGGACAGAAGAAAATGGTAAATGGTGTTGGCAATATGGCAGCTAATGATAATCACTCAGAAGACATCTTCTGGGTACCAATGAGTAATTTAAAAGCAAAGAAAGCCGAAGAAAAACTTCTTTGTGAGAATCATTTTGATCCTATTTCAACTCCCAGAAAATACTGTGTATATTTGTAAATCCATTTTTCCCCATAAAATTGCAATTCTTGAAGTCAAGAAGCAAATCTTATTAGTGTTTTTTTTCCCCTTCTAAGTCTTGATTTTGCACGTAGAAGCTGCTTAGAAAAATATCTACTGAATTACATTATTTTGATCATCTTCTTGGATATTAGCCTGTTTAGAATATTACCAAAATTGTCTTATGATGAATTTCATTCATCATAAGAAAAAAATCAATGGTTATTTTCAATATTTCCCAGAGTTTGGAATGTGCTTTGGCTTACATGCTGAGCAAACCAGAAGACCAGAACATTTGAGGTTTCACTACTCTTTCTTCCTGTGTGCTGATTAACTAATTTCCTATTGTCAATTTCTTGTCC
This sequence comes from Colobus angolensis palliatus, assembly GCF_000951035.1. Lineage (NCBI taxonomy): Eukaryota > Metazoa > Chordata > Mammalia > Primates > Cercopithecidae > Colobus > Colobus angolensis. The sequence continues at coordinate 2,599,958 of NW_012114364.1, read as the reverse complement.
TTTCTCCCAGAATTGCTTTGAGAAAATGTAGATGTTTTTGGCATGGTTCTTGGTACACTGAACTTTTCTGTTCAGCTCTAAGTATAACAATTACTTCATTAAATAATAATCATATCCCCAATTTATATATCACTTTACACTTATAATGAGCAAACACAGACCCTCTCATGTGATTCTCAATCCAACCCTCTTGAAATGAGCAGGGTAAGTATTACTAAAACATTATCTATATGGGATCTGAGATCACCAGAAGCCAGTAAGTCAGAGTTCAAGCTAGGTCTTCTGTTTCCATATTTGTATTCTTTTCACTGCATCAGAACAAGTAACGTCCTGGTACTTTTCCTCAAACTTTGCTCTGGAAACATCTAGGAAGCACTTGTAAGCTCAGGCTCCCTATTCACCACCATTCTCTCTTTCTTCACCACATTGCTTCAAATTCTGCCCTTTGCAGATTGTGACCTCTGAGTGTCTCTGAACTTACATAATGTATTTGTTCTTCCCAGGGTAACCAAGTGAAATATAACAAATAGAAGGAACAGCAGAATGGGCAAACACAAATATGTATTAGCCTATTAAATCATCTATTCCCAAGAACAATGGTTCATAGAAATTGGAGATGAAAAAGACCTATGAGGTCATCTTCTCCACCCCTATGCCAAAGCAGGTTTAAGCTCAGAATACTGACAGCCAAGTTATCGTTGAGTTTCCACCTCTGACTTTTGAGGCTTTAGATTGTATCTGCTGCTGAAATCTGCTTGAGGGGAAACAGCAAAGTGACCACAAATTTGGAGCATTAACTGGGGTCCCAAGAGCCTCATTGTGCTGTGCAGAGGACAGTATTTCTGTAATTTATCAGTTCTCCCCTAATGGATGTTGTCCTAATCAGGAGTAATTCCCAAAGAGGCTTTCATAGGCAAACTGGCTGAGAATGAAAATCCAAGCTGATTTTAAAAAAGCACACAAACTCATATCTTTTGTGAAGTCAGATATGACCAAAGGGAATGTCATGATACATGCAGAGGGTTTGAGTGATGAGGAAAAATGCCAAAACTAATGCCGTGGTTCTTTTTCTATCACTTCCTAATTAATCTCCGAGGCCGACGAGTCAGCCAGTTGGAGTGCTGAAAGATACTAGAGGTCCTCGAGTGTACCCTAAAGTCATCACTATTGGAAGAGCATCAACAACATATAGAAGCATCCTTTACATCCATCTTCTGTCTTTAATACTGTTCTTGTTTTAATACTGTTCTTGTTTGAAAGAAGCCTTCATTCTATGCTCAATGAAAAATATTACTGAAAGAAAACTGATGCATGATTTTAAAGCAAATGAAAATGAATACTATGCTAGTTTTTAAAAATGGATAATAACAAAGTTCCTATCAAATCACTCACTAGCTATGTAACCAGGGGCACGTTACCTCCCTCACTCTCCTATAAAATAAGAGCATATTGCCTCTAAGGTGTTTTCTATTTCTCCAACTTATAAAAGAACTTAAAATAACTATTTATTTTAAGCAAAGCCTGTGGAAAAATGACTCCCCCCTTTTTCTGATTTGCCAAGATGCCCTCAACCTGACCCTGGGAGGAGGACTTGGAATTTTAAAAGAATGGACTTTCCTTTTATGCTCTGGCTTTTGGAGCTCGCTTATGTTAGTGTCATTTAGGGAGTGAGATGCTGGAAAGCGAACAGTAACTTTAAAAAAGTAGGAGGCCCTTTATGAGTCTGAATCCTTGCAGAAGCTTTGGGCAGAAACTGGCTTCCAAAAAGCAGCACACTCACTACCACTTTCTCTCACTCTCCCTTCCTTTCCAGGCCCCCAGCAAGTCAGCTGTGTACTGCCTTTAAGAAACACTTTTCTCTTCTATACGCCACGTGCACTTAAGAAACTCTTGGTCAAAACTCTTTTTGTACTGGAAAATTCATTGTTTCACTGTGGCCTCAGTAGCAATAAAGACTTATATCTTTAACTAATTAATCTTAGTCCAAAATTGTATGTCTAGATTCAGCTTTATTTGGGGGACAAGTTGTAATACTTGCTTCTTCTTATTTGTCCCTGTTTCCTTTTCTATTCTCTGAGCCATGTTTCCCTGTTGATGAATTGCGCCAGTGCTCCCCGAGGACTAGCCTGCAATCATTCCCCAATGTCCAGCACTTCATCCATCTCTGTATTCTCTCCCTCCACTCCATTCCTAGGGCCTTACTGTCCCTTGACCTTTTGTCAGAAGGAGATGTTTAGTAAAGTACCAGTATACAGCAAGCCTTAGGAATTTCAGGGGAGATTTACCTGCTCCGGGCCTCAATTGCTCTAGTTCTGAGTCATCAGGTACAGCACAGTATAGCATATGGTCTGCCTGTCTCCTCCCTCATCAACAGTTGATAAAATAATAAATTTGCTGCACAGACTTTTTATTGCTCTCACTTGTTCTTATTAACTATAAAAAAGGACTATTAACTATAAAAAAGAAAATTGAGCATAAGAGAAAAAAGGTGACAATAGAAAAATTGAGTAGACGTATTCTCAGGTCATCTTTGAACACATTAAGAGAAGTTGAATCGCGGCCAGGCACAGTGGCTTACGCCTGTAATCTCAACACTTTGGGAGACCAAGGTGAGCAGATTGCCTGAGATCAGGAGTTCCAGACCAGCCTGGGAAACATGGCAAAACCCCGTCGCTACTAAATATACAAAAAAATTTGCTGGGCGTGGTGGTACACTCTTGTAATCCTGGTTATTGGGGAGGTTGAGACACAAGAATCGCTTGAACCTGGTAAGCAGGGGTTGCAGCGAGCCGAGATGGCGCCACTGCACTCCAGTCTGGGTGTCAGAGTGAGACTCTATTTCCCCCCACCACCACCCCCAGAAAAGTATAACTCACCCTTTACCTGAATCCCTGAATTTGCTTGGGATAAAAAGTCCTCACGTAATTGGATGAGAGTGAACTCATAGCTTATTGGGTAGCACTAAGGCAATATAACTCTTATGTGAGAACAGAGTCAGGACATGATAGCCTCTGATTACAAAGATGATCATCTATCCCAATGCCTAATTTATTGAGACAGATGCTTGGAAGATCTGAGAAGGTGGAAGCTAACATAGTTAATGATGGGATCCAAAGAAAAATATCAGCAAAACATCCAGGTTCTGTGCTGCAAACGCCCTCAGTAGCTCTGCTAGATCTGTTACTTTCTTAGCACGATTGATTAAATAGGTGTGAAAGCACAATTACCCATTGAACAGTGGTGATGAGAATTGAACTCTAATTCCCTTCAGAGCCTCTTCTTTATTGCTGCTTGGATTGACTGCCTTAATCAAGTAGATGTTTGTGAATTAAAAGTGAGAAATGAGTGTTTTCTTTTGTTTTGTTATTTAATTTCAGCTTTTACATTTGAATATTTGGAAAAAAGGAAAAATTAGGCAAGTAGTACATCACTAACCACACACACACACACACACACACACACACACACACACACACACAGGTTGATCAGACTCTACTTGCTATTTATTCATAGTGTGATGATTTCTGGACCAGAAGCATGGACCTCAACTGGAAACTTGTTAGAAATGTAGAATCTTGAGCTCCACCTTAGACTTATAGGCTCACAATCTGCATTTTAGCATGAGGCCTGGGTGAGTTGTTGAAGAAGCACTGTCCTCTAGCCATTCCTAAAAGGAGTAGAGGTAGCAAAATCTAATGGGAGAGAAGGAAGGCATATAATTGGGAAGAGAAAGGTGAATGCTGAGGTACATTTTCAAACCCTATGTTCAGCCTGTGTCAAGCAGACCACTCCTCCTTTAAAAAGTTGTAAGCAGGACAATAATAAACACACAGGACTTTTTTGTTTTTAGGTATCTTAGAAATTCTATCTGAAACTCAAATGGGTGCCTCCAGCAGAATTATGGTATTTTACATGCAACTGCAAAAATCACCTAGGAAGGTTTTCTTCAGGCAATGTAACTGGACCTCACTTTATGGTATCCGGTCCAATCAGTGCTGTTTTTCTAAAAATAAAAATAAACTTTTTATTAAAAATAAGCATAACCATAAATACACAATGTTCTCTAGTTGCTAATTGAAACAATAATGCACAATTTAGTGTAAAATGAAAAAGAAATACCATTTGGTATCTTTTTCACTAAATAGTTTTCAATTGCTGTTTAATATAATTGCTTTATATCCATAGAAACAAAACTTACCACAAGCCTTTCCTTAAAGTCAAAATAGCCTTGCAGGGATATAGGACTTCAGCAGCACTTTGAAGCTTAAGCACAATTTGGCAGACCACTTTCTTGTACTTGAAAGCAATACCTACATGCAAACCGTTCATTGTACACTCACAGCACTCCAAATATCCTAAATGCTCCCCACTGTTTGTGCTGGGCCTTTGATAGTGACACAATTTAGCTTTTTGATACAGCCCCTATCATAAAAGAAAGCCCCTTCTTTACATTCACCCATCCAGCAGGCACCAAGATTCTCTGATGAAACTAGACATTCTGTCTCTCCCTTTTCCCTCCAAGACACTGAGCTTACCTTGAGATTTTCCTGAGAATTGATTTTTAGACCAACTAAAATAAGTGTCTATACACTTTCCCTGCTTTTCTAGATACTTAAGAGATCTACTTTTAACGAAAGGAGACAGACCATTTTCCTCTGTTGAACATTTGTTTAAAAAAAAATAGAGTTTTACATCAACCTACATAGTAGCTTCTCCACATGAAGACAAGGCTTGTTTGTTTGAAGAAGTCTCTATTGGTGCCTATTGAGATGGCAAATTATAAGGAAACAATTTGAGTATGTTTTACTTTATTTCAATATAATGATTTGCTTGTAAAATACATGAGAGGAAGAAAAATTCATAGGATATTTTCAAGATCAGAGAACTAACTCAGAAGTAGGATAGGGATCATCTCGCCTGAAGATAAAAGTTCTTAACCATATGAAGGTTAGAAATACAGCTTCCAGAGTTTACTAACTTGGTTCAATGCCTGCCTTCACCAAAACTAGGTTGGCAAATTGGGCAAATTATTTATCTGTGTCTTGGTTCCCCCATCAGAATAATTTTTAAAAAACGACTTATTAGTGTTATCATGAAGATTGAGTTAATATGCACAAAGCACCTTAAAATACTTGGCATATAGCAAGCACCACATAAATAATCACTATTGTTAGATGTAGTCTACCAGGTGGTAAAAATGAAACAATTTTCTTAAAACACTTAATACTATATTTGCTTTCACTGTTAATTCTAGGCTTTGTGTAATCTACTTTACTTTTTTTTTTTTTAATTTGACATTCTTGGCCTCAAGGAGTTTGAAGAATTTTAATTATCCACCCAGCAGTTATTCAGGTAATATCTGCATTCACCCTTTCTGGAATATGGAGAAACTGAAGAACTAATAGTATATCTGACTTAATGATGGGGCAAAAAATGTCAAGCCTTCTGCCCAACCCTTTTGATGCTAAGCCAAATGTTTCTTCAGTTAAAATGTACTTCTTTTAAGCTAGTTCTAATCTGCTTTGACCTTCAGTTTTCAGCTTTTCTACCTTTTGGACATGCCTACCAATAAACATCCATTCCCACTACTGGAAATCGCCAAAAAGGCTTAAAAAGAGATGAAGGAAGCTTGTGTGTGGCTAACAGGGTCTGAACTAAACCAACCCACTTGACATAAATCCGAAGCATTCTCAGTCTTTTATTTCCTTATTTATTGATAAGAAGGTGGCCCGAGCTTACTATAAGAAATATAAGAAGGTGATCGGAGCTTAGTATACAGCTGGAAAAATGAATCTTTGAGATGTGAAGGGACCAGACCTACATTGTTGTCTAAGAAAACTAACAGGATGGAAACAGAGAAGTGTCTTTATTCTCTCTGGGGATTCTTTGATTACTGGAAAAATTGAATTGCTAGGTGGCCACACTACTTTGGGCCTCTTGTTCTCTCTCCAAGGCAATTGTTCACTGCAGCATAATCCACAGGCCCCCAAAGTCAACCTCAGCAAGTAGATGATACCCAAGAATGGTTATTGTTCCCCCCAAATCCCCCAAAATCTTGGTGCTCCTGTGAAATGTATTCAAACTTCTGCCTTTCATGAATGGAGCTGGAAATCTCATCAGAACATGTTTCCCAGAGGGTATTTTTGAGACTTCTTGCTTCTGGTCTCAGCCAAGACCAGAAGAGATAAAGGCAGGAACTGGATTGAAGAGGAAAGGAGAGCAACATGCAGTTGGGGGAACGTTTCCATTCTTAGTCTTTGATCCAATTAATATCTGGAGTAGAGGTTTCAGTTGGTTCAGGTTGAATCTGAAACCTTTCTATTGCAATATCATATATCAGGAACTGACTGTACTTTGTAATCATGCCCCGAAAAGTGTAGCCAACTATTCCCTGGTACACTGCTGAGAGCTGAAATACTTGAGCAGGGAGGTGAGGCCTGTGCTCTGTCCAGGGTCTGGATGACTCCTGCTTTGTTTCCAGGCTGTGACACTGCACCCTGATCTTTGCGCTTTCTTTGTCTAAACAAACACCACAACCATTTGAAAAATGGGTATCTGCCTGGTTGTGAATTTGTGGGTGGCAAGTTCACAGTGTTGGGAGGAAGGCACCACTCCACTGGCAGTTTGGACTTACCCAAACACCTCAAAGTATGTTTCAAATGGTGTTGGGTTCGGCAAAACACTAAAGTATGTTTGGTCTGCGTTTCTCTCTCCTTTTTCAAGGGAAATTTAATCCATTTGTTTCTGATACATTTACACTTAACTCACCAAAACATTGTTTTGTGAAACCACTGGATGTCCAGGGCTCTTTAAGAGTTCTTTTCATGTAATTTTTTCAAGCTTTTTTTTTTTTCTCTTAGAAATAGGAAGTCACATTTGTGCCAAAAGTTCAAAGAACCCAAACCTTAAAAAAAAAAAAAAAAAATTGTAATTCTATCAGGAGTTCCAAATTCACAGGTTTCCAGGGGGGTTCTAAACTTGGCAAACCATTCCATGTTTTGCAAGCAGAAGGCGTATAAACAGAATCAAGCATTAGGCTCCACATTCAAGCTGTGAGCACACCCTCTTCTATCTTACACTACGTGAGATATAAAATGCACTGAGCGAGGGAATTATAATGATTATGCTGCACATAAAAGAAAACCTTAAGTGCTTTGGTAGGACCATCAAAACCTGTGAAGGAAGATCTGAGCTTCATCCATGCCTTGGGGTAGATTTGACTGTTTCAAGTACTGAGTAAATTATAGGCTCCCCAGTACTCCTAAGTCCTGACTTTTTGAAAATAGAAAGTGAGAGATTTGGGCCAAAGGTGCTTTGTTGCTGCAGAGCTCAAAATGAAAACCAGGGCCAGGAGCTTCAGTTGCAAAACCTGGGGTTTATGGCTGCAAGGGGAAGAACAGTCTTTTTTCTCCCAGGACCATAATTACTATTACTTTACATTAGGGTCTTGCCAAGGGTACTGCTCCCAGGCCCTGCCTTCTTGCCCTCTTACTGAAGGCTTTATTTTTCTGCCCAGGGTCTCTAACTTAAGTGTGTTACAGCCAAGTTTAGTCATCTGATTTCTCCCAAGAGTCATCAGTCCTCTGCCAGCATTGTACTTTAAGAATCTCATAAAAGCTACCTTCCTTTTACTGTATAAATATGACTTCTACAGTCACTCAAAATTAAACATTTTTCATAATGATATAGCACAACCATGTTTTTTTTTTTTTTTTCAAGTCTTGGGAAATCTACTGTCCTCTTAGGCCCAAAGTGAAGGAGAATCTATATCCCATGTGCCCTGGCTTCTCAACCCAATGACTTGAGCAGGAATCCTCACTCCAACTTCATCTTCATGTCTATGATGAATCCATGAAAGCTGGACACAGAACTGGACTGAACTATCTAAGGTGACCAGCAAGAACTCTGAAGTTTCTTAGAGCTCACTCCACTGACCACTCCTGCAGCTTTAGCGGTAGCTCTTCCCCAGGCAGCAAGGAACAATCCTCTGTTTTTAGGATACAGTGCTACCAGTGCCTCCTATGACAGGAAGCAAGTTTCCCTTTGCTGTGTCTCATCCTCACATGGGTACTCAGAAATACAGGTATTGTCCACAGAATGCTTCTCCATCCATCAGAAACCATAAATTTCCATGTGCATCCTTTTATTCAGCACATGAGTGATGGGCACCTTCATTCACGGCCAGGGAAAGCATCAACCTCTTTGTCAACATCATTCCTCATGTCCTCCAAAACTTGAATGCGCTAAAACAACTTCAGGACCATGTGCATGCTGAGTCTTATTTAGGTATGTGTGTATGTATATAACTCGACACACGTGCCACACATATATAACATACACATATATCTTATATCACCAGATCCAGATTGCAGAAGCCACAGGCTGGGGAGGCAGCACTAGTAATGGGGAATGCTAAAGACGGTGCTCGGTTTTCTCTCTTGGCTTCACTCCCCACACACAGGGCGTCAGTGACTGCAGATGGAGAGGAAAGGCCCCCTTCTAAGACTCAAGGCACCTTCCTGTTTGCTTGGCTGCATTTGCACAATCTTTCTGAAAAATCAACGGTCTCCCCTTTCAGCCTCCCTGGGGGAAGACTCCAGCAGTCCATGGGAGTACTGTGTACAAGGTCTGTGAAATGAAAAAATTCACAAGAAAACAGTTTTGGCCCAAGCTGCTTTTCTGTTAACCTTGGGTATGCACCTCTGATTTGAAAGTCGGAAAAAAGAAATGCCATATTGTTTCCTCTCAACTTTTCTCTTACCTTGCTTGGCATACGTTGCTAGTTTAGACCACCTATCATGCAGACCTGCCCTGAAGAAAAGGCTCTCTGATGACAAGAAAATCCAGAAATTTGTGAAGCAAGAATGCTCTCTAATGGAAATTTGAAGGACACTGTAATTTACAAACTTCTTTATTCTACCTGGTCCCCTATTTCAATCTAATTGGTAATAGCTCTGTTTCAAATTTTAGATCTTGAGCTCACAGTTAACAGTTATTTTCTATACGATTCTAAATACAGACTCTTTAAATGATTATTGCTTTTCTATCTCAGGTCCTGGATGTTATAAGCTGTGTGCCCAGAGACTCTTCAAGGTTATTCTGGTGTTCTATGCCATTCAAGCTTCCATATCCAGAGAACTATCTAACCATGTTATGATAAAACAGTGCCAAGAATGAAGAAAAATTGTTCTCTGGCTTGTCTAAATGTATATAAGCCACACACAGAGATAGTTCCTCTTGTTGCCTTCCCTTATATCTCTGTTTAAACTATTTTCCTTATTCTGTGCCTCTGATGATTGAGAGTAAGTTTAGTAAGTTTTCTGTGCTTAATTTATTTCAGATTTCAAGATGGAGTACCCAATTCTTTCAGGCTCATTTTCATCTGAGAAATTTCTATTTTATTTCATAAAGGCATGTGTTTACCATTTAGCCAATTTCACATGGCCCGGAGCACCACTGAAGCCCTCTTGGTGATGCAATGTCACAGAGAATGAGTCCAAACCTAGTTGTGTCAGACAACACAGGAGGGTTCTGTTCAGACATGCTGACTGCACTTACTGAGAAAAACCCACATAGGCATTTTCCAGAAATACTGATGATTAGCTTAAATTGTACCGAGGATAAGGCTAAGCTCTCCCAGCATTACATATCCATTTCCTTGGTTAGTCAATTAAATAATTAATAGAGTGGTGCAGAGGCGGTAGCCTCGACTCTTAGTAGCCCCATCTTAAAGGCCTTCCCACCTACAGTTATTTAGCCATGATGATGGCTCATGCAGTAGTTGAAATCTAGCCAAAAGGACTTATTCTACATACCACCCAAGCAGAATCCCAGAATCCAGGCCATGGGTGGAACTCCAGAACATGAACTTCCGAGGGTGGGGTTTTCTGAGATAAAAGCAGCAGAGATTGGTGTTGGCAATTTAATGTCATTAGAACCAAACCACAGAGACAGACATTGCTGCCTACTTCTCTCCCACTGGGGTGGAAAATTGCTGTCAGGCCTATAGGTTGTTGGGTATTTAATTGACTTCTGACTGAACTAGTCAAACCTGAGCCAGTAGGAGTGTCTGCTCTATTCCCAGGATTTGGCTTGTGGTCTTGTTCCTGACTTTTGAGATTCATAACATTAAACCACTTGGGGCTGGGGGCACATGATTCTTTGAAAAGCCTAACATCTAATCTAGCAAGACCCATCCAGATTTCCTGCCAAAAGACCTCAAGCATCTAAAGCCAATGCTGGAGTGAGTGAAAATAAAAATTACAGTATCGGTGGAACCTAGTTACTTAATGGTAAGTACACATAAGGAAAAAATGTGAATGGATCTATTTGCATTACCATCAATCACTCACTTGGCAAACCTGAGTCCACTGCTTGCCTAATCTATGCTATTGTACCTCTGTCTCTACATTGAAAGTAATGATTTCTACTCAAAGGAGTGCCGAATGGTTAAGCAGACCAAGAACCTCTAAGTGAAAAGACTGAATTTGGTTGGTCAACTTGGGGATGTGCTTTCCGTTACAGCTCTGGTCTTGAAAGCGTAGTACTGAACCTGATATTCAGCATCCCATTATTGTCAATTTTTGTACATTGTTCCTGATCGTACATAACAGGGAAGCAGGTGACTAGTTCTTGCATTTACCTGATTTTGTCCTGAAGGACATTACCCTCTCTCGATTTCTTCTGATGAAGATAAGTATCCTGTTGAAGATCATTCCAGAGTTGGAGTGACTTGCTTTTTAACGAAATAATTCTTGTTTAATCTTTTGCAGGATTTTTCATTTAGGAGACCCTGTTTAAAACTCCACTTTAGTTTCCAAACAACTTTCTAGCAAGATAAACCTTCTGAACTCATTATTCAAAAGCTCAAGTATCTATGACTAATCCAACACCACATTCTGTCATGCTTTTTGGTACATTTTGGAGGGCCAGACTTCATCCAAAAATCTCATCTTGATGAGATAGGAAATTTTGCCTTTCACAGTTTATTCCACTGTATTCAACATTTCCCCATCTCTCTGTGTTTTCAGCTATAAATGTATCAGGTAGGGAAACATAGTAACCAGCAGGGAAAAGTTGTAGCAAGCTGAGAACCCATTTTGGCTGACAGCAAACTGAAACCTCCTTGATCACTCTGCTGGGCCTTCCTCTGCACTGGAGTGAAAAGCCAAGACGCCCACTTTGAGGGATATCCCGAGGCTCTATCAGTGAACAAGTCAGGCCCTTGCTCTGGCTAAGGCCTCGACTCCTAGATCAAAGTCGAAGGTAAAGGGCAGTGAGCAAAGGGGGCATAATGCAAATGCAGTTCTCTAGGTCAGAAGTGCAAGTAGATTGAATTATGTGTGGACTCAGGACATGAGAAGCTACATATGGGTGGCCTGGCCTCAGGGGTACATAAAGAACTGTGTGGCAAGATCCTTATATGACCCCTGCCCAAAGTTGACTCACACTGTTCCAACCAAATGTTATTCATCCTACATTTGTAAGAGTGACATAGTTACTCACAAACTCCTAGAGGCCTGGAGTTAATCAAACTTCAGAAAGAGGCCGAACAAAAAAAAGTATTCAAGAAATACCTGGTGATTGTCAATAAAACTTACAGTGGGGAGCCCTCCAGTGGCAATTGGGAAAATTGAACTCTGATCAGTTTGGGCACCAGTTAGTCTCTTAGAAAAGGTATAGCTAACATTACAGAATTACCTATTAATAATACCCAATCATGTGATACCATCTAAGCTTAAGCTGGAAAGTATCCTGAAAAGGGGGAAAGGGAATCTTGCTATCCTGAGACTTTGAGTCACAGCCAAAGATAGAAAGTTGGCGTTGCTGTTGCACTTCTGCGTTGGTTCTGGCTATGACTCTTGCAATGCAAGGTGTGAAATCTTGGACCCTTCCTGCCCCATCTGTCCTCTCAGTTCCCTTTCTCTGTTCCTCTGCTGCAGCACTGTCATAAAGATGTAATGAGATACAGGAGCTGGCCAACTCACACACAGAATGTGTCCTAAGAATGCTAGTTCCAGACACCTTTCCTAAGATCATAATTTTTAGTTGTACCATGCTTTAGACCTTACAAAAAGCAGAATTGGATTGTTGTTTACTTCTGTAATTAAATGCTTTATTCCAATTTGCTTCATGACTGAGTTTTGCACTTCTTTGAATTCACTAACTGATGTCTACTTATTTACATGGTTAACACTGGTAAATATTGATTATATTCAGCTATTTTTTAAACGAATATTTCCTTAGGGTCTAATGTTCCTCAGATACTTTGATTGGAATTCACTTGCATCCTGAGCAAAAAGATTAAGTTTCTCTCTCTCTTTCTTTCCCCACTGAACTCCCTATTTAGCAAAAATAAATAAATAAATAAAAATTAAAATTAAAAAAAACTTACCTATCTCACCTAGGGAGGATGTCCTAAGATAATCATTCCACACTCTTTATAAGAACCAGTGGATATTAAATAAATAAAATTAACCTTCTGCTATGAATGCTGAAATGTTTCCACTCATGAAAAGTCCCTTGCTTCATATTTATCACTAGATACTATGAGGAGTTATTATGAGTTTTTTAAGCTCAAAATTATGTTTCAAATATTTCCATTTCTTAAGTCTTTTCTATTATTTCCTAGCAGTGGTGAGATAAGATGAGGACACTCTGAGATTACCAATGAGCAGAAATATGGCACACACAACTATCTTGATAAAACATTAACGGAATAGGTAAAAGCAGTGAAAAGATATAAAGAGGAAAGAAAGATAAAGTAGCAAGACGTAAAATACAAAGCAATTCTGAAGGTTATTGCCCAATCCCTGCGTATTAAGCATTTGATGCTAGAGACCTTGAGTAGAACTTATTGGGTAAGTATCAGGCCTGGCATAGCATGAAATAGGTTCAAGTTCAGAGTCTGTAGGATGAAAAAGAAGAAAAAATATGAGCCAATGTGACCAGAATGCCCTGGGGTCCAGAATGTCTTCATATGTATTATTGAAATGTGGCAGATTGTATTTTCCAACGATGGTCATGGCACTATCCCCCATCTCACCTAATCTTCTACAATATGACCTTGTCATCTCCCATTAAGAGGTGGAGTCAAGGCCGGGTGCAGTGGCTCATGCCTGTAATCCCAACTCTTTGGGAGGCCGAGGGGGACAGATAACAAGGTCAGGACATCGAGACCATCTTGGCCAACATGGTGAAAGCCTGTCTTTACTAAAATACAAAAAGCCTGGCATAGTGGTGCGAGCCTGTACTCCCAGCTACTTGGGAGGCTGAGGCAGGGGAATTGCTTGAACCCCAGAGGTGCAGGTTGCAGTGAGCCGAGATCACGCCACTGCACTCCAGCCTGGCGACAGAGTGAGACTCCATCAAAAAAAAAAAAAAAAAAGAGGTGGAGTCAAAGTCCCCTCCCATTGAATCTGGATGGGCTTATGACCACTTCTAGTAATGCAGTACATTAAAAGTGACACTGTGAACTTCCAAATCCAGGTCATAAAAGAGAATGCAGCTTCCACCTTGTTTGCTAGAACCCTTGCACTTGGAGCCCTTAAACTTCCATGTGGGAAATTTGATCACCCTGACACTGCCGTACTAGAGAGGCCACATGTCAGTGCTCTGGTGAACTGCAGCCATGTGAGTGACCCATTTTGGACAGCAAGACAATTGAGCTTTCAGATGATTGCAGCTCCAACCAACATTTGACAGCATCCACATGAGTGACCCTCAGTGAGAACTACCTAGGAAAACCCTGCCTGCTTATGAGCGAGAGCGTGTGGTGTTTGGTTTTTTTGTTCCTGTGTTAGCTTGCTGAGAATGATGGCTTCCAGTATTATCCATGTCCCTGCAAAGGACATGATTTCATTCCTTTTATGGCTGCATAGTATTCCATGATGTATATGTGCCACATTTTCTTTATCCAGTCTATCATTGACGGACATTTTCAAGTCTTTACAGTTGAACAATGAGAACACATAGACAAACGGAAGGAAACAACACACACCAGGACACAGGGAGGGGAACAACACAGGGGATGGAGGGCAAGGGGAGAGAGAGCATTAGGACAAATATCTAATGCATGTGGGGCTTAAAACTTAGATGACAGGTTGATAGGTGCAGCAAGCCACCATGGCACATGTATACCTGTGTAACAAACCTGCACATGTATCCTGGAATTTAAAATAAAATAAAAAATATACAAACAACAACAACAAAAAGAAAAATCCTGCCTGAATTCCTGGCCCACAAATCAGGAGCACAATAAAATGGTTGTTTTAAACTGCTAAGTTTTGAGAAACTTGTTATGCTGCAATAGTATTCATTACAATATGTGAAGGTGGTGAGTTACTCCCATTTCGAAGATGAGAGTGGACTTGAATAGTGTTAAGTTCTCAAGATTTATACAAAGGTACTTTGATATGTAAGTCCTGCTTAAATGACCTCCTGGACTACAAAGATCACTTGTGGTGAGGACAGTGTATGAGGAGGATCATAGTATAGGGGTGAGGAGAAAAAGAGGGCTTTAATTCACATGACTAGAGAAGGCTCCAGATTAGGTGGTGACATTTGAGCTTGATTTTGAACAATAGGGTGGATTTTGTTTTGAAGAATAAATGTCATAAACAAACAGAGATGGAACTGGGAAGTGTTTTTTTGTGACAGTGAAGTCTTTAGGCAACTGATTATTAGCATATCTGGTCATTCATTTTTTCCTATCATCTAAAGTTAAGCTGACCATCAGCAGACCAGCTGACCAATTCCACAAGGAAGAGCAACAAGCCATTGAAAATGCCCACAACTACCAAGGGAGGCTCCCCTTGCAAGTCTCCCAGGCTGAGATTTCTAGGGTTTTAAAAAAGATCTGTAGTATGAAGTATATGACAAGTATTTGCAACTGTCCTTGGAACACTCAAAAAAGAGCTAAAGAATTATCATTTCTATTTTGTGTTTGGTATTTTATATGCTAAATGCTTGTTTACAATGTAGCAGAAATCAACCTGGAGTCAATGACAAATGTTATTTATATCCCAGGACCTGATATCTGAGATATCCCAATTGTTGTTTTGGTTTTAGTTTTTAAGATAGTGGTTTTAAAATTCAAGGAAATCTCTGTTGTGTATGTGGCATTTTAACTTTTAAAAGTAATTACTTTTCTTTTTCCTTCTCTCCCTTGAAAATATCCACTTTACTAGTTATTAGTTTACAGCCATATTCAGGATAATCAAGGAGGCATTTTATTTTAAAGTATCAAAAGAAACATTACAAAACAGAATTGTAAAATGCATGAAAAATAAGTGAAGATCACTAATGAAAAAAATTGTTTAGATACCATGGCTTATGATGCCTATGTTATAACTGAAACTGTTCTTTTATACAATGACAGTAACTTGGAAGAAAATACATTTAACTGGGGAGGAAAAAAATCTAAATACAGCTGATATGTCTTGAAACCACTACCCTAAGAGCCAAAGCTATCTGAAAATTCACCAACTAAAGCTGTTCTGTTCAATTTGGTAGCTACTAGCCACATACGGTTATTTAAATTAATTTAAATTAAAAAAACCTAAAAATTTAGTTTCTCCATTTCAGTAGCCCACTTCAAGTACTCAGTAGCCACAGGTAGCTACTGTTTACCATGTTAGATAAGGTACGTATCAAATATTTCCATCTTCACAGAAAATCCTATTGGACAGCACTTTTCTAGAAATATAGCTATTTCCCTTGGTCAATCTTCAGGCAACATGTGGGAAATGGTTTGAAATAGAAATAATCTAAAAATTCTTGAATTACAATGCACTATTTATTTGCTGTGTGGGGTAGGGCATGTAAATGCCACAAAAAAAAGTCCTTATCTTATATTAACTTTGGAAGAGGGGTTGGTAAGTTTGAATTGTGACTATAAACTTTTATTCATTTTGAAAATTTCCATCAATTTTTGGTTTGTGAATGAATATCTGAATAAACTGCTAACCCAATAGCCAGTTTTGAATTTGGAGGGCATTTAGAAATTATAATTTTATATCACATATATGAGATGAGTATTTGTTCATAGTTTCCCCTAAATATGCCCAGAAAACAAGTAAAAAATTGAAAGGCAGTAATTGTTTTTTTCTAAAATTAACACTAATATTCAATATATAGACCAAGTTGTTTGCCTTCTTTTGTAGTTCATCTTTCTTCACTAATAAATTTTATTTATTCTTTTATTAGGTTGGTGCTAACAAAATTGCCCTTTTTGCTATTATGGTAGAGATAATGGAGACTGACACACAGATATTTGCCAATGTATCTTTGTGTCAATCTCCATTATGGCAAAACCTGCAATTAGTCTGCACCAACCTAATACTCACTCAGTGAATGTTTGAAGAATTCTTTGTAAGACTTTTTAAAACAATAATTTCCTTTTTCAAATTTTGCCAATTCAAAAGAGAACGACCAGGATGAGGAAACCATGGTAAGTGGAAGCAACTGAAAGAAATGGGACTATTTTCCCCTGCAAGAAGAGTCCTCAGGGAGCATAGCGCTTTCTCCAAACATGAGAAGGACTTTCCTGTGGAACAGGATGAGACTCGTTTTTGATGGCTCCACTGGAAAAGTGAGATCAATGTAGGAAAGCTACAGAGAAATGACTTGAGATCAATGTGAGTTCAAAACTGGCTAAAGATAGAATAAATTGCTTCAAAAGAAGTGAGTTGCAAGTCACTGAGACATTAAAGCCCAAGTTGAGTTTGTCAGAGATGTAGTGCAAGGAATCCAAAGATCAGATATGTAATTTCACAATACCCTTTGGGGTTCTTTTGATTCTGACCGTCTATGATGCCAAGGCTTTAATCAGCCTCACAGAAGTCTTTTGAGAAATAATAAATTGTTTTATGATGTTCATTAGTAGTGATTTTTTGCCTAGGGCCAATATATATAATTGCTAATATTTGAAGATTCAGCTTTTCTCCTGATAAATTCATTTATATCTAGTCACTCTGCTCATACATCAAGTTTAACAAAAATGTATTTGAAAGTATAAATGATGAGCTTTTGACAAGTTATATTAATTACAATTTTAAATCAAAAAATGGAATGAGCCACAGATTCAACTCATATTAAATTTGATACCTCTAGAAAGATTACCACACTTGGTCTACTTTCTTAAAAAGTTATCAAGGGTCCAGCAAACTGATTGGTAGTATACAGATGAGCTGCATGAGCAAGATGAAAGACCACATTCATTTAGACAGAAGAAAAATTGCAGTGTTATTTGAAATATTGCTGATGCCAGAAATTATAGACTTGAAATTATTACAGTATCTTTATCTCTGTTTTCTACATAACTACATAACTTTATCACAATATCTTATGGTGATGGTTTTCTCCATTCTGTAAATAATACAGAAACAATTTTTGTTTCACGACTGAATCAGAATTCAGACTTGAGATCACGGGTAAATCTTGGAATGTTCCAAGTTTTGTCAGAATCTATCAAATCTGTTAAAAGCTATTTTGAAACAAACATGCTGACAGAGGAGAGGAAAATGTCAAGCAACCAAGTTGAAGCAGAGACATTCCATTTAATTAATGAGTGTCATCAGAGCCTCTGTCTGAGTTTCTTAATATTCCTGTCTGTGCAGTGTATTCACTCACTGACATGAGCCATGAAACAAACTGTGATCTATGTATTTTCATTATTTCATAACTAAATGGGCTCATGTTAATAATTTTTATAGTTGATTGTTAACGAAATCTTTTATCTTAGCTGTCTTTCATCAGAAAGGAGGTTTTAAAGCTTTTTTCTTCTTTTAAGCACTGGTAATAGAGAAGTAGAATTAAACATATAAAAGCCCATCAAAAGAAGAGTGTAATTAAAGGCAGCTATATTGTCCTGGCAATTTTTTAAATGAAGCTAACTAAACAAAATAGCATTCCATTTTGATTGCGTAACACATGTAATCAAAGTGCCACTAACAACATTCTTAATTTAAATGAACAGTTTCATTTAAACTTTCATTGTGTCCTAGGGGTTTCTTTTCATCTATGGCTAAAGAGTATACACTTGGGTAATATTAGCCTTAATTTGAAAAGCTGACAGAATAGTCTTATAAAACTTCTCTTGGATGTTATGAAAGCCTAAAATAGTTTCTCATTATTTATATAAAAGCTTCCACAAAGGGATTCTGATTTTTCAGTCCAACTCCTTTTAAGTTACTTGTCTTGGTGGTTATAATTTGGATATTTGTCCCTCCAAACCTCATATTGAATTTTATCCTCAATGATGGAGGGGGGTGCCTAATGGAAAGTGTTTGGGTCATGGGGGCAGATGCCTCATGAACGGCTTGGTGCCATCCTCATGGTACTGAGTGAGTTCTCACTCTATTCTTTCCTGTAAGAGTTCCCCTGAGACGTGATTGTTAAAAAGAGCCTGGCAACTTCCTCCTGCTCTTGCTTCCTATCTCACCATGCGATCTACACCTGCTGGCTCCGCTTGGCCGCTCCCCTGAGTGGAAGCTTCCTGAGGCCCTCCTCAGAAGTAGATGTTGGCACCATGCTTCTTGTGCATCCTGCAGAACTACCAGACAAATAAGCTTCATTTCTTTATTAATTACCCAGCCTTGGGCATTCCTTTATAGTAACACAAACAGACTAAGATGTAGGTGTTTCTTAAATTTTAATCCTTTGACAATTTGCACCAGAATCTTCAGGAAGTCATGTAAAAATGCCAATATCCAAATTTTGCCAGAGATCCTGATTAAGTAGAACTCTATGAGGTAGAGACCAGGAGTTAAAAGCCCTCCCTCCAAACAATTTTTAAGCTATCTAAAATTGAAGAATCTTTTCTCTATTAAAAATTAACATGATTTTCATTTTCACAGAGATGTGGAAACTAGGACTATATTTACCCTCCCACCTAAAAAACTACCTTTTAAAAAAGATAAAATATAACAAACAATAGTTTTCAGACATTAAGACATCAAACAGTGCAGTGATCTCCAAGAGATTGGATACAAAATTAGATGATCCCTATGATGACCCCAGCAAGGGTTTCTAGGTCTCTGCACAAGGAAGGAAAACGCAGGAATTGCCCAGTCATCTCCCAGAGTAGAACAGATAAGAGCTGGGAGTTTGGAAATGTCCAGGAGGCTAGAGTATTCAGGCAAAGAGTCAGAAAGGAGAGGCCTGCACAGACAAGAGTCCCCCAAAGGAACAGAATCCCACCCTCATTTCTTCAGCTGAGTACTGAGCATGACATGCATGTGAAGAAATTGCCCAAGGCTGGGGAAAGAATTACTTGAAAAAACAGAGGGGAAAATCTTACACAGTTTTATGATTCCAATTACATGACATTCTGGAAAAGGCAAAACGATGGAAGGAGTAAAAAGATCCATGATTGCCAGGCCTCCAAGGGAGGAGGGAGAGGTAAATGTATAAAGTACAAGACATTTTTAAGCGAATGAAACCATTCTATATGATACTGTAATGGTGGCTGCATGACATGATGCGTTTGTCAAACTATAAAACACTAAGCGTGAACAATAATGTAAAGTATGAACTTCAGTTAACAATCATGTATTGATATTGGTTCATCAATTGTAACAAATGTGCCACACTAAAGCAAGAAGTTAGTGATCGAAATAATTGTGCTGAGGGAGAGGGATCATATGGGAGCTCTCCGTATTATCTGGACAAATTTTCCGTAACTTGAAGATGCCCTACAAAATAAATCTATTTTATAAATAGCAGACATGCAAAGCAGAAAATGCAACCCATAATGAGAACTAAAATCAATCATGCAGAGTCTCAGAAATCAGACAGATGATAGAAATAGTGGACAAGGCTAACAAGGAAACTCATAACTCTACTCTGAAAGTTCAAGCAGGTAGATGAAGTACTGAGTATGTTAACTAGAGACCTGGAGAATATAAATAATACCAAAAATCTATCTTTAATAATGAAAAATACGGCGTCTGAGACGAAATTGGATAACAAACCCACAGATACAGGAATCTCAAAAATGAACCCCAATTATCAGAAACACAGAGAAAATGGTACCACGGCACATTATAATCAAATTCCTTGAAAGCAATGAAAAAGACAAAAATCTTACGAGGCATGATGGGGGGGACATACATACAAAGAATCAACTATACTAACAATAGCAGACTTTTCATTAGAACAATGCAAACCAGAAGACAACAGATCAACATCTTTAATGTAGGAAAGAAAAACTACTGATCTGAAATTCCATACCAGAAAAAATGTCTTCCGAAAACAAAGGTTGTATATAATTTTCATAGATGTTTTGAAAAGTACCTGAAATAACCCATCATCTGCCAACTCACAATAAAATAAATATTAAAGGAAGTCTTCAAACAGAAGGAAAATGATACAAAATATAGATCTGGATCTACACCAAGGAATGAATTGTACCATAAGTGGTACATATGTAGTTCAAAATACATTTTTCCTATTACTTAAATATCTTTAAAATGTAATTGTTTGTATTGTGGGTTTGTAACATGTTGGTAAAGGTAAAATGTATGGCAGCTATAGTACAGAGGGTGGGAGGGAAGAAATGGAAGTAAGTTGTTGCAACGTTGTTACATTACATGAGAAGTAATGTAATAGTAATTTGTTAGATTGTAGAAATTGAAGACTCATAATATAAAACTTAAAGAAACCACTGAAAAAAGAAAACAATGAGTTATACTGAATAAACTAATAAAGGAGATACAATGGAATATTAAAAAAGACTCATCACCTAAAAGAAGACTAAAAAGAGTAAAAGGGGAAAGGAAGAGCAAATGAGACAAACAGAAAACAAACAGCCAGATGGTACATCCAAACATAT
Organism: Colobus angolensis palliatus; assembly: GCF_000951035.1. Lineage (NCBI taxonomy): Eukaryota > Metazoa > Chordata > Mammalia > Primates > Cercopithecidae > Colobus > Colobus angolensis. The sequence goes on along the minus strand of NW_012114364.1, from coordinate 2,579,125 downwards.
GGATGATTACATTACAAATAAATGGTCTAAAAACTCCAATTAAAGTTGGAAATTGTGAGAATGGATTTTTAAAAAAATCAGCATCCAACAATATATTCCTTACAAGGAACCAACTTTAATTACAAAGATATTAAAGTTAAAACAATGTAAGAAGATATACCTTGGTAATATTCATCAAAGCATAGCTGGGATGGCTACAGTAAAGCAGATTTTAGAGCAAAGAATATTATCAGGGTCAGTTAGTGAAAAGTTTATGATAATCCTAAAAATATATAATGAATAACAGAGCTTCCCAATACAAACAGTCAAAATGAAGTAGAAGTAGAAAGCCACATGTACAGTCAGCAATTTCAATACTGTACTCTCAATAATTAATCAAATAAACAGACATGAAATCAATAAGAATATAGTAAACTTGAACAACCTTATCAACTGATTTGATTTATGGCCATTGACAGGATACTCCACAAAACAATGAGAGACTACATACTCTTATCAAGTGAAGATGGAATATTTACAAATATAGTTCATATTCTGGGCCATAAAATGACTTTGTAAATTAAAAGGATTGAAGACACACATAATATGTTTCCAACCACATTGGAATTAAATTTAAAAATCACAGCCAGAAAGATCTCTGAAAACTCCTCAAATACTAGAAAACTAAATAATACTTTTTTAAATGTACAATGGGTCAAAGGGAAAAAAATAAAAAGAAAGTTAGAAAGTTGTTTTACTCTCAATGAAAATAAAGCCATGACATAATAAAATACATGGAGGTACAAATAAAGCACAGCTTAGAGAAAAGTTGATAGCATCAAATTCTTATGCTAGAAAAAAGGAGAAATTTAACTCAATAATTTCACCTCTACCCTAAGAAACTTTGGGGAAAAAAAATGAAAAATTAAACATGAAATGATTAAAAGAAAAAGCAACAGTAAAAGCAGACAGAGGTCAGTGGGATAGAAAACAGAAAAAAACAATAGAAAAATGTGATGAAAACAAAATCTGTTGTTTGGGGATCAATAAAAGTGATAAATGTTGTAATAATTAATTTTATGCATCTAACTGACTGGGCCATGGGGTGCCCAGATAAAACATTATTCTGGGTATGTCTATAAGAATGTTTCAGGATGAGATTTACATTGAAGTCAGTGAACTCAGTAAAGTAGCTTGTCCTCCCCAATGTGAGTGAGCATCATCCCATCTGTTAAGGGTGTGTATATAACAAAAAGTGGAGGAAGAAGAAACTGACTTATTTTTTCCTGCCTAACTGCTTGAGCTGGGACATCTCATCTCATCTTCGGTGTTTAGGCTGGGATTTATACCAGTGGCCTCCCTGGTTCTCAGGTCTTCAAACTTGGACTGAATTACACCACTGGCTTTCCTGGGTCTCTAGCTTGCTGATGGCAGATTGTGTGACTTCTTGGCCCTATCTCTGAATACAGTTACATTGGGAGTTAGGGCTTCAGCATACAAATTGGGGATGGGGAGGTACAATTTTGGCCATAACAAGAGAAAAAAACATATTACTAATATTTTTAATAAGAGAGTTGACAACACTACAAATTCTTTAGGCAATAAAAGTATATTAAGGAAACATCATGATTAACTTTGTGATTTACACATATGTATACATCTTTTTGGTTCTCTTTTTCTGAAAAACTGTCAAATACAAGCTTCTAGTTAGTATGATCAAGAAATAAACAAAAAAGGATATATTGTTGTGCTTGGGCTTTCATAACAGAATATTATAGATTGGGTAACTTACACAACAGAAATTTGTCAACTTAGCTCTGGAAACTAAGATCAAAGTGATCAACATCAAAGTGCCAGCAGGATTATTTCCTATTAAGACCTCTCTCTTTGGTTTTCAGATGGCCACTCTCTCACTGTATCCTCATATGGCCATTTATCTATTTACATACAGAGAGAGAGAGAGAGATTTGGAGTCTCTTCCTTTTCTTACAAGGACACCAGTTTTATCAGATTAGAGTCCCACTCTTACATCTTCATTTAATTTAATTACCTCCTTAAAGGCTTTATCTTCAATTACATTCACATTGGGGGTTGGGGCTTCAACATGTAATGGGGAAGAGGGACACAATTTAATCTACAACAATCCACCCTCTGTCCCACAACCCACATTCATGTCCTTCTGACATCCAAAATACATTTACTCCATTCCAAGAGTCCCGAATCTTAACTCATTCCAGTATCCACTCAAAGTTCAAAGTCTCATCTAAATATCATCTAAATCAGGTATGGGTGAGACTCAAGGTATGATTCATCCTGAGTCAAAATTCCTCTCTAGCTCTGAACCTATGATTCCTGTGTTTGCAATGGTGGGGCAGGCATAGGATAGGCATTACTATTCCAAAATGGAGAAATGAGAAAGAAGAAAGGGTGATGAGTCTTGAGTGAATCCAAAACCTAACAAGGCAAATTTCATAGGCTCTAAGGCCTGAGAATAATCTTCTTTGGCTGGATGTTCTGCCCTGTGGGACCACCGGGGTGACAGCCTCATTTTCTCAGCCCACAGGGGCAGTGGCCTCACCTTCTTGGACATGAGTGGTGATCTTGCCCCTGAAGCTTCACGTAGGAGCAACCTGACCCACTGAAACCAAGGAAGAGGCCACACCCTCTGAAACCAATGAGGAGACAGACTGTGTGCTCTGGGCCTGTGATAGCAGTAGCAGTGCTGCCAATCTCTGAATTGCCTTTGAGGTCATTCTTCCCTTTTCTGGAAGGGTAGGGCATGTTCACAACCAGATAGCTCTGTTGTTCCACTTTGGCTCCTGCTGAGATGGCTGATTAAATCCATGGGTCGTCTCTTTATGCAGTGATTGTACAATTACACCCTTGGTGTTCTCCTCAGAACATACTTTCTCATTTTTTTGCAGCATAGAGTAAGAATTTTTAAATATTTAGAGTCCAGTTTACTTTTGCTTAACAATTTCTTCTTCAAGTCTCTCTTCCTTCACATTTTACTATAGGCAGTAAAAAGAAGTCAGACTGCTTCTTCAACACTTTGCTGAAAAATCTCCTTAAGTAAATATCCAAGTTTGTCAAATTCCATTTTCCCAAACACGCTAATTCATAATTTCAAGTCATTTGCTACTTTATAACAAAGACTGCCTTTTCTTCCAATTCTCACCTCCTCATTCCTGTCTGAATCCTTACCAGAAAGACCTTTAATATTCACATTCCCACCAGTGGTTTGTTAATGATTATATATGTATTCTCTAAGTTGACAGAAGCTTTCTCCACAGCCTTCTTGCTTGCACTCTGAGTCCTCACCAGAATCACCTGTAATGTCTGCATTTCTAGCAGCAGTCCCTTCAAGACAACTTGGGTTTTTTCTAGCATGCACCTCAAGACTCTTTTAGCTTTTACCCCAATGCTCAGTTCCAAGGCCACTTCCACAGCAACACTCCACACCAGGGGCCAAATCTCTATTAATCTGCACTGGCTGCCATCCACAATTCCATAGACTGAGTGGCTTAAACAAACAACAGAAATTTATTTTCTCAGTTGTGGAGGCTAGCAGTCAAAGATCAAGGTGGCAGCAGGATTGGTTTCTGGTGATGTCTCTCCCCTTGGTTTTCAGATGGCTGCCTTTTCTCTGTGTCCTCACATATCCTTTTATTTATGGAGAGAGAGAGATTTGGTATCGCTTTCTTTTCTTTAAAGGTCCTATTGGCAGGCCAGACATGGTGGCTCACTCCTCTAATCCCAGCATTTTGGAAGTTCGAGGCAGGCAGATCACCTGAGGCCAAGAGTTTGAGACCAGCCTGGCCAACATGGCAAAACCCTATATCTAATAAAAATATAAAAATTACCTGGGCATGGTGGTGCACACCTACAGTCTCAGCTACTTGAGAAGCTGAGGCATGAGAATCGCTTGAACTCAGGAGGCAGAGACTGAGCTGAGATCATGGCACTGCACTCCAGCCTGGATAATAGAGCAAGACTCTGTCTCAAAAAAACAAAAAAACAAAAAACAACAACAAAAAAAACAAGGTCCTATTGCATTAGAGTCTCACCCTTATGTCCTCATTTAAGAATCTCCTTAAAGGCCCTATCTCTGAATATAGTCACAATGGGGTTTAAGGCATCAAAATATGAATTCAGGGGGTATAATTTAGTTCATAACAAGAGAAGACACATATTACTAATATTTGGAATGAGAGAGTTGACAATGCTACAGATTCTTCAGATATTAAAAGGATATCAAGGAAATATGATTAATTTATGCCAATAAATTTGATAAATTTCAGGAAATGAACAATATTCTTAAAAATCTGTTTCTTGTGAAGGATTATTAAAGTAGAAAATTCTACAAAATCAACCAAAATATTTCTAAATCTAATAATTGAGTTTAGCAAGTTTGCAAGATACAGAATCAATATTTTCAAATTATTATACTTCTACATAGCTGCAAAAAAAATTGGAAATTTGTTTTTTAAGAAGCATATCATTTGAAATGGCATCAGAATATAACATATTGTGGACTAGATTTGACATAAGTTGTATAAGACTTCTACATTGAAAGTTAAAATATATATTGGTATGAAAAAATTTAAAAGACCTAAGTAAATGGATAAATGTACTCTGTTCATAAAATCCAAGCAGATATTTTTTGTAGAAATTTACAAGTTGATTCTTAAATTTATATGTGAATGCTAAAGAGTTAGAATGTCCCAAATAACTTTAAAAAGAAAAACAATTTTGGAAGACTTACACCTCTTGATTCCAAGACTTATTTCAAAGCTATAGTAATCAAGATAATGTGGCATCAGCATAAAAACAGACAAATAGATCCATAGAATGAAAAATCATTCAGAAAGGGACTCATACATATATGGTCAATCGATTTGGGACAAAAGATATTAGGCAATTCAATGGACCCAGACAATCTTTCAGCGAATAGTGCTGTAACAATGAGCTAACCACATTCAGACAATGAACTTCTATTCTTACCTTCATTCATGTACAAAAATTAACTCAAAATGGACTCACCTGTTAAAGCAAAATAAAACAGAAACTGAGCCTAAAAAATTCCTGAGCAAATAATTCTGTGTTTTAAAGATCTTAACTTTGCTTTTATCAAAGACTTAACTCTGATTAAATTGTAAGTATAAACAAAAGTTAACTTGAGTCATTTCTGATAAAAGCTTGTGTTAGACAGAACTAAAACTTAACCCTCGTCAATCATAAACAACCAACTAATATATGATTATGTGATAAGGAACTTTCCAATAAAGTACCTTTAAAATAAGGAACTTTCCAATAACGTACCTTTAAAAGGCAATTTTGTAAAACAATTTCTTTATTTTGCTTTCGTATTTTGCCATAAATACTTGCCTCTGATATTTTGTCATTGGAACTCTGAGCATTTTGTGGTCTGATGTTCCACAATTCATGAGTTGCTTCTTACTTAAATAAACTCTTTAAAATCTATTGTGTCTCCTAGATTTTTCTTTAACAAACCTAAATAGAGAAGCTCAAACTATAAACCCTCTAGAAGCAAACACAGGAGAAAATTCCAGTGACCTAGAATATTTGGTAAATATTCTAGGGTTTGGTAAATATTTCTTTAATATGATAGAAAGCACAGACTTTAAAGTAACAAATCAATACACTTGAAGCTTTTGCTTTTCAAAAGAAGCTTTAAGAAAATGAAAAAGAGCCAGGCATGGTGGCTTGTGCATGTAGTCCCAATTACTTGGGAGACTGAGGTGGAAGGATCCATTGAGCCCAGGAGTTTGGGGCAGCAGTTACTCTCCAACCAGGGTGACAGAGCAAGACCCCATCTCAAAAAACAAAACATTAAAAAAATACGAAAAAGAAAGCCGGAGAAAAATATTTTCAAAACATATTTTAAACAAAGAAATTTGTATCTAGAATATATAAAGATTTCTTACAACTTAATGAGAAGACAACCTGGTTTTTTAAAAAGGACAAAAGATTTGAGCGAGTATTTCACCAAATAAGATTTATGTATGACAAATAAGTACATGAAGGAATGTTCGACATCCCTACTCATTAAGGAAAAGCTAATTAAGAGCGCAATGAGATACTACTATACACCTACCAAAAATGTTAAAATAATAGACTGACCTTACCAAATATGAACGAGGATGTAGAACACTTGGTTCTTTAGTTCACTGCTGGTGTGAATGAAAAATAGTACAACAACTTTGAAAAACCATTTGACAGTTTCTTTTTCTGTTTGTTTTGTTTTTTGTTTTGAGACGGAGTCTCACTCTTTGGCCCAGGCTGGAGTGCAGTGGCCCGATTTCAGCTCACTGAAAGCTCCGCCTCCCGGGTTTAGGCCATTCTCCTGCCTCAGCCTCCGGAGTAGCTGGGATTACAGGCGCCCGCCACTTCGCCCGGCTAGTTTTTTGTATTTTTTAGTAGAGACGGGGTTTCACCTTGTTAGCCAGGATGGTCTCGATCTCCTGACCTCGTGATCCGCCCATCTCGGCCTCCCAAAGTGCTGGGATTACAGGCTTGAGCCACCGCGCCCGGCCGTTTTGTTTTGTTTTGAGACAGGGTCTCTGTTGCCCAGACTGGAGAAGCTGGAGTGCAGTGGTGCAATCACAGCACACTGCAGCCTTGGCCTCCCAGGCTCAAGCGATCCTCCCACCTCAGCCTCCAAAGTAGCTGCAGGCACACACCAGCATTGTCTGGCTAGTTTTTGTATTTTTTTGTAGAGATGGGGTCTCTGTATGTTGCCCAGGTTGCTCTCGAATTCCTGGGCTCAAATGATTCGCCCACCTTAGCCTCCCAAAGTGATAGGATTACAGGTGTGAGCCACTGGCCCCCGGCATGGTAGCTTCTTAAAAAATAATAATAATAATAATAATATCCAGCTATTCCACTTTGTGATATTTACCTGATGTAAATGAAAATATATTTTTCTACAAGGATTTGTACATGAATGATTATAACAAATCTATTTGTATTACCCCAAAACAAGAAATAACCCAAAAGTTCATCAACAGGTGAATGGATAAACAAATTGTGGTATATCCAAACATTACAATTGTAGTTGACAATAAAAATAACAACCAATTGATACTTGCAGCAACACATATGCACCTCTCATAATTATCCTTAGTGAAGCAAGCAAGATGAGGAGAGAGTGAAAGTGAGGGGTTGCTATGGGATGTGAGAAAACTTCTGATGGTGATAGACATTATCTTGATTGTGGGAGTGGTTTTACAGATATACATATATTTATATATTAAATCGTGTTACTTTAAATTGTAAAATGTATTTTATATCAATTATACTGTAGCAAAACTGGAAAAAAATGCACAAATACTGCCCCCCTCAACACAGCTAAGTTGATGTAATCACTTTCTCTAAAATTTCTCAAAGCTTTTATTCACCATTCTCCCGTCTGGACTATCCTTCTTCTTTTGCTTTCCTTGATTTAATTCTTCTTCCAAGATTGAGCCTAAATTCCATTTTCTCCATAAATTTGGCCAACAGCAGCTACATTGATTTATTCCTTTTTGAACTCCTTTTTTTTTTTTTTCTTTTTAAGATGGAATCTCATTCCGTCTCCCAGGCTGGAGTGCAGTGGCGCAATCTCTGCTCACTGCAACCTCCACCTCTGGGGTTCAAGGGATTCTCCTGCCTCAGCCTCCTGAGTAGCTGGGATTACAGGTGCCCACCACCACTCCTGGTTAATTTTTTTTGTATTTTTAGTAGAGACAGGTTTCACCATGTTGGCCAGGCTGACCTCAAGTGATCCACCCGCCTCAGCCTCCCAAAGTGCTAGGATTACAGGCCTGAGTCACCATGCCCGGCCTGAACTCTGGTAATGCTGATGAACTGTACAGTGTGTGAATTAATCACACTTTTACCTGTGACATTCTTCTATTGATCTTTTGAATTACTAAATAGCTGATGTTTTTCTTGCCTGTGGATTATCTCCCTAGTTAGATTATAAATTTCTTGAGAGTTAAGGTCGCGTTTTTTATACTGCATTTCTTGTGTGAAATTGTTTGAGTGTGTGTGTGTGTTAAATGCATTTTTTCTTTGTTACAGCTTGTTTGTATAATTATCCAAGTAAGTTATGTAATGTAGTTATTTATATCTTAAACGTAGAAAAATGCTTTTGCATAAGGAGGAGCTCCCTGTCATTAAATTTTACATCTCTTGCAAGGACCAAGTTTTATAAGTTACTGCATATGTGTTGAGTGATTTTTTAAATGCTAAATACATCATTTCTCTAATGGGTAACACCTTATGTTCATACAACTTCTCAAAATATATTGCTTTAACTGACCTGCTGTTACATGCCAGTAATATAACTGAACGTCACAGTCATAATGTTAAGCAAAAGAAACCATACACATATTATATCATTTCATTTATAAGATGATCAAGAAGAGGCAAAGCACTATGGTGATAGGGGTTAGAATCGTGGTTATATCGTGGGGCCATTGACTGGGGAAGGTAATATTCTATGCCTAGGTTGCTGAAATTGTGTGTGCGTGTATGTGTGTGTGTGGTAAATACATTTTTTCTTTGTCACAGTTTGTTTGTATAACTATCCAAATTAGAATTATGTAATATAATTAGTTGTTTATGTCTTAAATCTATTTTAATCTGCAGGTTTCCACTCCATAACTGACCTTAAAATGCATATTGCAGAAACTAGATTGTTTGTCCTGTGACTTTCCCAAGGTCTAGATTTTGTTAATTGCCTCTCCATGATGTCAATTAATGGGTTCCTCTCTTCTCTGCATTCCTTCTAAATTAACTATTATTTCTAGATACTTGATAAGATACGAGTTTAATTTTTTTGGCAAGGTAGGAGGTGATGTGTTTTTCCTTCAGGAGTTACATAATTTCTGTTTACCTTTCTTTCTGTGATGTTAGCAGCTGTTGATGATCAATGACTAGTTTCCATTAATTATCGGAGCTGCAAAATGGTGACATTTGAATTCAATTATCCTTTCTTTGTTGAGAAAATTACTGAATTTGAAGGAGAAAAAAATCACCTTTCTTTTTTCATGTACTCAGTCGTGAATATTCTTGTGTATTTTCTACCCCTATTGCAATTATCTAGGGATAGTTTGGACCAGAGTGGAAGGGTAGAGATAGATAGTCAGATTCTGGATAATTCCCAAATAAGCTAACAATAGCACTTGCTATTGCATTTGTTTAGTTAAAAATAAATAACTATAGCATTAACTTTGTGCTAGGCACTATTATAATCACTGTGTTAATTTTAATTTATTTTATTTTATTCTCATAGTGACCCTATGGAGAAGGCATTTTTGCCAGATACAGAGCTCAGTATAAGGAATCTGATTTCTGGCCAAACTCCTATGTATGATTTATCAAGCCAAATCCCAGGCAATTACAAAGGCCTTACCTGGCAGACCTCCTGGGGGAAAAGCTGCCTTCTCCATTAAATTTGGCCACAGCCAGTGAATTGCAGTCTTTCAAGGGAGTTGCAGTCAAGGACTCAGGTCCTTCTGCTCTCACTCATATTTGCATTTCTAAGCCAAGCACCTCTCTTCATCCATTTTGTGTTGCTATAACAAAATGCCACATACTGGGTAATTTATAAGAAAATAAACTTGTTTCTCACAGTTCTGGAGGCTGGGGAGTCTAATATCAAGGAGCTGGCATTTGGCAAGGGCCTTCTTCCTGTGTCATCCCATGGCAGAAGAGAGAAAAGCAAGAGAGCCAGAGAGTAAGAGGGGGCTGAACTTACTTTTATAACAAGCCTACTCTTGAGATAACTAACAAACTCCTACAATAATGACATTAAGTCATTGATTAGGTGGAGCCCTCATCAATAAGCCCTTATCTCCCCTTATTAGGCCTCATTTTCCAATACTGTTGTACTGGGGATTAAGTTTCCAACACATTATCATCAGGGGACACATTCAAACCATTCATTTGGAGACTTCTTTATATTTGGGGCCTTCAGCCTGGGCCATCTTCAGGCATCTCGGCTGAGGTATTTTTTATCAAGGGAAGGGAAGGAAGACCTTGAAGACACATTTCACTACTTCAGATCAGTACAGAGTACTTTTGTATGTCCAGACCTTTCTCTTTCCCTTTCCCTTTCCCTTTCCCTCCCCACAACACCTGAGTCCATATATAATTGCAGAAGCTTTTAGTTCAGGGGTCCTTCAGCAGTGAGATGGCCCTACATTTGTGCTGAGCCACCTTGCCCTCAACAAGTACATGATTTCATGGTGAAAAAGGAATGCTAAGAGCTAGTGCTTTCTCCCATTTTAGACATTAGTTGCACCATTTCAGTGAGTGGTAAAACGCTTGACCATTACTTTCATGTTGGTTTACTGTTTTTAATCAGTTTCTCTGACATCTGGCAGAGCCTCTGATCAGCTTTGGTCTTGCCTCACCAGGCCTGGCCCAGAGGGCTTTCCATGTAGGGGAAAGAGGCTGCAGGCACCTGTGGATCACAGACCTAAAGAGATAGCCATGAAGAGCCTGGACAGATAGAAACAAGGAGACAGAGAGAAAGAGGGAAAGAGAGAGAATGTGCCTTCCTGTCCTCATATAATTCTTATTCCTTAAACATTCAAAACTGCTGTATATGGCTGGCCTCTAACTAACAGGTCCCACAATTTATCAATCAGTTACTGTTCCTATTGTTCCTGTGGCTATTCTTAAAGTTCCAATGCCCACTCCTTTATTGACCATCCTGAGACCCGGGATAGGTAATATTAATTTTCTATGAAATGAATTTTAAAACTCATATATCAAGGTACCCACAAAGCCACTCGGCATGAGAGGTCAAATATTCTCTCAAATATCCCCACTGCAAATTCTGCCTAGGCACATTCTCCATTGTTATAGCTCAGTAGAAATCATGTAATGAGCTCAAACGACTGCATAAATTACTCCATTATAACATAATGCCAGCAATATTAAAATGCCTCAAAATTTGAATATGAACATCCTACCAGGAGTAAATTTCTCAAGAGAAATAAAAGCCAAATATTAAATCTCCTTCCTCTTCAAGCACAAAACTTATATATATTCAAGCACAAAAACTTAAAAAAAAATTCCTTTCCCCATTACCTCTGCTCAAGCTCAGCCAGAGTAATTTCCTCTCAATATCTGGGTAGAATTCAGGTTCTTTCCATAGCTATAGCCTGAGGTATTTCACCAAAACAGGTAATTATCTTGGTATCTCTAAAGGGGAATTAATCAAACCCTTCAACCCTTTCTAAGCTAAAAATTAAATCAAATACATAAGATCATTTAAGCTACACCAAGAGAATCTAAAAAGTATAACAAGTACTCACTCTAGCAAAATGTTCCCCAAACCACATATAGCGCAATCTTTAGCCACATGAGGGACGCCAAACATTGTACATAGCAGAGACTTGTTAAACTCTAAAGGAGACAGGTCTGTTCAAGCAGTTTCAACTCATCAATCTGCAGACACGAAACGAATCTGTATATCTGCAGTAATCATCATCATCTTTCATTTGTAGAGATCTGACCCTAATAGGTAATAAGGCTGCTTAAGCTTTTCAACTATCTGTTTCTTACGCTTAACATCAGTCCAATATGATAACTTTTTAAAAAGTTACCTCCGTCTCATTTTGGTTCAACATCCCCTTCCTCTATCCCATCCCTATAGACTCTTTCTTCCTCCTTTACTCCAGGCTGTATTGAACCACAGAACTTTTGTTTTGGATTATAACTTTTTCTCTCATCTTCTTTGCCTCTCCTTTGCTTCTTCTGTGGGCTTACTCTTGGGAGGGGTGGAGCATCTCAGGGGGGTCCATTATTTTTTATAATTCCCTGTTGAAGTAAGTTTTCTCTCCTGTGTTATTTTAAAATACATTGTGTCTTCTTTTGTGTATCTATTTGTTCATTTATTACCTGTCTTGATAAATGAAAAGCAGAACCTGTGTCTAGTTTCCTGCTCTGTCCCTTTGCAAATAACGGTTCTTGTCAAATACTAGATACTCAGTAAATATTTTGTTGAGAGAATGAATCACTGCTCATCTGGCTCATTCTGTGAATTCTATCTGTATAGGTTAGGGAGTGGGGTTTAATACATCTGGCTAGTTGAGGGACCTAGTTTCTCAAAGGTTTCTTGTAATGGATGATCCTCCTGCAAGATTTGGTTAGAGGTTCTATATGGTCACTAGACGGAGGCATTAACCATATCCCCTTGTTTAATATGCTTTTTCCCCCATACTTTGGCAATTTCTGGCAAGCCTAAAGAGTGCTAATTTCACCTGTCAGCTGTATGCCTGAATAAGGACCTGTGGACACAGGTGGAACATCATCTTGTGGAGATTTGGGCAGGATAAAGGTGGCCACTCCATTCTCTTCTTCGAGGGTCTTCCCCTTTGCTGTGGCACTTACATGGGTATCCATGTCCTTTTGCTCAGCACGAGCCAGGTTCTTCGGTCTCCCCTGGCACTCTTCCTCATAAGATAGCACTTCACAAACTCTGCTCTTCAGAAGGTAATATCACCTTCACATATATGTATGTTAGAGGGAACAGGGCTTGCTATGCTGACTCCTCTAGAATTCCCTTTTGGACTATTTTTGCTGTAATATTCACCTTTGGTACCTCTAGGAGAGCAGAAAAGGGTCATAATAAGTAATTCATAACTTTATAATCCATTGGAATAGTGAGATAGATAATAATATGATAGCAAAGGAGTGTCATTTGTGTGCAGTCTTGCCAACCAGGCTGTACCAGTTTTGTAGAACCCGTGTCTCCTCCTCCTATTGCTGTTCCTGGAGTTTCCCTTAAAATTCCATGAGAAGCAGAGGCTTAGGACCCATAACTTCCCTCAAACCTTGTTTTTTCAGCTTTTAATCTCCAGCTGTTGAATAACTTCCCAGGGGCAGTCTGAAACTCCCTTTCCACCACCTATTGCCCTTTGCAACAGAACCAGAGTTTCTTAAAGGCCTGCCTCTTAGCACAAGTTGAGAAACAAGATACATAGGGTAGGGAGATTAAAAGCAAAAAATCAATTGCAATCTCATGTCTTCATGTCAACACTCCAAAGATAATGAACGGTAGCAATCAGAGAGTGCCCCCCATAGCTCAGTGCCCTCCTCTGGCAGAGGTACTTTAAAAAGACACTGCATCTTTTGAGATAAGAGTATTATAGCTCTGTAAGGGCATTTCTCCTTGACAGGTTTTGAAGTTGTCAGAAGATAAGCCTGGTTTCCTAGAGCCAGAGAGTCTTTTTGCTAATGCGAAGGAGTCTCACTCTCCCTGAATCCAGAATATGCTTGCCCAAGTGAAGGCCCTGATTATCTTAATCCTTAGACTCAATCCCTTTATTTACTAAACCCAAATACAATTCCACACCTGAAGACACTAGACAAAAAGTTGGGTTAACCTCCAAATCTGGCCGTGTTTTTTAAACCTAATGAAACCCCTGCAGATACCAGTCACAATAAAAACTGCAGCAGCCCACAAGTTGAAATACTGGCTAGACCCTTTTTCTTTTAAACCTGTTCACTGCCAGTCGTGGTGTCCCAGGTCTGTAAATCCAGCTACCTGAGAGGCTGAGGCTGGAGGATCACTTGGGCCCTGGAATTTGAGGCTGCAGTAAGCTATGATTGCACCACTGCACTCCAGGCTGGGAGCAAGATCCTGTTTCTAAAAAATAATAATAACAATAATAATAAAGCTGTTCACCCGAGCTACTCCAAGACACCTTTTCTTGCCTTTCTATCCTGCATATGGATTTTTTGAAGTTTCCAGGCTTATGCATCAGGCTTTGGGTTTGAGGGTGAAAAACAGCATCCTTGTCCTTTCAGATTAGAATCCAGTCAAAGCAAAAGACACAGAACAGCCATCAATATAGCAATAATTGTTTTATTCAAGAATCATCAGTGGAAGCTACAACCAATGTGTCAGAATTTGTTGTTAAACAGGATAAAACTATCTCCATATAGATTACGTATTAATTACAAAGGGAAAATGGTTGCTTTGCTATTGAGAAATCACATTAACCAAATGAAGTTAACATTATCTCTGATGGGACAAACTAGCATCATGCACTTCCTGATGTGATGAACTGAGAGAAGTACGCATCATCCATGTAGTATTCCCGACCAAAACACAAAACCTAAATCCAATAATGAGAAGACAATCAGATGACTCACACGAAGAGGGCATTTACAGAACAACTGAATGGTGGTCTTCAAAAATGTTCATGTCATGAAAGCCAAAGAAAGGCTGAGGAGTTGTTCCAGATTAAAGAAGACTAAAGAGATGTCACAATCCAGTGCAAGATATAATCCTGGATTGGAACATGGATCAGGAAAAACAATGGTTATAAATGGCATTTCTGCAACAATTGGCAAAGTTAGAATATGTACTGTATATTAGGTAATAGTACTGTGTCAGTACTAAATTTCTTGAAGTTGATAGCAGTATTGTGATTACATAAGAGAAGGTCTTTGTTGTTAGTATACATATACAGAAGAATTTAGGAGCGAAGATTCATGATATCTTCAGCATACTCTCAAATGATTCTGAGAATATGCAAATATGCAAATATTTATGAAGATAAATAGAGCGTATGTGAAAAATATTAACAATTGGTGATTCTAGATAAAGAGTATAGGGTATTCATTGCCTTATTCTTGCAATAATTCAATATTCAAAATATTGAAAAATAAGTTGAAAGAATAACAAAACTAAAAAGTAAACCTAAAAAAATATATACAAGACTCAGATTAAAATATCAGCATTATTACTGGTAAAACTGGATTGGAAACCATGAAGGTTAAAAAGATAGATAGATAGATAGATAGATAGATAGATAGATAGATAGATAGATGGATAGATAGATAGATAGATGATAGATAGATAATAGATAGATACATAGATAGATTCACAGATAGATACATAGATAGATATGCATTTTCCTTCCTACTTCATCTGGAGGTGATTTACTGAAGACAGAGTCACAGGCAAACCAAAGCATTCCCCAACCTGCTCACCACCTTCTCTCCATGAGAAGAGTATACTTCTCTAATGGGCTTAACCACATGGAGTGTATTCTGTTTTTCTTTCTGTAACTTATTAAAATTTCACCTGAAACATATCCACAATAGCTTTTAGAGTTTCTATCTGTTTTTGAAAAGTCTCTGTGGCATTTAAAATAGTCAAACTTAGAGAATCAGAGAGTAGAATGGTGGTTTCCAGGAGTTGGAGGAAGGGGAAAATGGGGAGATATTGGTCAAAGAGTACAGAATTTCAGTTACGCAAGATCGATGAGTTCTGGAAATCTAATGTACAGCAATGTTCTATAGTTAACAATATTGTATTGTATACTTGCAATTTGCTAAGACAGTAGATCTTTAGGGCTGGGCGTGGTGGCTCACATCTGTAATCCCAGCACTTTGGGAGGCCAAGGTGGGCAAATCATGAGGTCAGGAGTTCGAGACCAGCCTGACCAATACGGTGAAACCGCGTTTCTACTAAAAATACAAAAAATTAGCTGGGCATAGTGGTGGGTGCCTGTAATCTCAGCTACTCGGGAGGCTGAGGCAGGAGAATCGCTTGAAACCGGAAGGCAGAGGTTGCAGTGAGCCGAGATCGCACCACTGCACTCCAGCCCAGGCAACAGACTGAGACTCCATCTTAAAAACAAACAAACCAAAAAGAAGCAGACCTTTAGTATTCTCACCACAATAAAAGAAGAAAGAAAATAGTAACTACAAGAAGTGATGGCTATGTTAACTAGCTTAATTCTGGTGGTTATTTCACAATGTGTGTGTGTGTATGTGTGTGTGTGTGTGTGTGTCTCTATATATGTATACACATAAAGTTGTACACCTTAAACATATACAGTATTTGTTAACTATATCTCAATAAAGCTGGAAAAAATAAAATAAAAACATGTTTACACTTTATAGTTTTGGTATATTCACCATTTGTAATTGCATACTTTATTTTTAAAAGTATTTTTATACATAGTCTTATATCTGCCAAATTTTAAATTGTCAGTCTTTTGGTGTTTAAATGTTTTATACATTGTTTCTTTTGACAATCATGTACTACAATCGCTTGACTTCTCACTTTTTGGCCATCTAGTTTCTGATGTCATGCTTATTTTCAGCTTTGGGAGTCCTATTCAGAGTCAATTCTGAGCAACTCTCCACATTGCTGTGAGCTATGTGTTCCCCTCTCCAGGGACAATCACAGATGCTTCACTTATTTTGGCTTAGAGCAGGTGTCTCAGACTCAGCCTCTCTTCTCTTTGCCATTTAGAAAATCAATATCCCCTCAACCTTAACGTTATAGGAACCTGGCTGGCGTTAGGGAAATTCCCACAGCCTGTTGGCCTCAGTAGAGTTCCTGCCACTCTGGTTTAGCAATCCTCACTTTCAGCTGCTCCAGCCATTGTTCCAAGCCTCTGGGGCTTTGACTTCCTTCCACACTGGCACTGCTTCCAAATATTCCCACCTCAGCTCCTGGCCATAAGAATCCAGGCCCTGTCCCCTAGAAAATCCAGGTTGTTTTTGTTTCTATCGTTTTTAAGCAGTTGCTGAGTTTAATGATGTTTTCTCTGTGGTTTATTTCTTTGTGGGGTATTTAAATTTGAATTATCAATTTATCTTCAATGCTTCTTCTCCTCTTATGAAAGTTTTACAGGCCAGAGGCTCTGAAAGTGTCCCCTTCTGAATGATTAGATCTCCAAGGGTTTAACTTCTTTGACCAGTTTTAATGACAATTTGTCAGCCTGGATTGTTGAGGACTGGGGTGATCTTTTTTCCTATGCACATTCCCAGGTGAATGACAAGCATTTTTATTGTTGTTTTCTATTCTCAGGCCTGTAGGTGGAGTTTTTTCACCTTTTTTCATAATTAAGTGGAACTTAAAGGCTTCTAGATTCATATAGGTGCTTAATTTCAGCATTCCTTCTTTCACCAAGTAAAGATTGTGTCTTCCGCCCCATATTTTGTGTTTGGGGACTTGTTCTCTTTTACTCTGTTGTACTCTCAGCTCCTGATTACTCCTGTGCCTTGAGTTTCCCCTAAGTTCTGACACCCTGGGATGTCACAATTTTTCTTAGAGTTTTATGAATTCTTGTCCAGATATGCAGTGTGTTTGCAGCATGAGGCAGAAAGAAGAGATTATAGGTTTCGTTGTCTATTTTATTTCAATTCCCCCATTTTTCTGGCTGTTCTCATGGCATTTCCTTTATAACATTTCTTAGCCTCCCTGACTGCAGTCATAGGATCGACTCAAGTCCATGGGTGGACTGAAGCCCATTAGTGAGGCCCATCAACCCTGGGCAAGGTGACTGGCTTAGAGATGATCACATTCACTCAGTAGAAGTCAATGGGATGAAGGAAGATATTTTCTTACATACTTGATAAACAATTTAAAAATATACAGGGTGGTCATATGGTAATGTTATTGACCATAATATATATTATAATTTTTATTTTACAATTTTCCATTAGATGTTGCTTGCTTATGACCAAAAATCACTCAAAGTAATATAATTTCTTTATTTAAAAAGTCAAATCTTTATATTCTTTTGATGAAAGGGGCAGATATATGGAGAGCTGGAAATTCTCCCTAGAAAGGCCCCACCTGTTAGCACGAGGTAAAGCCCCTCATTTATTCCCCATTAGGTAATGTATTTTAATTTTCTACACACCGTGTATCACTAGCTGAAGTTATCATATCCATTGGATTACTTATTTTGTTGTCTTCCCCCAAAAATCACATCTCCATAAGAACAAAGACCTTATCTCTACTGTTAACCAGCATATCTGCAAGGTCTAAAATAGTACCTGACATCTCTCACATAGTAGAGATTCAGTATTAGTTAAATAAACCCTAGCTACAACTCAGATTTTTCCTGCTTGACATCTTCACAATCACTTGTTTATGCCCCAAATGAAAAAAATGATCATCTCTATTAGGACGTTTTCAGAAGTATGAGGATGCACGTTTGCTAGAAAGCAGAAAAAAGTGACTCCTTGATCTCATTGGCTTGTATCAGACATGTGACCATCCCGAGTCAATTACATTGGCCAAAATTATGGTCTTCACTAATTGACTTTAGCCAATCAAGACTCATCCATGGAGCTGGGGTTGAGAAGAATCCATTTGAGTTAATTTGCTAAGATGCGAAAGAAATAGTTCCCCCAAAGAATATTCTGATGCACTTACCATGAAAGAAGATATATGTGTATTAGTATCTCCAACAGCTATCCACTCTTTCACTCAACCTGTAAGACAGAATCTTACAAAAGACAGTTTGAGTCCAGGGAGGTCAAGGGACTCACAGGGCATAAGCAAAAGATTAAAATGTTCAGTTCTTAAAAGATTAAAATTGGAATAAAATGCCCTGCTCCTCTGCCTTTTATTTAATTTCTTGGTACACATTTATTCATTTGTTTATCAGCAAATATTTATTGATCATCTACTATGTTCCAGACACATACTTTGGCAGGTATCGGTGCAAAAGCAGTAAGCTATATGAACAAGGTCCCTATTCTAATAGAGTTTATATTCCACTGTGAAAAACAAATGACAAACTGAAGAATATGTGTTTATATAATACCAGGTAGCAATAGATGCCATTAAAAATAAAGCACAGTAAGTGAATAGCAAATGTCAAAGAGTGATATCTTATGAAAAGTGATCAAAGAAAGCCCCACGAAGAAGATACAGTTGAGCAGAACCAAAGTGGTATAAGAAACTGAGATGTGAGACTGTCTGTTGGAAGAGAATTGTATGCAGAAATAAAAGCAAATAGCAAAGGCCTTGAGGTGGCAGCATGCTTGGCAAATTTGTGGAAGAGCAAGGAGACAGTGTGACATTCAGAAAAACTAAATCAACCTTTTCCAACTATAGTGTCCTCTTTTGTAAACAGAAGTTAACGTAGTAGGGTTGTACTATGAATAAAAGGGGACTATACATAGTGCGTCTCTTTCATACAGTAGGTGTTCAGCCAAAGATGGCATCTTTCTTTTAGTGTCCTCCACTTTTCCCTTGGGTTCAATCTCTACTCAAGTCATCTTAGGACACTAACCAGCCACACGCTCAATTTGCCTGTGTAAACCTTCTGGGTTTGAAAGCAGCTGTACTTTGAATTATTCCATGCCCAAACCATGTGGTTTCATGATCCTTTTGTTCACGATCCTGTTACACTAACCACAATCCACAAAGGAGACTGCAACACGCTACCTTCTTCACTCTTGTGTATCCAAGTGGATTTTTTTAGACTAAAGGGGTAGTGTGGGTGTCTGATCATATGAGTCAAAGGTTCCAACCAGAATATAAATACAATCCAGCTCTTGGTCAAAAGAAGCCAGTGTCAATTTGTGTAAACCAGACCATGCTATGTACCATAAACCCTCGTAAACCATTGAAATTTATTCTCCATTAACATTTCCAAATGTATCAGAAATAATATTTTCTATTTGGTTTCTACGGTGCTCTTTCTAAATAGCCAGGTCTTGCTTCATGCATAACTTATATGTATATATCTTGTGTGTACACATGTGAGTGGAGGAGGTGTCTGTGAGTGTGCAAATAAACTAATCTAAGATATTTATTTGCCTGGGATTTTTGTAGATCCTATTATGACACTTGTTTTCAAACTCAGCTCCACAAAGTATTTTAGAGCTATGAGAGATGGAGACTTGGGGATCAGAAATGTATGTGGGCTGAGCTGTGGACCAACTGAAACTTCAGCTTTTATCTGTTTTCCATACCTGGTAAGATTTCATTTGAATAAAGAGTTCTGCTCATTAAAAAAAATTGGAACAGTCTTAGGATACTAGAACAAAGCCAAAGAGAGATTTTCCTGGAGATAAAATTAAGCAAGTTATGTCCTATTATCAGATGGTGAAGAGAAGAGGATGTTAGATCGGGCATTTACCTTCCTTCCAATAAACAAGAAAATGTTCCCTTCTTTCTAATTTATCATGTTAGGTACACATTGAGTGTATATGGATGAAGATTTAAATGAAAGAAGGAAAATCTAAACTATTGCATGATTACTGTGCGAAAAATAGTAAATTATAGCACCAATAGAACAAATCACTTTAAGCTTTCTAATTGACATTATTTCTGATTTGCTAATTGCATTAACAGGGAAGTGAGTTTTCATTTAAAGATATGTGTCATTCCACAAAGTTATAGAACTATTTCGAAGGTTCAGAGTCAAGATTACATAATGAATTTATATAAGCTATTAAATGAACAAGGTCTTATTAGCAGTAAAATTGTTAAAATTCTAATTAGAGTTATATTGCCATAACATGTAACTTGTATAGTTATATTCCCAAAACAAAATTTATCTAAGATTTTCATTAAAATTATTCGAATTTCATTTTTTAATGAAATTGAAAAGGTTATTTGTGAAAAATAAGGAATGATTTTTCTAATTGGCATTGTTTCAGACTGACTATCTTCCATTATGTTGACTTCTTCAGGGTAGTCTCATTCAAAATGAAGTGCCGGTCCATTTGATCCAGGGTCTCTTCCAGCTCAAAAAGCCCATGATTCTATGAAATGTTGCCTTGTGAAGTTTTCCACACCTCCCATGATGTTTGTACTGGAACATGCCAGGATAGTGGAGAATTTCCAGTTCTTTTTACTGATTTGTTTTTTCATTTTCTTCCACCTAGATTCTGAAAATGCCTTGAACCATTCTTTTTTCTTAAAAAATAAAAAAGTCTAACTTTAAAAATAGCCTTCCAGAAAGAATAAATTTACATTAGGAGTTTCCTGTTTTCTTACATTCACTGTTTCTACTTTCAGTGCCAATTTTTCAAAACCAGGGAAGAAATGAACTGCATGAGATGCTTGGGGCTCCCAGGTGGGTATAACCTGCTTGTGCTGATAACGAGTCTGTTTTCACTTCTTTCCTGGGAATGTAACCCACCGTGAATTCTGTTGCATGGCTTGATTATCTGCCCTGTCCATATTTTTTCTAAAAGAATACTTCAAATTTAGAGCATATCTAGGCTTCTCCAGAGACCCCCTGAAAGTCTAGAAAGTCTAAAACCCAGAGAGTTTTCTGTTATTCCTTATCTCGATATACCCTCCCTGGTGTCATCTATTGACATTCCAGGTGCTATATCATATTGATTGAAGGGCTGCATTGCCATTTTTAGAGTTCCTTTCCTTCCAGAGTTCTGCTACCATCTTGAATAATGTGAAACACACTTATAGGTTATATACAACACCTTGACCCCTTGGTTTCTGGATTTACTTATCTCTGTTGACTTTTGCCTTTACTCCATTTCTATTGCCCATTCTCATGACTACAATTTGATCCTTGTTATCACTCTGGAAGGATTCATCCTCGAAATGATAAATTTCCAGTAATGTAACCGTAACTTCGGTTCTTCCATTTGGTCTACTTATGCTCATTGTGCCTGCTCTTTGACAATACCTCTTTGTTTTTCACTCATCTATCTATTTTCTCACTGTTTATCCAGACTTTCTCTTTTCCCTTCCTTCTCTATCTATTTAGATTCCAGAAACCATCACTTCAATGAAACCACTGGCAACATCCTCAGACGTTTCAATGCTTATTCATGCAATCACTGGCTGGCAAACCCAAACCCTGGATTAATTCATCTAGCTGTTTTCTCTGCTTGAATGTCATAAGCAACTGAAACTAAGTATATCCAAATCTGAACTCATAATTTTCTCACCAACTCTAGCATACTAAATTTCCTACCCCCATACCCAGTACTACTATCTATTCAACTGTCTCTCAGAAAGTGAACACTAGACTTATCCATCTCTCTCACTGCTAATATTTCCAATCTATCATCAGGCTTTGATGATTCGTCTCATCCTCATTTCTTCATCCTCACTTCGACTTACTTAGCTCCGTCTCTCTCAATTTCCTCGACTTCTGCAATGCTTCTAAACTGGTCTCCCTGCACTCAGTTTAGGCCTCATCCAATTTATTTATTTGTTTGTTTGTTTGTTTGTTTGTTTAGATGGAGTTTTGCTCTTGTTGCCTAGGCTGGAGTGCAATGGCGCGATCTCAGCTCACTGCAACTTCCGCCTCCCGGGTCCATGCACTTCTCCTGCCTCAGCCTCCCAAGTAGTTGGGATTACAGGCATGTACCACCATGCCCGGCTAATTTTGTATTTTTAGTAGAGACAGGGTTTCTCCATGTTGGTCAGGTTGGTCTCAAACTCCTGACCTCAGGTGATCCACCTGCCTCGGGCTCCCAAAGTGTTGGAATTACAGGCGTGAGCCACCGCACCCGGCCATCCAGTTTATTCTTATACTTCAGCCAAAATGGTATTGTTAAAACACAATTCTGATCAAGGTACTCTTCTAGTTGAGACCTTCAACAATGAACCCTTTCTCTTGTAGTAAAGTCCAAACTAACTAAAATACTCATAAGATCTTTCCTAATCTCAGTCTGTCCCTTTTTGCTGCCTTGCATCTAGTCACACTGCTCTTTTGAAGTTCCTCCAATAGGCCCTGCTCTTTCTGACTTCCAAAACTTTTTGTGTGTACTCTGCTGAAACGTTATCTTGTATTCTCTTTTCCAGCAATCCAGTGACCTAGGTAGCTGCTGGACTTGTTTTAGATAATGTTTAGATTTCCCAAATCTGAGAAAGGGTCTCTCCTCTGTTCCCATAGCATTTGGTACTTCCCTTGTTGTATTCCTTATGATTATCCTATGAGAGAGTTGCCTGTTTATGTGTTTGCTCCACAATTCTAGTCTCACTCTTTCCAGTGAGACAATTATCTCTGAAAGGGCAGAATCCTTATCCGAGTCACCAATAAAACCTCGGAAACTAGCGCAGCAATAGAACATTGTACATACACAATAAGCATCTATTGTATCAACTAATGAATCAACAGGTGTAGTCTATTCATTAATTCAATCAGTCATTTAAAACACATGTATTGTCTTTATAGTTAGAAGTGCTGTAAATACAAAATTCAAGAACCTGGGACACATTGGAATGTGTTTCCATAATAAAGGTAACAAAATAATGATAAACATTTATCAGATACATACTATGCTCCAATCACTGTTCTGAGTGCTTTATTTCTTATATAATCTTTGAAACAGTACTATGAAATATGTAGGATTATTATTTGGATAATATAAATGCACAAACTGAGGCAAAGGGAGACTGAATAACTTCTCTAAGTTTAGGAAGCAAGTTGCAGGACCATGATTTGAACCTAAGCAGTCTGACTCAAGAATCTGTGAAATATCATTTCTTTATAGCAATTGTTTTATTGTGCTATATATTGCTTCTGTATCTATATTTATTTCTAGACTACAATAAGCGACTGAAATTAACTATATCCAAAATCGAACTCATAATTCTCTCACCAACTCTAGCCTTCCAGAAGTAAAAAGGCCTTATGGAGCTCAGTCAGACAAAGAAAAGTGCTGATGCTTTTGAGGGTTTTACAATCTCTGTGTAGATGTGGGAGAGGAAGGGGATAAACTCATTCACACACACACACGCACACACAAATCATAATTAATTTCACTGAACTGTGAACAGAGCATTCTAAAACTCCAGAGGAGTTCATGGTACATTCTGCCTTCAGAAGATGAGGAGTCATGCAAGCCTTTACGAAAATGTTTTCATTTAGCTGCATTTTGAAGGACAGAATGAACAAAAGCATAGAGGCAAGGGTGTGAATGACTTGGGGGAATAGTATACAATCGAGGCTAGTTGGAGCATGGGTTGCTTGGGATATCTTTATAAGCCATGGGGCAGTTAAATAGGTTAAAGTCTTGCATACCATGTTAAAAATTTTCAGCACTGTTTCGCAATAGTTGTTAGGAATGCTAACCTAACTCTGACTTCACGTCTTCCTTGCTTTGAGACTTTAGGTAAGTCACTTAACTTTTCTGCCTCAGTGTCCCATAATAAAATAGGGCTAATTATGGTATCCACTGTACACAATTGGTGTGATGTTTAAATTAGTTTATATAGATCCATATGTATGTTCATTTATGTATATATGTGTATGTTAGAACAGTCTGGCACTATGGACATGCTAGCTATTATTATGATGTGACTTTCAAATACTTTTTAAAATGCAATATTACATGGAATCCATATGTAGGAAACAGATTTACAAAGCAAATAAATAAACAGAAGCTACTTTGTTAAGGAGTTCCAACCCCTTGACCTTCCTTCAATTTGCTGAGTTGCCCCTGTGGTGTTTTCTGGGAACGCCAAGACTCCAGTAGAAGAGTTGTAAATCTTCCATTGTGAACATTGGAAAGAAGCTCCTAACTCAAGGGGAAAAAGGCTTTCTCCAGCATAGTTCTGTCTCCTGCGATCCAGACTCTAATGTTAGTAATTACTTAACGCATGTATAGCACTGCCTGTTTAACAGGCATGTCTAAAATAAAACTGGCCAGGTGCGGTGGCTCATGCCTGTACTCCCAGCACTTTCAGAGGCTGAAGCAGGTGAATTTCTTGAGGCCAGAAGGTCAAGACCAACCTGGCCAACATGGTGAAATCCCATCTCCACTGAAAATACAAAAATTAGTTGGGCATGGTGGTGTGCACTTATAGTCCCAGCTACTAGGGAGACTGAGGCAGGCAAATTGCTTGAATCTGGGAGACAAAGGTTGCAGTGAGCCGACATCCTGCCACTTCACTCCAGCCTGGGTGACAGTGCAAGACTGGGTCTCAAAAAATAAATTAATTAATTAATTAAATTTAATTAAACTTATTTTTTCTTCCATTTACCCCCACAACTAACAAAATCCATTTGCCTCTTCCTTCCCATGTAGCAAATTTCCCCACCATTCCTTTAGCTATGAAGCCAAACTCCTGATTCATTTGTCTCTTACCTAATGTTTATTCTGATAGGCTTAAAAACCCTTCAGCCTGATCCCTTTGCATCTAGCATAAAATTCAAAGTGATTATTATGAGCATTCAAGGCTTTATGTGATTTCCCTTCTTCTTCAGACTTGGTTCATACCCCTTACTAGTAGCCTCTCTTTATGGAACATACCGATCTTCTTCCCCTTTCAGGGCTTTTGTGCTTGATGTACCCTCCTGTCTATTTCCATCACTGCAGTAGGGGTTTCTGTGATTTGCAGGGATGTATTCCTAACAATTGGCGCTCCATTGCTGACCTGATGTTATAAGAATGATGCTGTCCTACATTTTCATGACTATTCTTTCAGTTGACTCTTACAACTTATAAATCATCTAGCCACTTCACTTTGCAACTCTGACAGTTATTTGTCCAAAAAGTTTTTCTAAGAGAAAGCCATAGGTCAGATCATCGAGGGTTTTTGTGCTCCACAAGGGAACCTGGACTTGATCCAGGAGACTATACCATTTCAAGAAAGAGTGTCTTAGTTAGATTTGCATTTTGGATAGATCTGCCACTCATATGGAAGACAGTTTATTTCTCATTTTACAGATGAGAAATGTTATGCTTAAGAAAGTTAATAAATAGATTATAAGAAGAAGAAGAAGCCAGAATCCTGATTTTCTAACTTCGATATTACAATTATTCCTTTTATTAAGTGAAAGGAATATATTTTCTTAGGCTAAATTTTTGCTTATTCTTTCCTTCTAAATCATTTGCTAAAATGCTTGCAATGTCCTTTGCTAGGTCCTGGGAATCAAGAAATAAAGAAGACTCACTCTGTCTTCTTTAGAGTTCACAGTCTACTGGTATGTTGGCTTCAATTTGATTACGAGTAAGTCCCTGTTTTTCTCCCCACTGAGGTGATTTCTTCCTTTCCCCATTCTTCGCTGGTGTGAAGGGAGCACAGAGGCACAGGATCCTTCTTGCTTGGTATGGAAATTGCCCATGTTTCAGTTAAACAAAAGTCTAACCATTCTTGTGGCAGCTAAGTTGGGTTGGAAGACCTACAGAAATTTGACCAACAGCTATACTAACATGAACACCATGAACAAGTGTTCTAAGGAAAAAACATCAGAAAGTTTCCGAGGCAAGAGAAACTGAACCTATGAGGCTATAAACCTTGCCCAAAAGGAGCATTTGTCCAGAACACTCAGTGGCTTCTTTAGTATTAAAAGAGAGGAAAAGTAAACATTTATGCATTCCCAGAGGTTTAAGCATTCTTTCACTGTGTCATCTCTGAAAATATTGCATTAATCCCAAGGGTAATAATGCTTTTGCTTTAAGGATTATTTTGATTATAAGAAAGATGATCTTATATTGTAAATAGTACTGGGTCATGTAGCAGATGAATAATGCATTGAAGATTAATAGTGCTAAACAATTAAATAGCACTTAACTTTCTCAAACCATATTTATTTTAACCTAGTAAGGTCTCTGAATTCCCAGACGGTATTCATCCCATTAAATTACACTCATGTGGTAGAGTCAACTAAAGCACAGGCTCAGAAGTCAGACAAATGTAGTCACAAATCTTGCATACTCTTCATTTGTACCTTCAATATTAGACATCCTGGTAAAAAATAAAGCATACACTAGGACTTTTCTGTGTACCATTTCTAGGTTCATTCCTATTGTCTTTTAATTTGTGTGAAGTGTTATTTTGCTTAATCAGGAATCTTGGGTCAAAAATTTTAAAGTGATATTAATTCAGCATTTTAGAGATAACCATGAACCTATGTGCAGAGCAAATAGACCCGCTCATGTGAGTGTCTGAGGTATACTATGGTAGAGGAGGCGTCTGAGTTTATGTTCTGACTCATTTTTCCTATGTGAACTTGGGCAAATTACTTAATTTCTCCATACCTCAGTTTCCACATGTATAAAAATTCTAAGTTTCTACTGTTTGATGTTATAAGAATTAACTGAGAGAATGCATGCAAAGCACTTAGAGAAGTGCCCATCACATACTTGGTTCTCAGTAAATGGCATCTATTACTATAATTGTTGCAATTAAATTAGTTACAGTAGCTCTTTCCCTCATGTGTGACAAACTCACCAAACTCTAGTAGTGGGCAGTTTTCCTTTCATTTTAATTATTTTTATTATGTTTTATTATTTCCCAAGTGAGGTCACATCGTGGCAGCCAATCTTCAGAAAGTACATCTTCTATTGCCTTATCTATCTAACTGTCTCTTGCTTTTTAGGAAAATAAACTTAAGACAGTTCGTAATGGTAAAGACAGTCAACTTTGTTTTCACAATACTACAAACAATTATTTTTTAAATAAATTCAGTTTCCCTGGAGATATATGCTTTACTTCATCATAAGAACAGATCATGCCAATGTCATACCTAGAAAATATTTATACATATTAAATTTTTTAGTTCAATAAATATTCATTGGGCACTTAGCACGTTCTTCTTTCAAGGAACTTACAGTCCAATAGACAGAAAGGTAGGTTAACAAATAATTCCAGCAGAGTCGAAATCATGTATTTTTCCCTTAAGGCTGAGCGTGAGATAAAACCTTATCCCAAAGGCAGGAGGTTTTTTGAAAATGTGAATAAAGAAACAATGTGAAAATATGAATAAGGTGTGAAGGACAAAAAAAGAGAAACAAAATGAAGAATATGTTTTAAAGTTGGCCACTGCTTCAGGGAACTGGAGCTTGATTTTATAGGATTACTAAAGGAACCTTATGAAATATGTCTCAGAGCTATCTGCTCAAGAGACAAAAGCAGGGTGCATTTATCCATCAGCTCCTAACTTCCATCGGGCAAGTGTGGCCCTACCTACCTTAACTCTCCTACACTTTTCTGATTTCTGTGGGTATTGAACTAATATTCACAGATATTCCATATTCTGGCATCAGGGAAACCATGGATCTGAAAGCAAAAGGTTCATGTCGTGAGTCCAAAGATGTAGTACTGTCAGGTTACAACTTGATGTAGGTTGTCAAAATCTGAGCAGATCTAGTCACTGCTACAATAATGGGTGTAAGGTGTGGGGCTCAAGACATATGATATTGTGCAGAAGGGTTGTCTAATACAATCCAATTTCTAATTCCTCCAATCCACTCAAACTATCCATTAAATCTAAGCTGTCATTCTGTCTGCTTCAAGGTAGTGGCCAGCCACAATTATTTAAAGACAATACAAAGGGATTAGGTAAACAAACTGAAGTCCTTGCTGTTTCAATTGGCCCCAAGGTAGTAACTGATTTTTATTATCCCTCTCTTGCTGTATCCACATTAGACTTTTCTCACTTTTGTTAGCATTCCAGCCTATTTATACCTTCTGGAGCGGTGGTGTAGTTCTTTGTCCCTGAGACATCTAAGTCCTTAATTATCTTTAACTTTTAAGGAAGTGATTGATATAATTGCCTACTCATTATTAACTCTGGGCATAGAAACAGCAAGAGATAAACCTAGTGAATTTCCTGAGTTCCAGACGTACTTCTCCCTACCTGCACTGTATGGTAGCAACCATAGCTCTCTATAGAAATCAAGTTACTCACTCCCACCTTTTTACTGATGTTGTTCTTTGAATTTTGACCTGATAGCATGTACAACCAATGAAATTCCTACTGTATTCTCAGGAAAAACCTTTCTACCTGAAGAACTAGGGCCTCTGATTCAACATAGGTTATGATTTTCAAGATAACACAAAATCTGCAAGGGGGTATCTGAGAGTAACTGAGGGGGGCCAATCCTACTCCCATTCCTTAGTTGATTGACCCGTCTAGTCTACCTGTTGGGGATACAGCCCCATATAGTTACTGTTGGTTCCACACATTTGCTATATTCTGGAGGACAACACCCCGGCTCAACACAGTGTTAACCTCAAGCTGGAACTTTAGTTGAGCTTTTATCTAGCCATTCCACCATTCTAATATGCTATCTGCTTCAATGTAGTAACGTATGTAATAAGACCAAAAAAAGTCCACTACCATACATCCAATATTGTACTTCTTTTACCATAAAACAGGTCTCACTTGGTCTGAAACAAGATGTATGGGTTATTATACTGATAGACGAGTTTTTCCATAAGTTAGATGGTGCTAACCAAGGCACCACGAGGAACCAAAGTAAACCCAAGTCCAGAATAGATGAGTTTTGTTAATGATAAATCAGTACACTTTGCAGGGTAAAGGGGTCTGATACAATCAACTTGCTTTCAAGTAGAAGGTTAATTGTGCCACATTAAGAACCCAGCCTTGGGCTCTTTGCTGAAAAACTGGACATTTACCAATGGCAATAGTTAAGTAAGGTTTGTTCAGAGGGAGTCTGTGTTTAACCGACATTGCTGCCATCATAGCTACTTTCATTGGCCCTCTGTGCACATAATGGAATGGCTGGGGATATAACCTGGTTGACATCTGCTGGATTTGTCTGCCTGATTGTTGATTGCCTTCTTTCTAGTGGGTGTTCTTGATGGGGATTGATGTTAATACAAAGCCTTCATACTTTGTGCCCATTCCCAAAATACTTACTTTCATTCCACTTTCCCAGACCTTCTTGTCCTGGATTTTGTTTTTCCAAGATACCACTGGCTAGCATTCTTACCACTGGACACCGGTTGCAGATGGGACATCTGAATACTGCCTAATATGATATGGTTTCACTTGGCAAATAAAAAAACATAGTTTAAAAAAGTGAAATGAAAGGAAAGCTGCCTATTGCAACATGTACATCCTTACCATGAGACACTTTTCTCCCATACAAAAAAGATACAGGTGTACCATTCAAAACTTTTCCAATTTGGTGGATTTTCCTCAGCACTGTCTTTCAGGACATCCTTGACTGGGGCTATAGTTCCACAGCATTCTAGAACTATTCTAGAATAGTTTTATAAGCCCATCTGTGAACCCGTCCCAAGTTTCTCTCTGTTTATAAATTGGTCTTAGGAAACCAATCAATAGAACCTCACATGTTTATTTACCATGGGATAGTGTGTATGTTTGCTCATACTGCTACATAAAAATACCCCAAAATGTAGTGGCTGCAATTATTTTACCTTCCTTCAGACCACAATTTATTTTAAATCAAACATCTTCACCTCTAAATAAGTACACAAAGCTGACTCATATTGCCGGAAGCAATACTAGTCTGGTTAGTGTCTCCCCCTTTCCCCATTCTCATTTATAAGGGATAGGATGTGAAAGATAAAGACATGGGGCTCTCTTGTCCATTAGGTAGTAAGTTATTTGCCATTACGTAGCTAAATTTAGTCAGATGGGGCAAGGCAGCTCCACTTCTCATAGGTAAGGTGTGCGCCTTTAATCCAAGCCAACAGGTCAAATGTTTGTTCTTCCTGTGAGAGTTTCATTTCTGCAAAAATGGCTGCTAATTGTAGGTCTTGCATTAACCCAAACACACTCTTATATTCAGCTGTATCTAGAGCTTAAGAAACCATCAGGGGGCCGGGCGCGGTGGCTCAAGCCTGTAATCCCAGCACTTTGGGAGGCCGAGACGGGCGGATCACGAGGTCAGGAGATCGAGACCATCCTGGCTAACACGGTGAAACCCCGTCTCTACTAAAAATACAAAAAACTAGCCGGGCGAGGTGGCGGGCGCCTGTAGTCCCAGCTACTCCGGAGCCTGAGGCAGGAAAATGGTGTAAACCCGGGAGGCGGAGCTTGCAGTGAGTTGAAATCCGGCCACTGCACTCCAGCCTGGGAGACAGAGCCAGACTCCGTCTCAAAAAAAAAGAAACCATCAGGGATAACTAATTCTAAATGACTGTCTTAAAAGTGACTTCCTAAGGAACTGTTTATACTCATCTGTAAAGTGGCTCAATTTTTTTAATTTTTTTTTTTTTTTTTTTTTTTTTTTTTTTTTTTTTTTTTTTGAGACGGAGTCTTGCTCTGTCACCAGGCTGGAGTTCAGTGGCGCAATCTTGGCTCACTGCAACCTCCGCCTCCCGGGTTCAAGTGATTCTCCTGCCTCAGTCTTCCAAGTAGCTGGGACCACAGGCGGATGCCACCAAGCCCAGCTAATCTTTGTATTTTTAGTAGAGGCGGGGTTTCACCATCTTGGCCAGGATGGCCTCCATCTCTTGACCTCATGAGCCACCTTCATCGGCCTCCCAAAGTGCTGGGATTACAGGCATGAGCCACCATGCCCAGCCTCAATTTCTTAACTGTATTTCCTGGAGTTCCATGTTCTCTTGTCCTACAGCATTTCTCATGTATTTTTATAATTGTGTTTATTGTAATTAAAGGTAAAACAAGACTAGCTTTTATCTCAAATATTACAACTGCTCAAATCCCTTTGGTTGGAGCTTCGCTTGCTGGCTAAAGTGCAAAACACTTAATCTCATTTGTCTCTTAATCGGTTTTTCCTTTTAATTTCGCTATAGTGAACAAGTAACCAAATGAATGAGATAACTCTCTGACACTTTGTTATCTGCCTGCACATTTCTTTTAACCCATTTTCTATTTCCCTAGGCTCCACATATACCATCTCTAAATGCCGTTAATAAGTTTTCTATCACAGAACATCAAGTTTTTGCCACTGCAAACCAAGGGTGATTTGGTAACCATTTCAGCCATGAAAAGTTCATTTTAATGTTTCTTCTTTTCTTCCCTCTTTCCTCAAAACCATCTTAGCCATTTCTCTATAGAGCGAGCCAGGGGTGTCTTCAGCAGTCCCACTTATGATACCAACCGTACTCATTTGTCGTTGTGGCAGGAGTCTTTTATAATGAGTTGTTTATGTAAGCATATTCCAGCCATGTGACCAGCCTCAAGCATTAAAACCCCATGGGTTCTACTGAAACCAGCTGCAAGTTAAATCCAAAACATATGTAACACATGTTACATTACTAAGCAATACTAACTGGTAATTACCTTTGTTCCCAAACAATTCACAGACCCATGGTTGCAAAACACGATTTACCTCAGTTGGTGCATTGGGCAAGGATGAGTACTATGCTTCTGGCAACTTCAGAGATAAGCATGCAACCAACAAATCCAGTCTGGCTGAGATTAACCTATGCTGTACACTAAGAGTCAGAAATCTTTTTCTGTAAGGGGCTAGATAGTGAATATTTTATTTTATGTTTGTGGGCCATAGGGCCTGTGTTGCAAATACTAAACTCTGCTTTAGCAGCATGAAATCAGCCATAGACAATGCATAACTGAAGCGGCATGGCTGTGTTTCAATAAGACTTTATGTATAAAATTAGGCAGTGCATCATATTTGGCCCACAGCTTCTAGTAGGCCAATCCCTGCTACACACCATTGCTCTTCCTTATATCTGTACCTTCTCCAAATCCAGCACTGATGAGCATCCTAGTAACTGTAATGCTGCAACACATTTATGACCACCCTAGAGTTTATCACCTCTCTACTCATACCAGCAATGCCGTCCTTACTTCTCCTGACTGGTGAGTAAACCAGTTCTACAATCCAATTCTGAGAATTGGCTTCTAAGGACCACTTACATGCCAACTGTCTTAGTTTTGGGTTCTCTGAAAGCAGTGGATAGGACAAGGGCATAGGTGAGGATATTTTATTATATCTGGAATATAATCCCAGGACACAGGAGTGAAGTAATGAAGAGAATGATCAAGGAAGGAAGAGAATAAAATATAAGGAAACATTATAAAAACATCTGCTTTGGGCAACGACAACCTTAAGAAAAGCATGCGAAATAGTTTCTAGAATTATCACTAAATGGTCCAAAAAATGGAAACCTGCAGTCCTTATGCACTGGCTGTCATCCTATTTATGGACAGTTATTTAATACCATGAAATTCTGGACTGAATTTGTGCATGGGCTAAGCAGAATCTTCCAGGTTTCTGCAGAGTGTGAGATAGCCCTAGAACAGAAAGTGAAAAGATGCATGGTGCACCTGTCAGTACAAGGTGATTCTAAGGTTGTGCTAAACTATCATCACAGTTATGGTTGAAATGACAGGTGGGCCAGGGGAAATTACTACGGGTATTAGAGGTAACAGTTAAACAATGAGGGAGCACATAGAGGAAATTTCATTTTAGTACTAAGAAAGAATCATCTAAATAAATAGAAGCTTCAGAGTACTGAGAAGAGGAATGGGGTGGCCTCACGCACAGAGTAGAAGAGCCACTGTACACTGGCTGTACAAACTAAAACCAAGTGTCCAAGTGTCTGGCTGTTACTGCCCATCTTAAATCCAATTGTATGGTCTGAAGTTTTCAGTCACTTTAAGACAAAGTAGATTCAGAGCAGCTCTTCCCTCTGAGTTTAAAATGAGGAGTGCCCTATTATCCTTTCCCCTGTCTCCATGGAGACATAGATGCTCAGGTAACTGATGCTACTACCTGGAGGGACTCACCTTTACCAGCACCAAGGGAACCAGCCCTGAAAGTTCATGCCAAATAGTCTTTCTCCTGCTTTGTTCTCTGGGACTGATAAACTGCTGCTTAGAAAAATCAGAAGGCCCTGCCTCTATTTTTGTTTTAAATTCTACTCCCTAAGAGCCTCAGCATAAACATGAGAGGAGATAAAGGGAAAGTTAAGAAACATCTGTTAACACTCTGATGTTCAAACCCAAGATAAAATTCAAAAAATTAACCAGGCATGGCAGCAGGTACCTGTGGTCTCAGATATATTGGAGGCTGAGGCAGGAGGATCACTTGAGCCCAAGAATTGAGTCTGCAGTGAGTCATGTTTCTCTTGCAAACAGCCTTGGTGACAGAGTAAGACCCTGTCTCAAAACAACAACAACAACAACAACAACAAAAGAACAAAAATCAAACTAAATAAACAAACAAACAAAAATCATTAAGAACAAGATTCTTAGTACAATTCAATGTTTTAAAAATGAAAAATTTGGGGGCTAGGCATGGTGGCTCACATCTGTAATCTCGGCACTTTGGGAGTCCGAGGTGGGCGTATCATGAGGTCAGGAAGTGGAGACCACCGTGGCTAACACACTGAAACCCCGTCTCTACTAAAAATACACAAAATTAGCCAAATGTGGTGGCAGGTGCCTGTAGTCCCAGCTACACAGGAGGCTGAGGCAGGAGAATGGCATGAACCTGGAAGACAGAACTTACAGTGAGCCGAGATCGCGCCACTGCACTCCAGCCTGGGAGACAGAGCGAGACTCAGTCTCAAAAAAAAAAAAAAAAAAAAAGAAAAGAAAAAGAAAAAATGTGTATATGTAACAAACCTGATAAAAAATTAAGTAAATTATTACATGGTTAACATAAATTATTATACACTCATATGTTAACTTATTACATACTACTCAACTCGTTTTAAAATTATTTAAGAGCATTAACAATAATCATACTATAAAGTTAAGTGTAAAAACTGCACAAATATTTCTATCAGTGAGTCTTCATTTTAGTTGAGTAAGGTGGTGTATTTTCTTTTCACTGCAGTCTTGATCTTCCTGTTGAGGGCCATCCAAGAGCACCATGATGAAGTGGGAAGAGATTGTTCAGAATGAACACTTACAGGAGACTCAGTCCAAGGCCCTTGCTAGTGGATTCTCAGACTTACACACATCTGAGATTGAAGAACTTAAACATCTTGCCCTTGCCATGACCACAACTCAGAGGTAAAGTTTAGACAAAGCCTCAGATATCTCAGAACCAGGCACTTCTGAAGTGTCTGCTGAGTTTAGCAGTCTCTGGTGCAGAATGGGTGACAGTATAGGGGCATAAAAGTGTGTTCTACAAACAATGGGGAAAGGGAGGAATTGTTCTATATATAGAAACAGGAGTAATAAAAGTCTTTCATAGTGTAGGAATGCAACTAGTAGTGACTAACATCTTGTGGTCCTTTCTAGAATAATAAAATTTAATGTCCATGGACTTTGACCTTCAAAAGACCATAGACAAACTGTTTCAAGAACACAGTCTTGAACAATTTGTTGACATCTTCACAAAATAAAAATCATCCTCTAAATCAGTAACTGAGTCTCCAGAAATTAAGAAATCCTGATTTCATGAAATAAGGACAGCACCACAGATCTAAGGGGAAACAGAGCCTGAACAAGAGGAAGAAAGGAAAGACTCTTTGTAAGCTTTGAAAGGAGATTGGATGGAAATTCTGTAATTAGAAGGTGACCATACGTGGAGGCCTGTGGGGCAGGCAGCATTCAGTGTCATTTTGCATTCTTATAGAGATCTGAAATGCGTCTCCTTACTTTGGCTTTTCCGGGTTTCTTCTTGGAAGCCCCCACATAGCCTCAGGGGCACCTACAGTGACGGAAAGGGGTAAGTCAACAGCCCCACATCTTTGAAATTATTGTATTGAAATTCTCCTTTCCTTTAGCTATACTTAGCATCTCTTTAATTCAGAAACAATTCTGGACTTTAGTAGAATTTTTTGCAATCATTTTACTCCTAGAGTAGGACTGTTTCTGCTCCTGAAAATCATAGAATTCCTAGATTCTGTGGGTGAGAAATCACTTCATCAGAGACATAATACAAAACAATCCATTTTTTAAAATGCAAAGTCTGGGTCAGGCACGGTGACTCCTGCCTGTAATTCCAGCACTCTGGGAGGCCTAGATTGATGGATTGCTTGAGCTCAGGAGTTCGAGACCAGCCTGGGCAACATGGCGAAATCCTGTCTCTACCAAAAATGCAAAAAAATTAGCTGGTCATGGTAGCGTATGCCTGTAGTCCTAACTACTCAGGAGGCTGAGATGGGAGGATCACTTAAGGCAGAGGTTGCAGTGAGTCAAGATCTGGCCACTACTGCACTCCAGCCTGGGTGACAGAATGAGACCAGGTCGAAGAAGAAGAAGAAGAAGGAGAAGGAGAAGGAGAAGGAGAAGGAGAAGAAGAAGAAGAAGAAGGAGAAGGAGAAGGAGAAGGAGAAGAAGAAGAAGAAGAAGAGGAGAAGCAGGAGGGGGAGGAGGAGGAGGAGGAGGAGGAGGAGGAAGAAGAAGAAAGAAAGAAAGAAAAGTCTGTCACCTGAAATTTTTGAAGTATCATAATAGACACGCTCCTAAGGGAAAGAAAATGGGAAATTGCTATTTATTTATATTGTTTTAAAATATATAGTCTCCCAGTGATTGTTTGTTTATAATGATTTCATCAGTTTGGTCTCTATTTAGTGTACTGGCAACATCTTTAGACATCAGAAAGATCCAAGAGTAACATGTTTTTGTGCTACCCATAAAATGAACAATTGTTTTCCCCAGTCAATAGTCATCTCTCGTCTTTCAGCACAGGTGCTCTACTGTTTACTGTAGGTCTGTTTTAATTTTCAGTGAAAGGCAGACAACTTTAACTATGAGTCTTCTTTCCTGGATCAAATGACCTACCCTCCCCCAAAACATGGCATGCAGTTTTTATTAAGTCATCTACTCTTTTGACAAATAAGGAAGAATTCAGTTCAATTACTGGCTATCGCCAGATGGAATGGTTGCTACAATAAGACAAACAATCTAGTAAGACATTCTCAATCTGTTCAGGCCAATGATCATTGAAGCCACAGTATGACTCTATTTATTCATTTATTACAGAAAATTATTCTACAAATAGAGTAAAATTTAAGTGTCTATAGTGTGATAGTTGCCTTGCCTGGCACTACAGAGATAGCTAATTATCTCAAAAATAAAGGACATTATTGGATGTAACACAATAATTGCCACATAGCGTATGATCAGTGTCTTAAAGAGAAATTCTGATTAAATACTTTGAAAGGAATGAACAAAGAAGGGAGTATTTGAAAATGACACTGGACGATGAGCAAGATTTCAGTGGACAGGGAGGGCATTGTGGGACATTCACTGAGCAATCAAGAAGCAGGAAAGTGCACAGCACATTTTGAGACCAGCAAGGCGGCTACTTTGGTTTCTGTAGGAGAGTAACAGGAAAAAGCTAGGGGCAAATATTAGCTGGTGTCTACTGTCTAGATAAAGGAAGCAAATAATCCAATTAAACCACTGACTATCACAGGAATAGATAGTGTATAAATCAGCATGATGGATTACATAAAAGGATTCATTCTGGACAAACTTGTGAAGGGGATGAAATTTGTCTTTGATTCTCATATTTGACTTCCTTCAGTGTTGTAATGCATTCTTTAAAAATTTACTTGCAGCTCCTTACTTTATAGGAAATTGTAAAATTCTGGTTAACATCTTCAACTAATTGAATAACTTCAATCCAGTGATGTTCTATGTATTTTAATTAGAATAAAAGGTTTACTATGGGAAAAACAGACACCCACAAGACACACGTTACCTGCACATGTATCCACTGACCCTAAAATGAAAGTTGAAAAAGAAAACATAAAATTAAATAAAATATTTTAAGAGGATAAAAAGCGTATTAAGGGTAAAACTAAAATTTCAAGCATAAATCAGTTCATAAAGAAAAATTTGGGACAGTATTAATTATCTCCCACAAGTTTCTGAAATCAGTTACTACATGTAGAATTGAAGCTAGTTCTAACCATTATCTGAGTCCTTGAACTTTCAGGTAGAATTTATTTTTCTTCCACAGCTATGCAGATCCTGGGTGTAAAATTTCTAATTCTGCATAACATGAAAAATTCCACTAAGGAAGTGGTTCTAAGCATGTGGTGGGGGGTACTAGAGCATTCGCTGCTGGTTATTTAGGCAACATCCATTATGAACTCATCTCCCTGTTTGTTTCTTCCATAGAAGCTGGAGTGCCTAAACTTTTTATGTAGCCTCCCTTGCAAATACAGATAACTATGTCACATACTTCTGGCCACAGAAACTGAAGCAGAGGTCTGCTGAGGGACCTCCTAGAAAACATTTGCTTCACTGATAAAAAGGACAGATAGAGTTTATTGAAATCTCACAGTTAACATTATAATTAATGAGGGAAAACACTAACTACTTTCCACTAAAATCCAGTACAAGACAAGGATGTCCATTCTTGCCACTTCTATTCAACATACTATTGTAAGTACTAGCAAGAGCAATCAGACAAAAAAGGAAATAAAAGGCATTCAAACTAGAAAGAAAAAAGTAAAACTGTCTCTATTTGCAGATGACATAAGTCTATATGTAGAAAACCCTAATCATTCTACAATACACAAAAAAGTTAGAACTCATAAATGAATTCAGGAAATTTTTAAGAAACAAAGTCAATACACAAAAATCAGTGGTATTTTTATACACAAATAATAACCTTGCTGAAAAAGTAAATCAATAAAGCAATTCCATTTAAAATAACATCAAAAAGAATACAGTCATGTATCACTTAACAATGAGGATACATTCAGAGAAATGTGTCATTAGACAATTTCATCATTTTGCAAACATCATAGAGTGTACTTACACAAACCTGGATGGTATAGCCTGCTACACACCTAGGCTATATAGGATAGCTTATTACTCCTAGGCTACAAATCTTTATAGCATGTTACTGTACTGAATACTATAGGCAATTATAATACAATTTGTGTATCCAAATATAGAATAGGTACAGTAAAAATATGGTATTATAATCTCATGGGATCCCTGCTGTATATACTCTACCTCCTTTTCTATGTTATTAAGGATTAAAAGCAGTATACCTGTATAGGATACTTCCCCATGAATGGAGTGTGCAGGATTGGAACTTGCTCTGGGCAAGCCACGAGTAAGAGAAGTGAAGTGAGTGAATATAAAGGCCAAGCACATTACTGTATTCTTTTAAACAATTGGCAGTGCGGTAGGTTTGTTTACAGCAGCATCACCTCAAACATGTGAGTAGTGCCTTGTATGATGACATTATGATGGCTACAACATCACTAGGCAATGGAAATTTCTCACCTCCATTATAATTTTATGAGACCGCCATTGTATATGCAGTTTATTGTTGACCAAAATATCATTGTGTGGTACATGACTGTACTTAGGAATAAATTTAACCAAGGAGGTGAAAGACTTGTACACTAAGAAAATAAAAACTATAAAACATTGATGCAAAAAATTAAATAAAACACAAATATTTGGGAAAAATCCCATGCTTATGAATCAAAATAATCAATACTGTTAAAATGGCCATACTACCCAAAGCAATCGACAGACTCAGTACAATACCTATCCGAATTCCAATGGCATTCTTTATAGAAATTGAAAAAAAATCTTAAAATCATATGGAACCACAGAAGACTCTGAAAAGGCAAAGCAACTCTGAGAAAGAAAAACAAAGTTGGAGGCAAGTTGACTGTCTGCACAAAAAGAGTAGCAGTGGATTATAGGATTATCTCAATAGGTACACAATAAACATTTGACAAAATTTCACATCTATTCATTACAAAAATTCAGCACGCTAGAAATAAAAGGAGACTTCTCCAATATATTAATAATAAAAGCATCTACCAAAAACCTACAGTTGGCATGATATCTGATGTTGACAAACAATGCTTTCTCTGTGATAAATGATGAGGCTAGGATGTCTTGTCTCATGATTCCTATTCAATATCCTTAGATAATGGAATCTGGAAAGAAAAAGAAATAAAAGACATGTATTTTGAAAAGAAAAAATAAAACTGTCTCTACTTGCAGTTAACATAAATGTTCACATAAATAATTCCAAAGAATCTATTTTAAAAAGCCACTAGAACTATTATGTGGGTTTAGAAAGTTTGGAGGACATGAGGCCAATATGCAAACATAAATCGTATTTCAATATTATGGCAAAAATAATTGGAAAATAAAATTTTTTAAAGCACCATTTTACAATAGCACTGAAAAACATTAAATACTTGAGTATAAATTTAACAAAATGTATGCAAATCTGTCTGTTGGAAACTGAAAAACAAACTAAGATACAGGCAAATGTTTACTGACTGGAGAACTCCAAGTTATTATGCTTTAAATTTTCCCTAAACTGATGTAAAGATTCAATAATATTTAAACATAAAATCCCGGCAAATTTTTGTGTAGTAATGAGCATTCTGATTCTAAAATTTGTGTGAAAGACAAAGGCAGTTGAATTTCCAAATTTTTTTTAATTGGATGACTCACAATATCTAATTTTAGATTTGCTATCAAGCTAAAGTAATCAAGAAAGTATAATCTCAGCATAAAGGTAGATGTGTAGATCAGTGGAACAGATTTTAACATCCAGAAACAGACCGACATCTGTTTGGTCGACTGATTTTTGACAAAG
This sequence comes from Colobus angolensis palliatus, assembly GCF_000951035.1. Lineage (NCBI taxonomy): Eukaryota > Metazoa > Chordata > Mammalia > Primates > Cercopithecidae > Colobus > Colobus angolensis. Next base: position 2,539,165 of record NW_012114364.1, on the reverse strand, counting down.
ATCCAAACACAATTAAGTAAGTTGGGCTATTTTAAGAGAATATAAAGGAAAATCTATGTTAGAATTAGAAAACTTTTTCTTAGATATGATACCAAAAGCATGATTCACAAATTTGAGTAACTGAACTCCATCAAATTAAGAGCTTTTACTCTTCTGTTAAGAGTAAGTTATAGACTGGAAAAAATATTTGTAAATAACATATCTGCTAAAGATTTTGTATCCACCTGACGAAAATAAATGCAAAACCATCCACAAAATAATAGCAAACCAACTTCAACAACACATTTAAAAGTTCATTCACCATGATCAAGTGGGATTCATTCCAGGGATGATTCAACAACACAAATCAATCAATGTGATACGTTACTTCAACAGAACTGAAGACAAAAAGCATATAATAATCTCAATGGATTCTGAAAAGGCATTCAGTAAAGTTCAACCTCTCTTCACGATAAAAGTTCAAAAAATTGAGTAGCAAAGGATAATACTTCAACACAATAAAAGCCATTATAACAAACCCACAGCTAATATAATGAACAAGGAAAAATTAAAAACCTTTCCACTAAGATCTGGAATAAGGCAAGGATGTTCACTTTCACCACTTTTATTCAACATAGTGCTGAAAGTTTCAGACACAATAATTAGGCAAGAGAGAAAAACAAAATGCATCTGAACTGGAAAGGAAGAAGTCAAATTGGCCTTGTTTGCAGATGATATGATTTTATCTTTACAAAAACCTAAGGACTCCACCAAAAAAGTCTTAGAACTAATAAATGAATTTAGCAAAGTTATAAGACACAAAATCAACATACAAAAATCAGTAACTTTATATACGCTAACAGCAATCAATCTGAAAATAGCAAGAAAGCAATCTCATTTATAATGACTACAAAAACAAAATACTTAGGAATGCATTTAACCAGGGAGGTAACAGATCTCTACAGGGAAAACTATAAATCACTGCTGAAAAAAATTAAAGAGGACACAATAAAATGGGAAAATATTCCACGGTCATGGATTGGAAGAATTAATATTGTTAAAAAGTATATAGTACCCAAAGCAGCCTACAGATTCAGAGCAATCCCTATCAAAATACTGATAATATTCTTCACAGTAATAGAAGAAACAATTATAAAATTCATATGGAAACACAAAATATCCCAAATAGCTAAAGCAATCCTAAGCAAGAAGAACAAGACTTGAGGCATCACACTACCTGATTTCAAATTATGTTGAAAAGCTATAGTAACCAGAAGTGCATGATACTGGCAAAAAGCAGACATATAGACCAATGGAAAAGAACAGAGAAACCAGAAATAAATCCACATGCCTACAGCCAACTTATTTTCAACAAAGGTGCTATACTAGTCCATTCTCACACTGCTATGAAGACATATCTGAGGCTGGGTAATTTAGAAAGAAAAGAGGTTTAATTGAGCCACAGTTCCACATGACTGGGGAGGCCTCAGGAAATTTACAATCATGGCAGAAGGAAAAACAGACATACCTGACATGGTGGCAGGTGAGAGAAGTGCTGAGAAAAGAGGGAAAAGTCCCTATAAAACTATCAGATCTCATGAGAATTCACTCACTATCATGAGAACAGCATGAGGGAAACCACCCCCATGACTCAATCACCTCCCACTGGGTCCCTCCCACGACATGTGGGGCTTATGGGAACTACAATTTAAGATGATATTTGGGTGGAGACACAGCCAAATCATATCAGGTACCGAGAACATACATTGGGTAAAAGATAGTATCTTAAATAAATAGTACTGGGGAGACTTGATTATCTATGTGCAGAAGAATGAAAGTAGATCCCTCTGTTTCACCTAATTTAAAAAAATCAACTCAAACTGGCTTAAAGACTTAAATGTACGGTCTGAAACTATAAAACTACTAGAAGAAAACATAAGGAAATACTACAGAACATTGGTCTGGGCAAAGATTTTTTTGAGTAAGACCTTAAAAGCACAGGCAACAAAAGCAACAATAGACAAATGGTATTACATCCAGCTAAAAAGTTTCTGAAAGCAAAGGAAATAACCAACAAAATGAAGAGACAACCTACAGAATGAGAGGAAATATTTACAAATGTACCATCTGACAAAAAAATTAATAATCAGAATATATAAAGAACCCAGTAGCAAAAAAATAATAATCTGATTTTTAAATGGGCAAAAAGATCCGGATACACATTTTTCAAAAGAAGACATACAAATGGTCAACCAGGATATGAAAAAGTGCTAGACATCTCTAATTATCAGAGAAATGTAAATCAAAACCATAGTGAGATTCGCCCTCACCACAACTAGCTAAAATGGCTGTTATCAAAAAGACAAAAAAAAAAAAAAAAAGACAAATGCTGGTGAGGATGTACCACTTGTACACTATTGGTGGGAATGTAAATTATAGCAGTTATGAAATGCAGTTTGGAGATTCCTCAAAAAATAGAACTACCATAAGATCCAGCAATTCCACTGTTGGGTATATATTCAGAGCAAAGGAAATCAGTAAGTATATCAAAGATATCTCTGCACTTTCATGTTTATTACAGCACTATTCATAATAGACATATATGAAATCAACTTAAGTGTCCATCAACAGATGAATGGATAAAGAAAATTTGGTATATATAAACAGTGCAATCGTATTCAGTCATTTAAAAAATAAAATCCTGTTATTTGCAACAACATGGATGGAACTGGGGGGTCATTATGTGATTCTGTTAAGAGAAATAGGTCAAGCTCAAAAACACAAATATTACATCTTCTCGTTCATACATGGGAGCTGATATAATGGATCTGAAGGAGGTAGAGAGTAGAATGGTGGTTACTAGAGCCTGGGAAGGGAGTGGGGAGGAGAGTGAAGAGAAGTTGGTTGAAGGGTACAAAAATACAGAGAGATAGAAGGAATAAGTTCTAGTATTTGGTGCAGTAGGGAAATTATGGTTAATAACTTATTGTATATTTCAAAATAAATAGGAGAGAACTGTAATGTTCCTAACACAAAAGATAAATGTTTGAGGTGCTAGATATCCCAATTACCCTGATTTGATGATTACACATTTTATAGAGGCATCAGGATAACACATGTATCCCAAAAATATGTACAACTGTTACCTGTTAATTTTTTTTAAAGACTTTGTATCCAGAGTATAAAAAGAACTGTAAAAACTCAGTAATAAAAATGAAATCAGTAAAGGCGTGAGCAAAAGATCCAAATAAAAACTATCAAATTGGGTATACAGATGATAAATAAATCCATTTAAAAGGTAATCTATATAATCAACCTTTTTAAAATGTTTTTAAAAACAATTGAAAATACCAAGTCATGGTGAGGAGATAGAGGAACCGAAACTCTCGTACTTTGCACGTGGGAATGTATCTTATACAGTTTCATTTGAACACCAATTGACAGACTCCTTTTAAATTTTATTTTTTACTTACAAAAAAGTATATATTTGTGGAGTGCAATGTGATACTATGAATAATGTGAATTACTAAGTTAGGCTAATTAACATATCTGCCACCTCACATACTTGTCATATCTTTGTGGTGAGAACACTTAAAGTCTACTCTTTTAGCAATTTTGTAATGTACAATATATTATTGTTAACTATAGTCACCACGTAGTGCAATGGATCAGTAGAACTTATTCTATCTAACTGAACTTTGTATTCCTTGACTAACTTTTCCCCTTTCCTTTTCTACCTTCCCACTCCCTGCCGCCAGCTTCTGGTAGTGACTATTATACTCTCTACTTCTATGAGTCAGACACTTTTAGATTTAACATATACGTAAGATTATACAATGTTTGTCTTTCTACGTGTTGCTTATTTCGCTTAGTGCAATGTCTTCTAGATTGATCCATTTGTCACAAATGACAGAATTTTCTTTTTTTTTAAAGGATGAATAGTGTTCTACTGTGTATATGTACCATATGTTCTTTATCCATTCATCTGTTGATGGACACTTAGACTGTTTCCATGTCTTGGCTATTGAAGCATTATTCAACGCTTCAACGAATATGGGAATGCAGATATCTTGTCAACATAGTGATTTCAATTTGTTTGGATATATGCCCAGAAGTGAGATTGCTGAATCATGTAAGAATTCTCTCTCTTTTTAATCTTAGAAACTTTTATACTGTTTTCTAAAATGGCTGTGCTAATTTACATTCTCTCCAATAGTGTACAAGGGCTCCCTTTTCTCCACATCTCACCAATACTAATCATTCATTGTTTTGTTAATAGCCATTCTAACATGTGTGAGGTGATAACTCTCTGTTTTTAATTCACATTTCCTTGATAATTAATGATACTGAGCATTTTTATGTATCTGTTGGTCATTTTTATGTCTTCTTTTGAGAAGTGTCTACTCATATCCTTTGCCTTTTCTTTTTTTTTTTTTTTTTTTTTTTTTTGAGACAGTCTTGCTTGTCTCCAGGTTGGAGAGCAGTGCCACAATCTCAGCTCACTGCAACCTCTGCCTCCCAAGTTCAGGCAATTCCCCTGCCTCAGCCTTCTGAGTAGCTGGGACTACAGGTGCAGCCCAGCACGCAAGCACTAATTTTTTGTATTTTAGTAGAGACAGGGTTTCACCATGTTGACCAGGATGGTCTTGATCTTCTGACCTCGTGATCCTCCCGCCTCAGCCTCCCTAAGTGCTGGGATTACAGGTGTCACTGCGCCCGGCCTGCCTATTTTTAGTAAGATTATTTGCTTTCTTGTTATTGAGTTGTTTGAGTATTTGTATAATTTGGACATTAGCCCCTTTTCAGATCTATGATTTGCAAATACTTTCTTCCAGTCTGTGGGTTTCTCTTCACTCTGTTCATTGTTTCCTTTGCTGTGCAGAAGCTTTTTAGTTTGATGTAATCCCATTTGTCTATTTTTCTTTGATACATGTGGTTTTGGGTCATATCTAAGAAATGATTGGCCAAACCAACATAATAATTCTTTTCCCCTATCTTTTCTTCTGATAGTTTTACAATTTCAAGCCTTATGTTTAAGTATGTAATTCATTTTGAGTTAATTCTTGCGTATAGGCTTAGAAAAGTTTCCAAATGTATTCTTTTCCATGTGGATATTCAGTTTTCCCAAAGGCATCTATTGAAGAGACCATCCTTTCTTCATTGTGGGTACTTGGAACCTTCCTCAAAAATCAATTGACTGTAAATCTCAGGGAGAAGCTGGATGTTGGAAATGCCTTCCTGATCATATGGTACAGTGTCCAGGGAAGGATTTGTGCCCACGTGTGCCTCAGCTGTTTCTATCTGTTCAGTGTGGGTATTTTCTCAGTTGCCCAGTGCATCGAGTCTCTTAACTCATTTCTGACTTTCTCTCAGAGGGAAATTATCAACGTGTTAATGTTTATTCAGTGCATCTGTGGGTGGAGGAAGAGTCAGGACTCTCCTATTCTGCCATGTTGCTGATGTCTTCTAGTTTGATGTTTCCTATAAAGGTATATTTACCATATATAACCCAGCAATCTGACTGCTAAGAGAAATGAAAACTTATGTTCACACAAAAACCTGCATGCATATATTTATAGCAACTGCATTCTTAATCATCAAAAGCCAAAAACAATCCAAGTGTCCCTCAACTTAAGACCGAGAAGCTCTTTGTCCATACAATGGAATATTACGCAGGAATAAAAGACAACTGATTATTGATAAAGATAGGAGGTGGGCGATTTCCAAATATATTATGCTCTGTGAAATAAGCTAGACTCCAACAGCTGGATCCTGTGTGATTCCATCTGTATGAAATTCTGGAGAAATGCAAAAATTTAGGGTCACAAATATTTGAAAACAGCTCAGCAGTTATCGGGGACCATGAATGGAGGCAGGAGCTGATCTCAAAGGGGCATTGGGAACTTTTTTGGATAATGAAACTGTTTTATATTGTGATTTCAGTGGCGGTTACATAATTAATGTATCCATTACAGCTTACAGAGCTGTGTACTAAAAACAAAAAGTGAATTTTGCTCTAGGTAAATTATATGTTATAAATCTAAAACTAAGCTAAAGCTATGAAGATTCTAGAAGAAACATAGGAGAATACCTTTGAAACTTTGGGGTGGGCAAAGATTTCTTTAGGCCTAGATAGCAATAACCTTTAAAGTATAATATACTGGACTTTATTAAAATTTTTATTTCTTACTATTAAAAGATATCATTAAGACTATGATTATGTGAGCCACAAGCGGAAAGAAAACATCCATAATACGTTTGCCAAGCAAAAGATTTATAATTAAAATATAAAGCATTTCTATAACTTAATAGTAAAAAGATAAACCATTCACTTTTTAAGCGAGCAAGTACCTTGAGCAGACACTTCATTTTAAAGAGATGTATAAATGGCCAATAAGCACATGGAAAATATTCTATGTCATCAGTCACCAGGGAAATAATTTCAAAATGGCTAAAATCCAGAGACTTGTACCTGAGTGTTTATAGCAGTTCAATCACAATAGCCCTAACCTGGAAACAGTCCAACAGTCCAGCATCAGGACAAATATTTATGAAATGGAATACTATTCAGCAATGAAAAATGAAGTAGTGAGCAACATAATGAATCTCAGAAAAACTCCATTTATATAAAATTCTAGAAGAGGCAAAACTGTTCTATGGTGATAAAAATAAGAACATAACTGTTTCAGGGAGAGGGTGAAAAATTAACTGTTTTGAGAGAACAAGGAAACTTCCTTGGGCAATGGAAATGGTCTATCTCTTGATAGCAGTGTATGTTACACGTGTATGCATTTTTTCAGTTCTGGTCAAGCCTTATGACCTTTACATTTCACTGCATTTAAATTATACTTCAACTTTCTTTACTGACGTTTTTTAAAAATGTAAATTACAGGAGATTCCTCTTCTTCTGTTGCACAAGGTTGAATTTCCCCATTAAAATAGAAGATAAATACATGATATTTTATTCACTTTATCCATCATCATATCCTGAATATCCAGAACAATACCCTACACAAATCAGATTTTCAGTAAATGTCTGTAGAGTGATTGTTTGTGTCACTTGGATCTGCACTACCATCTTGGAACCCTGAGTTCAAAGGCAAGAAGATGAGTAGAAAAAAAAGGTAAAAATATGTAGATGAGTAGAAAAAAAAAGGTAAAAATATGTAAAAATATGTAACCTGATTTGGCTAAGCCAAATCAGGGATTATCCAAGTTAAAATTTGTCTTATCTCCATCTTCCTATTTATAGGAGAGAATAAATTATATTTCTTAATCATTTGATTAATTTTAGTTGTTCTAAATTTAGTTGTTCTCATACATTTGTTGAGAAGATTAATATTATAAATATGAAATGCCTTACATAGGTTTAAAAAGGGTCATTCATGCATAGTTAAGGAAACTTATGATGATTATCTGTGATCATAATATACTCCTTCTACCTGAAAAAATCTCATAAATTGTACAATTCAAGCATGGAAAAAGGGATAAGAAGTTGTATGATTTTATTGCTTTGAATTTACAGAGTTGTTGCAGCATCTCATGTATCTAACCTGAAGATAAACCAGCATCAGAAAGCGTTAATTAGTTCATCATTCAAACTCTCTTCAGTGAAAAATTATTTGAGGCTGTGCAAGCCAGGAAATGCCTGTCATTACTCAACCTGTCAGAATCTCCATTTGAGCACAGGGTCATTTGCAGTGGCATCTGATGGGAAAGTCAGCATCCCCAATAGTGCACTCGCAAGAGCATTTCCCCAGGACTGTTCTAATAAACAGGCTCTGGCTCATTGTTTAAATGTTGGCTAAAGACAGAGCCATCTGGAAAGCAGGGTATTAGAATGATCTCTATTTTTCCAAGAATCAAAGCAAGGTGGAACATTTCAGAATGAAACCATGAATATTATTCATAAAATCTGGGCCACATAAGGTTAGAGGCATATTGATTTTCAGTCTCAGGATGAAATGGCCATCTTTGGCCTTTCAGGAAAATGACCACAGATTAAGATGATGAAGAACAGATGCCACCATTTGAAGCTTCAATTAGAAAGCCCCAAATGGGCTTAATCGACAAGACAGCCATAACAACTGTGTCCTGCCACAGATTGACGGAAGGAAGACAGATGTTTTCATGTGGTGAAGACAAATCTAGCTACTTCTGAACAAATGATCTGGTCAGTTTGAAAAGGTCTGAAGGGATCAAACTTGCCAATATGTACCAAGTTCCAGGAAGGCCTTAAATTTGAGCAATTCATGTTGGAATTAAGTTTGAGGACAAAAACCTTTTTTAAAAAATGTTTTCTTAGATGAGCTCACCCATGAGACTATCTATACCTGGCAGGGTTTAGAGAAAGCATAGACAAAGATCTACCTCTGCCTTGCCTAGAAGGCTCTGTGTCTCTTTTTCTGTACGTCTTCCTCTCTTTTAGTAGCCCTTCCCTTCCCACTACCCAAAAGCATCATCCTCCCATAATGACTCAGACATAGATTATATACATAAATTCATTCCCGCCAATTAGTGATCACTGACTAATGTTGAATTATTTTTCTTTATGGAAAAAATCTAGTGTTCAAGTCTGTGAAATGTATCCCTAATAGTTGAATTTCAGGCATCAGTTACTAGTTGGAAAGATATCAGAGGGAGAAAACATATATTCACTACATAGTCATTTATTCATATGACATATCCCCTTTTTGAACATCTTCCTTTTGTAAGTTACAATGAAAATACAATAAAATATGAGTTAAATTTCTTTTGCTCCAGACTTTATTTATAAATGGGGGAGTTAAGATACAGAGATAAATAACTATATATTAAGTCAGTGCCTGATATAGATATATCATTTTTTAAAATCCTATATTCCCTAGAAATTTAGAGAATGAAGAGTAAACTTCTAAGATGTTCATAGAAGGCTTCAGGGAAGAGGTTTGATAATGAGCTGTTCATGAAAGATTGAACTCATGAAACTGGGGATGAGGAAGACAGTCTGGGAGGGGAAAATGGCATAAGCAAACGTGTGGAGGAAAGGCAAGTGTGAAGAATGGCCATCACCAGTTCTTATGTGAGTGATCACCTCAGGGTGTGTCAACTTACCTTGGGCTTCTGCAAAACAATCAAGAAAACTGCTTTTTATTATTTTCTGTTTCCTGAATCAGCAACTCTGTCACAAGCCAGAAGTCCCTGTATTGTTCTTCATTCTATTATTTTTCATATAAGACTTGAAAACTCTTGGGAGCCATGGTTACTAATTTATATGTCATGTTTGATTTACATTTTAAAAATAGCAAATACACTTGAGGCAAACGAGCCCTAGTTTTGTTTTGTTTTTCTTCTCCTCACTGAAATTAAATTAAAACCTATACTTTTCCTCTGATGTTAGTAGCCTCTTTGTTTTGTTTCTTTAATAAAGAGAAAAGCATTACTCACAACTGCAGTCCCAAAGCAATCTCCAGGGATTATCTAAGCAACACGCTTGTTTCCAGGCATTAGTGCACTTATTGTATTAATATTTCATAAACAACATAATACTAGTGATAATTAGTAGTCTTATAAATGAATAATAACTTTGAATAATCTGGTCTTAACATAATAACTTGAAGTTAACCGAGCTCATTAAGTTATAACAGTTTAGGCAGGGATTTCCTATTTACATGACAAGGATTAGGAAGCTTTTACCATTAAGTTAATACATGAATATGAGAAATCAGTTTTGAGAGGATGATTATCATTACTGGTATTATTACTAACATTGACGATTTACACAAATCATAGCATGAAGAACCTTTATAAGGAAAAGTTTCATTCAAAATTTAAGGGGCAATGCCCAGTTAGTTTCAGCATATTGACATCTTCCAGGCCTGCACATATGGGCACTTAATGCCAGGAAGGGAACGAGTTGTGTGGAAAGAAAAAAGTTTGGCCTTGTAGCAGTCACTCACTAGCTGTTTGAACCCTGGCAATTAACCTAAGTTTCCTGCGCCTCAGTTTTCCTGAATGCAAACTAGAGATCAAAGTGCCTATCACATAGTTGTGATAAGAGGGTTAGGTGACATAAAGTCTATAAAGTAGCTGCAGAGAACCCACACAAGCAAGCATTCTGGGAGACATTTTCTTCTGAAATTGATGGTAATCAATGTTCACCTCTCTAAAATAGTAACTCACTCTAACAACCTATTTCCGGGATTGCATCTGTGTTGTCGGTTGATTTTTACAGTTTCCCCGGCTCTGAGCCGGTGCAAACATGGCTGAGGCCTTTGTACCTCCTTTCACTACTTGAAGTGTTAACTCCCACTGGACTGGGAATCACATTTGCATTGCCTAGTGGCAATGCACTTAGGCACAAACTTAGAGACATTTTTCACCTCTGGAACAACAACAAAAAGTATTGAAAACGGTGCTGCTGAAAGGAATCTTCCTCATAATCAAATTTGAAGGGATCTTTTCCAGAGAATTCACGAATGACCCAGTGTTGTTTGCTCTGCATAGTGATACGCATTGTTCCACCAAATATGGTTTGATTTTTTTCTTCCTTATTCTCACTGATACATTTTTAAAACCCTAATAAACATTCAAAATCAACAACACAGGATTCTGAGTGTCCAAAGCTTTCCATCTTCTTCACATGAAGTAATTTTTCTAACATAATGTGGTAAAAACTTAACCTCAGACTTGCCCTTAACCAATTCACCAGATTACTCAGGCTCTTCATTCCCACTCAACACATGTTGACTGGCAATCAGGTCTCACCAAATGCTTTGGAAGCCTGTCCACCCCTACGTTTACGTGCTGCACATGTAACAAGACTCAGCTGCATTTGCTCCCAAACCTATTTATGCTGCTTAAATTTATTATGACGATTTCACAATTTAATGAAATATTACAAAAACCTATCAACCATGAGTGAGAACATTTTTCTATGAAAATTGAGTGGAATACTTTGGAAAGTCTCAGTGAATGTAAATGACAATAAAAACCACAACTAATTAGGTAGAGGCAGACAAACATAAACAAATTAAGGGAAACAGTAAAAAAAAAAATCTAGGATTCTGCCCTTTGACTGCTTTTCCTCTTTAAATTTCTTCTTTCACAGTGAAGAAATTGAACTTGGACTTTGAAAGTGATGCATCAATGGTTAATGGAAGAAAAATGACATTGAGTTTCCAACAGTGGACCTATACTTAATCTACCAAAGAAAAAAAAATGTGTATGAAGATCCATTTATATGTTTTAAGTTAACATAAAATGTCTAAGTTGGTTGTGAATTTTTCCAATTTCACCTCCTGTATGAACTAATTAATCCATTGCAATTCTAACATATCTCATTTCTTAAACTTCTGTTACATTAGAATACATCTGTATTCTTCAATACATTTTTGTACAATGACAAATCAATCTTATTTGTTGTATTCTTTTAGCAGGGAACAAAAACATGAAACCTTAAATTCAAAAATGAACTAAACAGAAATTAAGATATTAACAGGCCAGGTGTGGTGGCTCAAGCCTGTAATCCCAGCACTTTGGGAAGCCGAGGCGTGGGTATTACTTGAGGGCAGGAGTTTGAGACCAGTCTGGCCAACATGGCAAAACCCCATCCCTACTAAAAATACCAAAAAAAAATTAGTGAGATGTTGTGGCAGGTGCCTATAATCCCAGCTAATAGAAAGGCTGAGGCAGGAGAATCGCTTGAACCTCGGGAGGCAGAGGCTGCAGTGCAGTGAGCCGAAATCGTGCCACTGCACTCAGCATGAGTGACAGAACAAGACTGTCTCAAAAAAAAAAAAAAGAAAAAAAGAAGAAGAAGGAAGAAGAAGAAGAAGAAGAAGAAGAAGAAGAAGAAGAAGAAGAAGAAGAAGAAGAAGTTAACACTTAATTAACAATGATGTTTTAATGACTATCTTTAGTGATTTCCCATGAGTAGGAAGTCTCCAGGTGCCTCTTCTCCCTCGGGATATTAGTCTCCTTCCTGCCTCCATTGCCTTCATTGCCTTTAGCTATACAAGATTATTTTATGTCTTGGATGACCACATACATGCCATGGCTACAGAGGACAGTCTGGTTTAAGTCCATTGGATGAACATAACTATTGAAAGTCCTCCATTTCACTTTCATTGTTGTCCTAGTTTGAAAGATAAAGTATATGCACTCCATATTTGTATGAGACCTCATACTATCCTGCTGTCTGAATTTTTACTTGCTCATCTTCTCTCTCTTTTCTTCTCTTTGTGCACTTGACCTTGAGAAAAAAATATCACTCTTCAGACATGTATTCCTGACTTAGAGATAACCTCCTGCAAGATCTTATTAAAGATTTATGAAAACAGTGACTTATTTAGGAGAAAATATAAATATATCACAGAACTCAGATGTCAGAGTCCTCATTTCCAACCAGGGTCATTAACCAAAAGATCCTAAAAGCCAAGGCAATTTGCATCTCTCTGTCTCTGTTTCTGACTGTGTGGTCCCTCATCTTATCCTCTTTTTGGATGTCTGTTTCATCCTCCTTTTCCCTACTGACCAGCTTTTTCTCCTTTACTCTCACTTAACTCAAACTTGGGTTTACATCAACTACCTGACTTTATATCACCTACCAGTTCAAGTGCTTAACATAAACAACTTCATTTGTCGTGGCTCTACTTGACATTCTCGAGAGAAGAAATTGATCCAATAAGCCCAACACTTAGGTTAGCTTTTTTGGTATTATACCAATGATTGATTCAATAAGCTATGTAAGAGTTGTGGGTTATGAGAGAAAGGCCACATGGTCCAGGGCAGGTGGAACTATGTGATACAGATTCTCTAACAAGGGGACATGAGCAAAGAAAAGTCATTGGCATTTGTAACATTTCTCTTCAGACTCTGAAAGTAACTCAGTGACTAAAATCGCTAATCAATCTAAATATATGCAAATATGCTAATAGTAAATCACAGTCTAAGATAACATAAATATACTTTTAAAATAGAGTAAAATCATAATGTATAATGAAAATCCCCAGTATGTTGAAAGCCAGTGATAAAGATATCTCTGGCAAGAGAATCACTTTAGACTGTTAATTAAAAGGAACAGCGTGAAGTGATTTTGATGCATGTAGATAAATGACAGCAACTGCTACAATCCTCTCTTTACCTTCACTTTACTCCTAAACACCACAAATATTTGCCCATAAATGAAATAACTCACCATTAATGTAGTGAGAAAATAAGTTCACAAGTATTATGTATTTCTATTCCTGAAGCCCCAAATTAACTTCAAACAAAGAAATGGGAATTCAGTGTAGTTTGTGTCTTGGCTTTGATTTTCAATAGTTTTGAGACATCGAGTCATTTACAGATTCATTTTTCTAAACTATAGATGGTAAAGTTGAACTGTTTAATGACAATTTGTTTGGAGCTACCAATACTTTGTTGTCTTAAGTATGATTTGTGTTCTATTCAATGTTCGCTCTAAATGCTTAAGATATGAGTAGATAACCACTTAAGCAACATCAAAAAGAAATGAAACGTGTAAGACATGGGATTTCTTCTAAAGCAGTTTACAATTGAAATAATGAGATAAAGTTAAAAGTTTTTAGCTAAATACACACAAACTTAAATACATTTTTTCTCCTTTCCTTCAATGTACCATACTCTTTCTTATTAAAATTCATCTAGAGACTCTGGTGATAATAAGAAAGTATGTGAAACCCAGAAATATGGAAAAGATGAGAGATAAGTATCTAGTAATTACTGTTTAGAGAGGTATTAATTCAATCTCAGTATCATCACAACAAAAATTTTTGTTAAGTAATAAGCTTTATTTTTTAAAATTGACTAGAAAGTACAGAGAGTTTTCATATATTACGTGTTCCCTCATAAGTATAACCTTTCATACTATCATCATCCCACATCACAGTGATACATTATTATAATCGATGAACTTACATTGACACATCATTATCACCCAAAGCCCTTAGTTCACCTTGGTGTTGTACATTCTGTAGTTTTTGCCAAATGCAAAATGACATGTATCCACCATGACGGTATCCTTCAGAATAGTTCAATTCCCTAAAAATTCTGTGTTCCATGTATTAATCCCTTTCTCCCCCTTACCCTGGTAACCACTGATCTTTGTACTGTCTCCATAGTTTTGCCTTCTCCAGGCTGCTATATAGTTGGAATTATACAGTAGGCAGCCTTTCCAATTTGGCTTTTTTCACTTAGCAATATGTATTTAAGGTGTCTTCCCATCTTTTCACGACTTGATGGTTCATTTATTTTTGTAGTGATGAATAATATCCCATTGTCTGGATAAACCACAGTTTTATCCACTTACCTACTGAAGGAGGTCTTCGTTGTTTCCAAGTTTGGGCAATTGTGAATAAAGCTGCTACAAATGTTTGTGTGCAGGTTTTGTGTGTTTTCAACTCATTTGGATAAATATCAAGGAGTACAATTGCTGGATCATATGGAAAGAATATGTTTACCTTTTGTAAGAATTGCCAAACTGCCTTTCAATGTGGCTGTACCGGTGTGCATTCCCACAAGCAATGAATGAGTTCCTGTTGCTCTGCATCCTCACTAGCATTTGGTGGTGTCAGTATTCTGAATGTTGGCCATTCTAATAGGTGTGTTTTGCTTTGCAATTCCCTAATCATACTGAACATCTTTACATATGCTTATTTGCTATTCGTGTATCTTCTTTAGTGAGGTGGCTGTGCAGATCTTTCTTTTTTTTCTTTTTTTTTTTTCTTTGAGACGGAGTCTCTCTCTGTCGCCAGGCTGGAGTGCAGTGGCACGATCTCAGCTCACTGCAACCTCCGCCTCTCGGGTTCAAGTGATTCTCCTGCCTCAGCCTCCCGAGTAGCTAGAACTACAGGTGTGCACCACCAGGCCCATCTAATTTTTGTATTTTTAGGAGAGATTGGGTTTCACCATGTTGGCCTGGATGGTCTATATCTCCTGACCTCGTGACCTGCCCTCCTAGGCCTCCCAAAGTGCTGGGATTACAGGTGTGAGCCACCATGCCTGGCCTGTTCATTTTTTAAATCAGGTTGTTTCTTTCTTTATTGTTCAGTTTTATGAGTTATTTGTATATTTTGGATAACAATTCTTGATCGGATGTGTCTTTCACAAATATTTTCTCCCTGTCTGTGGCTTGCCTTCTCATTCTCTTGACATTGCTCTTCACAGATCCAAAGTTTGTCATTTTAATAAAGTCCAATTTATTAATTATTTATTTCATGGATCATACCTGTGGTGCTGTATCTAAAAAGTCATCACCATATCTAGGGTCACCTAGGTTTTCTCCTATGTTACCTATTATAAATTTTATAGTTATGTACTTTGCATTTAGGTCTATGATCCCTTTTGAGATAATTTTTGTGAAGGGTGTAAGTCTGTCTACATTCATTTTTTGCATGTGCATGTTCAGTTATTCCAGCATGATTTCTTGAAAAGACTATCTTTTCTCTGTTGTATTGTCTTTGATTCTTTGTTAAAGGTCAATTGACTGTATCTATGTGGGTCTATTTCTGGGCTCTTTATCCTGTTCTGTTGAACTATTTGTCAATTAGCTACACTGCCTTCATTACTGTAGTGCCTTAGGCAGCTGGGGCTGGTGTAACAAATTAGCATAGACTGGGTGGCTTAAACAAAAAACATTTCTCACACTTTTGGAGGTTTAGAGGTCCAAGATCAGACAACTACAGATTTAATATCTAGTGAGGCCCTCTTTCTGGTTTGCAAGCAGCCACCTTTTTGCTATATCCTCACATGGTAGAGAGAAAGATCATCTGTCTTGTGTATCTTCTAAAAAGGGCACTAATCCCATTGGGAGGGCTCTACACACAATCAAATTACCTTCCAAAGGCCCCACCTTTAAATACCATACATTGGGGATTAAGATTTCTACATATGCATTTGAAGGGAACACATTCAGTTCATAGCATGTAGCTTTATAGTAAATCTTGAAGCCAAGTAGCGTTAGTCCTCCAACTTTGTTCTTCTGCTTCAGCATTGGTTTGGTTATTCTGAGTCTTTTGCCTCTCCTTATAAACTCTAGAATCAGTTTATCAATAATCTTCAAAATGACTTGCTGGAATTTTTATCAGGATTGCATTGAATCTATACATCAAAATGAAAACACCTGACATCATGGCAGTATTGAGTCTTCCTATTCAAGGTCATGGAATATCTTTCCATGTCTTTTGTTCTTTGATATTTTTCATTACAATTCTGTAATATTCCTCATTAATAGATCTTGTACATATTTTGTTAGGACACAAATATTTCATTTCTAGGAGTGCTAATGTAAGTGATAATGCTTTGTATTTCAAATTCTACTTATTCATTGTTGGTACAATAACATTTCTAAAGATTTTGTTAATGCCGCTTAACAAAACCACTGATATTTGGCCTGGAGCATCCAGAAAAGCATGAGAGATGGCCTTTGCTTTAAGTGTACCTAGGGAGCTTAGTTTTACTCCATATATTTCTTTCCAGAGACTGTGAGTTTGAAAAGCTCTGAAGACGAATTTATGAGATATGCTGACATGAATTATGACAGTCTGTCAATGTTTAGATCACCATGAATAAAAGAGCTGTGTCTTACTAGCTGACAGATTTGGAAATTATTCAGAAGTGTTTCTAATTACAATATAATTGTTTTCCACTATAAATGTAATGGACCTGAGAAAGACTGAAGTGGATCGAAGTTTTATAGAATTCAGAGCAAGTAGTACCTTGTACCTATCACATTTGGTGTATTATGTAAATGCTTATTTATGTATATAAATGCTTTTGTTTACACTCCTTAGAGTTATCCAAAACAATTTCTATTAACTACTAGTTGAAAAAGCTAACAAACATACATATTTTTATTATTCAGTGTGAAGAATATTTAGTTTTTGTAAGTTTTTATAAGTAGCTTATTTATCTTACTGTCCTCCCCATGACAAGAGAACTAGTCAGCAGAGAGTACCATAATCTTAAAAATAGCATCAAACCTTCCCAGTTCAAATGATTCTTGCTAATCCACACTTTACCTATCAAGCAAACAATATTCTAAGGTGAAGATATTTTAAAATGAAATATTTTTATCCGGGTTATATTTATGATGCTGCTTGACCAAGACTGCTTACACACTACAAGTGGTGAGTTTTCCACTGTCAGTTATAATGAGTGTGTAAGCACAAAGAATAATGTAGCCTGCACATTTTTCCACATTTATTCTTCCAGAACCTATTTTTAGGCAATTCTACATGTAATTATCATTGTATAAACAAACTGCTTACACATCCATATAGACTGATTTACAGCAGCTACTCATTTTACCTGTTTATGTATCATGCTGTCAATATGTTCAAGATAATGTGCAGAAAGCATAAAACTGAGGACCCAGAAAATGCCTGAGAGGTTACATGGTCTAATGTGCTTTTTGTGTAGATCAGGAAATGGATGATAAAGTCATATCATCTGAGGATATGTTCACTTTTCAAATACCTTAACATACAATTAAAAGATCATGGAATAAAAAAGAACAGCTACATCTGGGATGCTGAGAAAACCAGCACTTCAATTTAGGTTTTCACATACTACATGGGCCTTTGCACATACTGGCCCCTCTAAAATGCCCACCTCCTCCAAGACTGATAATCATCTTTCAAAATGATATTCAAGTTAAATGTCTCTTTCATGCTTTTCTGGACTCTTCTCTCAAACTTGTTAGTCATTATTACTTCCATATTTGGTATTTGCATTATATTATGTAATGCATCAGATATATCTTGTATCCTACCTCTTTTCCACACAGCTCCACCCTTACTCCAGCCACTGCTACTGTGGCTATTTCCACAAGTCACAGACTATCTTTAAGCAACTGCAAACTTGCCAGTACCTCAGCTCATGCCTTTGCTCTGAATCTTTTGCTTCCTGTCCTGTGTATCTTTGACACACAGCATGGGTCTCCTATGGGAATCTACTCAGTATTTTTTCACATCTAACATATGGAAATTAACACATATGAGAAAATGCTTTGACAAACTGGCCCAAGAGTCATATAATGCATTCTTAGCTTTTCATACCCTGAAAAGCCAGTTCTAAGATGCAATTCTAAAGTTTCCTCAGATGGACCTACAGAACTGAGTACTAGTCACCCATAGCATAGCCAGCTTGACAATACACCCCCTACCCTGTAATGGCTTCATCTCTTCCCTGTTTTTCTTCCCTTGTTTCTCACTACTGCTTCCTTTGATCACTTCCCAATTAAATCACCTGCATGTAAGCCATTTTCTCAATAGGAAATTGCAGCAACTCGATAAAGACAGGACTATGATAACCAATTTTTCAGAAATGAAGTCTGTTGCCTACCTGATAAAGACCTCTGCCTAACTGGAATGTATAAGCAGAATATAAGGCAAATGTTGAATGGATACTGGAAGAAAAAAAAATGTGATGACAAGCCTTGATCTAATAACAGGATACAGAACTGGAAACTGTAGTCGTTATGCATATTTTGTGTTGATTGATTGCTTTTCTCCCCTCTCCCTGATACTTTGTGTGAAAGGTTTGTGTGATGGTGGAGAATGCTACCATTTAAGTTCCAGTTGAAGTTATGCCTGAATGGCATCATTCCATCACTATCTCGTAGGGATTTTGTGTCGCCTTGGTGTTAGGAATGACAACATCTTCATCTTCTAAATAATGGGCAAGAGTAGATGCTGTGTGGACAAAGCAATTCAATGTGCCAGTCTCTATCTATTTCCTCACTTAGATCCATTCTCCACTCTTTCCTGCCCTTCTCTGTATTAAGTAGGCTGGTCTCAATGTATTGCACTTTCAGAACTCCCTAATGACTGACTTCCAGTTGGATTTAATAAGCAGATGGGCCAGCAGGGGATTGGAAGGCAGAAGAAGAAAAATGTTGGGACATTTCTTTCCTGACCTCTCTCTGCTTGGCACTATTATCTCTGGTGGCAGCTGTGTCCCTTCCAATCACAACTCCCAGTGGGATCTGGTCACTCTATGTCCTCCTCTGTTCCCAAAGAAACAATTGCTTCTCATTGTTACTAGTCTAAGTGCCAAATCATGCCTTGTTTGTCCTCTGAAGACTGTCTCCCTTTATGCTATTAAAGCCTCTTCATTTAAGTTATATGAATGAACTCTGGTTTTTGCCAAGACCCTGACTGATTTGCACATACACTTGTTTTCACACATGTGCATGTGCACACACACACCACACGCAGAGACACACACAGATGCCAAGACACAGAACGTTCTCATTTCCATGAAGATGACTCATCTATGAAGAATAATAGTAGTTAAACATGTCATAAGAACAAAAGAGGAAAAGGCAATGAGGCACTAGGACAATTTATTTTAATAAAAGCTGCTAGCCATTTTAAATCATGTTTAAATCAAATCTCCTATTCCGTTAAAAAGTTTTATAGTGATAGCAAACATTTTATTATTTTGATTGTCACATCTTTCTCTTTTTTAGGCTTCCTTTGCAGAGAGAATAAAAATTATACTATGGCCATAAAATAATAGAAGGTAGAGGATGTGAGAAGTAAGGCCAATAAGCTACTGGATAATTCTAATCAGACTTTAAAACTCTTGTTCTCCAATACTATTCTTCTCCTTCACCTTCTTTTCTCTGCATAAATCCTTGCATGACAGTTGTTTCTTTCACCATCTTTCCTCCCTGTCCATGTTCCTAGTGTGCCCTTTCCTCTATCTCTTTATATTGGGGTCCCATACTCCTAAGTTACATACTTTATATACATTGCAGGACACATGGGCACAGTAGCTGGTATGACAAAATTGAAATGCCAGTTTATACTTAATTTTAAAATGCTTATTTCATGATATATTATGAAGGGAGCTAAGCATGCCTTAATATGACATTGTTTATCCCCAAGACTAAATCATATATGATTATGGTGTTTAACATAGTTTGGTGATGGCACAGGTTCACAAGCCCATTCTTCACTTCATTTTTATTCCCCACATCAATATATCCCTCTGGAAATCACAAGACAAAACAGTCTGCTGAGGAAAGTCTGTTCATCATCATTCACATTACCTTCATCTGCAAAGAGGGTAATAAAAGACATCTCCTTTTCTTGTTCTAGTTCTGATGCACTATTCCTCACACTATAATTTCTGCCTCTACTTCAATGGTCCCACTTTGTATTCCATATCAGAACCCCATCTAGGGAGTAGAGTGAGATTGAGATAGATTGATGCTCCCCTAAGCTCCTCTGAGAGTTTACAGTGCACTTGACTCATAGGAACACATCAGATAGGAACTTATAAAACAGTGGCCATCCAGCCTGGGAGCTGGCAGTAAGGAGGTGCATAGCCTATAGATAATTTTAAAACCATAATAAAACTGATTAAAAGTTGGCCTGATTTTTATCATCACCATATGCTGCCAATTCTAAATAAGGTCAATAATATAATACTTTTGACCACCAAAACAGACCACACAACCCACCTCTTTGGCCACGACTATGACAGAGGTTTTTAGAGCATCTATACGTATGCTCTAATTGCAGCATTCTTGTGCTAACCCCACCATATGCAGATGGGAGATTCTCTCAATCACAGCATCACCTCCTGCCCGTGAACTGAATTTTACGGTCGGGGGCGGGGTTGGTGAAGGGGAGACTAAATCACTCTGCTGGACGCAAACTAAAACTCCAGAAAAAAACAATAATAATTCACAGTGTGAAGTTTACTTTGATTCATTTACCAAAACACTTACATAGGTGCATTCAATATGAATTTTTTTAATATATATATAAATTGTGGTTTGTATCAGGTAAGAATCTTCATCTACAAAATCAAGTGTTCATTTACATAACAAAAAATGTTTTGCACCTACTGGACATTATTCTGTTCTGGAGACTTGAATTATAACAGTAAACAATATACAGAAATGTGAAATGCAGACATTCCTACTTCCTTAACTATTGAACCTTTTAAATCAAACATGCACACTGCTATCTTGTGGTGATATCAATTTTCAGGGACAGAACAATGTAAACCTATATTGAGGAAGGAAATATTTTTCTTTATTGCCTAATAACTACTTAGTTTTCTTTCCTGGAAGCATCAAGATCCATTGCCCTGCAGAGCAGGAGTTAGTTCTGTTCTCCACCTGGGACCGACCAGAAAAACAGAGGAACCACATTACCTTTCAACAGCCGTTTCCTGGGTAAGCCCAAGAGAGACTCCAGTTGCGCTGTTCTTATAAGGACTCATTATTTTATCTCCAATCTTCCAATGATGGTTGCTGGGTAGGCAGATAAAACAGTTGCCAGTGAAGAAAGGCAGTTAGTAATTTCTCCAGTTCACATATAAATACACACAATTTGCACCATGAAAAAACCAGAAGAACGAAGAATGTTTCTGGTGTAATGGGCATGTGTCCTAGTCATGGTAATTAAGACTTAGTACTAAAAAGCCATTTGTCATTTAAAAGGCTCATTCTTGATAATTTTATTTGCTGAAGTATTCTCATGATGAGATATAGAGAATGGAATGCTGCCTTAACTCAGCATTTATCTTTGGTTATTGACTTTTTTCTGTAGAAATCAGAAAGAATTTCTTTTAGCTTGATTCAATTAAGACACCAAATAATATGGTTTTGAAGTGCTTCAAAGGAAAAAAGCAGATGTAAAATGAGAGAATCACACGAGCCATTGATATCAATTAGCTAAACCATGCCGAAGTGATCCATGTTAGCAGTTAAGTTCTTGCTTTCCCCAGGACTACAATGCTCTGCAGAAAGGTGCCCTTATGATTAGAAGTGATGCTGGTTGACATACTCAGAAAGCCTTCTGTTCAAATTCTACCCCTTGAAGAGCCTTTCAAATTGTGAGATAATTTGGACAATTTTGGACCATGCAGGATTCAAACATGAATGTCATATTAAGCTCAAGAATATATTTATGATTCCACACTTTCATCTACCTTGGAGTGATTTCTGTGGCACTCACTGAAATACCAGAGTAAGCTCAATATCAGATATTGATATAATATCAATATCAAGCTAAATAGCAAAGTTAACTAGCCACCATTAATCACCCAAAGCACAGATCAAATTCAAACCCATTACAGAAAAAAGAGAATGAGGAACAGTGTATGTCCTTTTGGTCAGGAGTGTGCTAATTGTTAGTAACACAGTAAAAGATAGGATCCTAAAATGCAAAATCAATGGCAAGTGGTCATTTTAACTTAGTAAGCAACCAGAGGTGACATGATTTTTCCATTAGATGAAAAGAGCAAGAGTTTCTCTATGTTTTTTCATTTAAAAAATATTATGTCATAGATTTGAGGCTTAGCTGTATTCAGCAAGAAGTAGAGGAGAAATTCCGTGTGTATGTTAAAAATATAGCTTCAAAATTCTGCAATAAATATCTCTTCTATCATTCTTTTCAGATCAAATATTATGATACTTTGTGAGAGCAAGATTTCAGGAAATAGAATAAAATGTCAGAGAATGTAAATCTTTTATGATGCCTGTGATGGTTAATTTTATGTGTCAACTTCAGTGGGCCATAGAATGCCTGGATATTTAATTAAACATTATTCTGGGTGTGTCTGTGAAAGTGATTACATGAGATTAATCGGTAGACTGACTAAAGCGGAGTATGCTCCCTAATGAGGGAGGACCTTATCCCATCAACTGAAGGCCTGCATAGAACAAAAGGCTGACCAACCCACAATAAAAGAGCATTCTTTCTGCCTGACTGCCTTAAACTGGGACATAAGCTTTTCCCTGCCTTCAGAGTTGAACTGAAAAATCAGCTCTTCCTGGGTGTCTAGCCTGCCAGGCTTAACACTGAAACTATATCATCAACTCTCCTAGGTGTCCAGCTTCCTGACTCACCCTGCAGACCTTGGGACTTGTCAGGCTCCACAATTTCATGGCTGCTCCTCATAATAAATTCCTTTACATATATGCACACACATTCTATTGGTTCTGCTCTCTGAAGAACCCTGACTAATACAATGCTTGAGGGGATTTTTCTCAAACATGAATAACTTTTTTTTATCCTTCCTTCTTTTCTTCCTTTCTCCAAGCAGAATACAGATATTTACAGTTATCCAAAAACACATTCATTGAATAGGTGACTGGATTTCTGATGACTACTTTATATTTTATTAAATTTCTGTATGCACTTGGGCATATCTGGGTTTTCTATTCTATCTCATTAACCTGCCTACTCTCATGCCCATACCAATCTCTCTCCTTTCTAGTAATTTTTAAAAATTATAGTACCACTCTCTTTTAATTATTGGGATTTCATGAGTTCTAATATATGGTGTGATATTAAATATATACTCTTTATATATATAAATATATACTCTCTATATACATGAGTATATTAAACATATACTCTTAACCTTTATTGCTATTTTTTGTCAGCTTTTTACTGGGTGTTCTTTTTGGGAAAAAAATCATTTTTAAATTGAGGTAAAATTTATATATAGTGAATTACACAGCTCTTAAATGTAGTTCAATGAATCTTGCCAATTTTCCACACCCGTTTCTACATACAATGTTGTATTTTGTTTTATTCTGTTTTTAGAAGTGATGTCTTTATGATGTTGAATCTTCCTATACAAGTCTAAGGTACATTGTTTTCCATGTGATCAAGTGTTTCTTCTGTGTTATTGTATGGAAGGTCACTAGCTGAGCATCTGTACTGTTTGAGGACACAAAATAAACTCTATTATGTTAAGCCACCTCAAGTGTGGAGGTTGTTTGTTACAGCAGTTAGCCTATACCGACCAATACAACTAGATTTAACAATGGGCGTGGTTTGTACTGTGTTGTTTTATCATACTTGTGTTATATTTGTTGACAAGTTCCTGGTATAGTGAGTGCTCTTAATATTCAAGTGTACAATTCGTTAGTGTAAGTGAATTTCTACAAAGTGCCACTAGATGTCCTCTACCAATAATTTTCACTGGCCTGCTGAAAGACTGAAGCTTTATTTTTTCCCTTGGCTGGGCTGCTGAACTGGTCCCCACGACTCCACCCTCCTGCCATCACTGCTAACATACCAGAAAAATGAGAACCGTTTGTTCTTTGTTTTTAAGAATGTAGTTAAGTATATCATTCTTCTTAAGAACAAAAGTGTAGACTTTATCACATTATAAAGAACCCACTATCAGACACACATTTGTGATTTTTCTGAAAGTTGCTGAAGAACAGATTTGGAAGAGATAATTTATACTGTATACCTCTCCCATCTCTCCCTTATCTACTCTTTAGCATTCTAACACAGCAGAAAAATGGTTCAAACAACATCAAGGCCAGCCAGTCCTGGAGGAGAACAGTAATTGCAAAAATTATTAGGTTGGTGCAAAAGTAATCGCGGTTTCTGCCATTAAAAGCAATGGCACCAACCTAATACAAGGAGGTGGCATCCTAGAAATGGCAGGGGGCAGGCTGAGCATGGTGGCTCATGCCTGTAATCCCAGCACTTTGGGAGGCTAAGGCAGGCAGATCACCTGAGGTCGGGAGTTCGAGACCAGTCTGACCAACATGGTGAAACCCCATCTCTACTAAAAATACAGAATTAGCTGGCCGTGGTGGCACATGCCTGTAATCCTGGCTACTTGGG
Source organism: Colobus angolensis palliatus (assembly GCF_000951035.1). NCBI lineage: Eukaryota > Metazoa > Chordata > Mammalia > Primates > Cercopithecidae > Colobus > Colobus angolensis. The sequence continues at coordinate 2,514,572 of NW_012114364.1, read as the reverse complement.
AGGCTGAGGCAGGAGAATCACTTGAACCTGGGAGGTGGAGGTTGTGGTGAGCCGAGATCACGCCATTGCAATCCAACCTGGGCAACAAGAACAAAACTCTGCCTCAACAACAACAACAACAAACAGAAATAGCAGTGAGCACAGAGAGAGTGGGATGAACTTGAAAGGTGTAGAAGGGATAAAATATATAAGATGTGACAACCATTAGTTGTTGTAAGTACGAAAGAGAAAGACCTCTGGAAAATCTCCAGCATTCCAGGATCAAGGCAACTGGGCATGGTGGTTCTTCTGACTGAGACAAGAAAAACTGAAGAAGAAAAAGGCTTGTGGTACAAGGCAGGAAGGAATATGTTTACATTTTTTAACATGTTAGTTTTGATGTGTCTGGGGGACATCCAAGTGAACATCTCAAATTGACTGAAAGAATTCTGAAGATTTTTGGTTAAGGAAAGGGAAGTAGAAGATGTTTTACTCTTCTCCACTCCCTCAAACTCCACCAAAAGCAAACAAAAAAAGTAGAGGGAAAATAATCTATCTTCAATGAGACCTGGAACAGGACACAACCACAAGCCACAAACTAGGAGGCATATCTGCCAAGCACTGGGAAGTCTAGACGAAGATGAGAGAAGAGAGACTCCTAGGAGCTAGATCAAGACAACTAGTTTCCCAAGAAGTTTATGTCACCAGTAGCCTAAAAATTCCTTTGATTAGAGTGTTGAGCTCTTTGGGTATAAAGAGGCTTTGAGAATGGCGAGAGGGGGATGTCCTTAGGGAGACCCAGGATAATGGCTTGGAATGCAGGAAAAATGCAGTAGAAAGACAAATTATGCTGTGAGAAGTAGGAGAAGGGTAGGTGAGGAGTGTGTATGTATGTGTGCGTGTGTGAGAGAGAGACAGAGAGAGAGAGAGATAGAGAGAGAGAGAGAGAGAAGGAAGAGATTCACAATGTGGTGTTCTAGCTAAGGGAGACCTCTGGAGGGGAAGCAGGGTGAAAGAGTGAGGGGAAACAATTATAGTCAAACTGCAACACAGATCTGGTGACTTAAAATACTTTGCTGTTATCCTCAACCACTCCTAACTACAGTATGTATGTATGTACATGTGTATGTAAGTATTAGCATGTTTCTGGCATCCATTTGAGGAGGAGTAATAATTATTAAAAAAAAAAAAAAAAAACCATCGAGGCGCTGTGGCTCATGCCTGTAATCCCAGCACTTGCAAAGGCCAAGACAGGAGGATCACTTGAGATCAGGAGTTCAAGACTAGACTGGCCAACATAGTGAAACCCTGTCTCTACCAAAACTACAAAAAAACAAATGGCTGGGTGTGGTGGCACGTGCCTGTAATCCCAGCTACATGGGTAGCTGAGGCAGGAAAATCACTTGAACCTGGGAGGCAGAGGTTGAAGCAAGCCGAGATTGCACCACTGCACTGCAGCCTCGGAGACAGAACAAGACTCTGTCAAAAAAAAAAAAAAAAAAAAAGAAAGAAAGAAAGAAAGAAGGAAAGAAAAGAAAAGAAAAAGAAACCAGCATGGGACTAATACATAAAAACTGTGGCAAAAAGAAAGGAAAACAAAACACATATGCAAAAGGCAGATAAAAAACATACTTCACCCAAAGGAAAGAGATGAATCACCCAGAATATAGATAAAGAGTAGTTCTCTGCATGATAAGGAAACCTTGTGATCTCAGTTTAGAAGAGACAACATGAATGGGATAAGATTTGTCATAGATAATTGCTGTTCTGGGCTGCTGCCTCTCTTAGTAATAGTAACAGAAATTATGGTCTGCCCTCACACACCCAAATTCTTTCAAAGAAAATTACTCTGCCTTAATTTCTACAGGTCATGTTTCGTCACAGTGATTAGTTCAGGGATGGACTTGTGACTTGAATTGATCAATGCATAAGGAAGTTGTTATTTCTGTGCAACATTTAATTTAGAAAATAAAAACTACCCTTTTATTTCCATGTGAATGAGAAATTTGGGAAGCTGCTGGTAACTATTTAACTACCACCAGTGGAACTTCTGCCCAAAAAAGAATCAACACCTAAGAAGCTCATTCAAAAAGGAGAGAGAGAGAGAGAGAGACAGAGAGACAGAGAGAGAACTAAGTCCTGAACACATAGTTTTCACCCTGGCTAAACTCATTCCCTGTTCTCTTCAAGATCCAGTCAATTTTCCATTGTAATTTAAGCCACTTGAGTAAGGTTATTTGTTGCCATTTTCAGAAATGTTCCTAACTAAAATACAAGAGACCAAGAAAAGATACTTCATAGTATAGTATTGATTGAATGCTTGTTTTGTGTCAAGCACAATACTAAGCACTTCATGTGAAGTATTTTATTTAAACATGCACACATATGTTTATTGCAGCACTATTCACAATAGTAAAGACTTGGAACCAACCCTAGTGACCATCAGTGATAGACTGGAAAAAGAAAATGTAGCACATATACACAATGGAATACTATGCAGCCATAAAAAAGAATGACTTCATGTCCTTTGCAAGGACATAGATGAAGCTCGAAACCATCATTCTCATCAAATTAACACAGGAACAGAAAACCAAACACCGCGTGTTCTCACTCACAGGTGGAAGTTGAACAATGAGAACACCTGGACACAAGGAGGGGAACATCACACACTGGGGCCTGTCAGGGGGTCAGGGGCTAGGGGAGGGATAGCATTAGGAGAAATACCTAATGTAGATGACGTGTTGATAGGTTCAGCAAACCACCATGGCACATGTATACCTATGTAACAAATCTGCAAGTTCTGCACATGCATCCCAGAACTTAAAGTATAATATAACAATAATAAAAATTAGACAAGTCTATAGATAGGTACTTTTCTTTTCTTCTCTTGACGAATAAGACAACTAAGTGACCCAGATGAGATAATGTTCCCAAAGACACAGAGCTGGTAACAAAAATGAGCAACAATTTGAACCAAGTGATCCTAACTCCAAAGCTATACTTAAACAGAAGCTAGAGTTTCTTCAGTAAAAGATCATTTAAACAACATAAGAAAATGAATTAAGTAGAAGTACACAAAGTGGCACATAGTAAACTATATAAGTCTTTTTCTGTTCCATTGGCTTGGTTCTCTTTGAATACTGCTTATATGGAACTTGGATCTTCTTATCACTTTCTATATTTATCATTTTTTCTATAATCATGTTTATATTCATATTCTTTTCCAATAAATTTCATGAGATTTATTCAATGTTTTCAATGTATTTCAGTGATGTTTATTAGGTTTATTCCTATTTTGATTACCCTGTAATGTTTTCTGTTTATTGTTACATTTTCTGGCTTTTCATCTCCCTTGTCTTTATTTGCAGATGTTATGATCACCTTTATACAAAATGCTAAGGAATCTATGGAAAAAGCTACTAGAATTAATAAGTGAGTTTAGTAACTTATTTAGATCCTAACTTTGAGTTATCTTAGATACATGGTTGATCGACATAAATCAATTGTACTTTTATATACTAACAATGAACATTTGGAAGTTGAAATTTGAAAGGCAATGCCACCTACAATAGCATCAAAAATTTGAAAGAAGTACCCTAAACTAAACAAAATATGTATAAGACCTGTTCACTGAACACTACAAAGCATTGCTGAGAGAAATTAAAGAACTCCTAAGTAAGTATAGCGATACTCTGTATTCATGGTTTATAATATCCGTAGTGTTAAGGTATTGATTCTCCCTAAATGGAAACACAGATTTGCACAATTCCAATCAAAATTCCAGAAGACTTTTTTTGTAGAAACTGACTAGCATGTTGTAAGTTTATATGGAAATGCAAAGGACCTAAATTATCCACACAGCTTCAAAACAAAAAGTAAACTTGGAAGACTTATACTAACTAGCTTCAAGATTTACTATAAAGCTACAGCAAAAATGCTGAAGAATTCAACTGGGGAAAGAATGATCTTTTCAGCAAGTTGTTAAGAATAATTTCATATATATATATGTATGCAGTCAAATGAATCTCAACTCTAACCTTGCACTACATACAAAAATTCATATGAATTAGATCATACCATGAAATGTAAGAGCTAAAAACTATAAAACTTCTAGAAGAAAATGCAGGAGAATATCCTTGTGATCTTGAGATAGGCAAATATTTCTTACATTAAAGCACACAAAAATAATAACTATAAGAAAAAATGATAAATTAGACTTCATTAAAGCTAAAATTTTTGCCTTCTAAAAAATAATATTAAGGAAATAAAGATGTGACTCAAGTTGGGGGAAAATATTGCAGTGCATCTATTTGAAAATCTACAGTTATACAGAAAATATAAAAAATCCATACCATCTAACAATGAAAAGACAAACAGCCTAGTGTTTTTAATAGGCAAAATATTTGAACTGACACATGGCCAAATACATATATAAGTAACATATAAGCACATGAGACAATGATTAATGTTATCTTTAGGGAAATAAAAATTTAAAACCAAAATGAAGTATCACTATGTAACCATTAAAATGCTAAAAATTAAACAAATTGATAATAGTAAGTGTTGGCAAACATCTAACAGTAAGTTGGCAAACACAACTATAAACCCATACATAGATTGTTGATGGAAATGAAAAATGATAAAAACACTTTAGAAAATAGTTTTCAAGTTTCTTAAAATATACACGCACTTCCAATAAAACACAGAAATCCATACCTAAATATTTATCCAGAGGAAAAAATGCGTATGTCCACAAAATGTATATGGAAATTGGAAAGAAGAAAACTAGAAATGATCAAAACGTCAATCAACTAGCAAATAGATAAGTAAAGTGTGGCATATTTATAAAATGAAATGCTACTCCACAATAAAAAAGAATGTACTTCTGTACACACAAAAACATAGATGAATCTAAAGAGCATTATACCAAGTGAAAGAAACAGACATAGAAGACTGCATACTCTGTGAGTCTATTTATATGGAATTTTGAAAACGTAAATCTAGAGTGAAAGAAAACAGATTGCCAGGACCCTGAGAGGAGGGAAAGGGATTAATTACAAAGAGGCATGAGAAAACTTTTTGGGGTGATGGCAAAGTTTGGTGAAACATTCGGAGAAATTGAAAAAGTTCCAATCTCAAATACTACAATAAGTCAACATGCTGATCACGTGTTACACAACATTCAAAAGATTTTGTGTAATAAACCAAAAAGTTGTGGCTTTGCCAGCTAATTTGGTAAATCAACAGATTTAACTAGTAAATGCCATGGTGTACAGCATTTGTAAAACATTGTGTATGCTCATGAAACCGAAGAAATTATTTCTGCTGCAAGAGCCGTCTGAAATAAGCAATGCCCAAGAGATATTTAATGCTTTGTCTTCATATGTAGAAATAAATCGTCTGTATTGACATCTGTACTGATGGTGCTTCTTCAATTAATTATATATCCATATCCATGGGCTGTTTTGCCTCTCTTGGAAAAAACATGAAAATTATTTGTCACAACATATTTCTTTCTTCACAGAGGTATTCTGGTGGTAAGTATTCTTGGAAATGGTCCTGGGACAACTGGCTAGCCATTTGCAGAAGAGTGAAACTGGAGATCTATCTATCATCATATACACAAGTTAATTCAAGACAGATTGAATATTTAAATATAACACCTAAAACTATAAAAATTCTAGAAGAAAACCTAGGAAATCGCTCCCTGAACGTTAGCCTTGGCAAAGAATTTGTGACTAATTCCTCAAAAGCAATTGCAACAAAAACAAAAATTGACAAATGGGATCTACTTAAACTAAAGAGCTTCTGCAAAGCAAAAGAAACTATCAACAGAGTAAACAGACAGACTACAGGATGAGAGAAATATCTGTAAGCTGTACATCCAAAAGAAGTCATATATCCAGACTCTATAAGGACCTTACAGAGTTCAAGAAGCTAAAAATAAATAGTTCCATTAAAAAATATGGGCAAAGGCATCAATGGTAGACTGGATAAAGAAAATGTGGTACATATATACCATGGAATACTATGAGGCCATAAAAAGGAATTAGATCATGTCCTTTGCAAGGACATGGGTGGAACTGGAAGTTTTTATCTTCAACAAAGTAACGCAGGAGCAGAAAACCAAACACTGCGGATTCTCACCTATAAGTGGGAGCTGAATGATGAGAATACATGGACACATGGTGGGGAACAACATACACTGGGGCCTGTTCAGGGGGCAAGGGGAGAGGGAGAGCATTCAGAATAATAGCTAATGAATGCTGTGCTTAATACTTAGGTAATAATACTTAGGTGATGGGTCGATCTGTGCAGCAAATCACCATGGCACATGTTTACCTCAGTAACAAACCTGCACATCTGCACATATACCCCAGAACTTAAAATAAAAGTTGATGAAAAAACAGTAGGCAAAGGACATAAGCAGATACTTCTCAAAAAAAAAAAAAAAAGACATACAAGCAGCCAACAGACATGAAAAAAAACTTCCACATGACAAATCATCAAAGAAATGCAAATTAAAATCACAGTGAGATACTATCTCATATGAGACAGAATGGCTGTTATTAAAAAGTCAAAAAATAACAGATGTTGGTGAAGATATGGAGAAAAGGAAAGGGTTATACATTGTTGGTGGGAATATAAGTTAGTTCAGCCACCGTGGAAAGCAGTTTGGCCATTTGTCAAAGAACTAAAAAGAGAACTACCATTTGACCCAGCAATTTCATTACTGGGTATATACCCAAAGGAATATAAATCATTCTACTGAAAACACACTTACATTCATATATTCATCACGGCACTATTCACATTAGCAAAGACATGGATTCAACCTAGGTACCTGTCAACAGTGGACTGGATAAAGAAAATGTGATTGATAGGGGTGTGTGTGTGTGTGTGTGTGTGTGTGTGTGTGTGTGTGTGTATGTACTATGGAATACTATGCAGTCATAAGGAAAAACAAAATCATTTCCTTTGCAGCAACGTGGATGCAGCTGAAGGCCATTATCCTAGGCAAATTAATGCAGGAACAGCAAACCAAATACTGCATGTTTTCATTTATAAGTGGGAGCTAAACAGTGGGTACACATGGACATAAAGTTGGGAACAATAGACACCGGGGACTGTCAGAGTTGGGGAAAGGGTGCGGGGCAAGGTTGAAAACTACCTGTTAAGTACTATGCTCACGGCCTGGGTGATGGGACCGTTTGTACCCCAGACCTCAGTATCACATAATATACTCATGTAGCAATGTACCCTCTGCACATGTACCCTCTGAATCTAAATAAAAGTAGAAAAAAAATTCTCAGAAATGAAATGAAAAATGATCTGGACGATTGTAACTTTATTAAACAAAGACCAGTTTGGTTAAAAAAAAGAAAAACAGTGTGAACACGTAAACTAAAAACACATAAATCTGCTACATACAGAAATCTGTTGGCTTAGCTGAAAGAGTGTTTTTAAACAAGTTGTTTGAGTTGAAAGATAAATTGCAAAGGCAGTTTCAAGATGATAGTAGCCCAGATTTTTTTTTTCATGCCTTGAAGATGAAAAATGGCTGCAGAAAGTAACCTCCCTGGCAGACATTTTTATCACATAAACCAATTAAACAAGTCTCTGCAAAGTCTAAAGAAAATGTTTTGACCTTACATGGCATGATTCTTGGACTTAAACGGAAACTCAATCTTTAGGAAAATCATGTTACAAAATTTAATTCTTAAATGTTTTCACTGCTGTTTGGGCTTGAGAGTAAGAAAGGATAACAACAAGTTTCAAATCTTGAAAACCAGTCAGAAGAACTGCAGATCAGAACTGAACAATGTTTTCAATCCCTTCTCTCTGAACCTTCTGCTCAGGCTGAGAACCTGACTAACAGAGGAGAAATGAGAGAAGAACTTTGTGAACTAATTTCAAAATGAGATTTACTGATCTAGCTTTCTGAATGAGAAAACCATGGAAGTCATAGGAAAGCAAGGAACACCTCGCTGCGGTTTTAAATTTCTTAATATGTGTCATCAAAATGTTTCTTGTTTAAACAAGTATTAAGAACAGGGACAGAAAATCTGAATTACTCAAAAATATTTTTAAACAAGGAACGGATATTGAATTTTATCATATGCTTTTTCTAGCAGATGCTGAAAAGATCATTTGTTTATTGTTTTTGTGGGTTGCCCTATTACAGCAACATAAAATATTAATAATTTTTTCTTTTTTTATTTTCAGTCATCAAAAGGAATTTTTTTTTTCCTGAGACAAGGTCTTGCTCCATTCCCAGGCTGGAGTGCAATGGTATGATGACAGCTCACTGAAGCCTCAAACTCCTGGGCTCAGAAGATCTTCCTCCTTCAGCCTCTCAGGTGGCTGGAACTATAAGAGTGAGCCACCACACTTGGCTAATTTTGTTGTTGTTGTTGTAGAGACAGAGTCTCACTATGTTGCCCAGGTTGGTCTCAAACTCCTGGCCTCAAGCAGTTCTCCCACCTTGGCCTCCCAAAGTGTTGGGATTATAGGTGTGAGCCACCATGCTCAGCCAATAACTTTTCATAAGTTAAACCATCTCTAGAATAAAGTCCACCTCATTGTATTGGAATATTCTTTCACTTTACTTTAATTTGCTGAGTAAACTCCAGACTTTATGCTCACAAGCATGATATCCCATTACAGAACACCTTTGTTAGGTTTTAATGTCAGGTTAATGATCAGTTTAATTTAATTAGTTCATTTTTCTTATCTTTTTCTATAATATGAAACATATTTTGTATTATAGAGAATATATACTCTTTAAGAGTTTAAAAGATTTTAGCAATAAAGCCAAAAGACCTCTAAGTATTTGTTGAAGGTAAGCATTTAAGCATAGTTAAACTAAGATAGTAGTCAAGAATCTGACAAGAATGATATTTTCAATATGAACTTTAGTTATATTGCTCAACTAAATATGGTTAAGCATGTTTTATTTTTAGAAGATATTAAGTGGGAACATCATAACTCTTTTCTAGACTCCATATGCAAAATACTTGCTTTACATTCAGATCATAAACGCACTTAATCCAGTATCCATGCATACCTGATGAAATGTTACCCTGGTTGAAGGCTGCATATCTATAATAATTGTCTTTTTTCATATACCAAGATTGTAAATCTCCATGAGTTCCTCTGCATGTTTCCTGACATTTTGAGAATAAAACAGAAGATTATACTTTTTGCATAGAAAATACGATGATACTGTCCTGCTGCTGTTTCAGGTATTTGTAGGTTATAAAGAAGCAAGGGACGAGATTCCATTTGGATTCTCTGTGGTGCTTTCTCAGGTCTTTTTATTCTAATCTACTTATCAGCTCTCTGAAACCAGGATTTATCTTTTCAAATGGGAATTATGGTCCATCTCTTTTATTTTTAAAGGTGTCCTATAAATTGTCATTTGCTTCAATTCACTTAACTTTTCCTGTAAGCAAAGCCATTTGCAGTCAAGAATCATAATTACTTGCCTGAATCTGGCAGACTGCTGATTAATTCTTCACTTACTAACAAGAAATGGTAAAGCTACATGAAGAAACAAAGATTGTTACAATAGTGCCTTTTTGTGAATGCTGCCTGACTACTTTGCTCACAGAAATGAAAACTGAGAATAATTGCTTAGTTACACTATTGAAGAATTTGTAAAAGCAAAAAGATGCCCAGCAATTCCACTTCTGGTTATATACCCAAAAGAATTGAAAGCAGGGACTTTAACAGACATTTTTACAACAAGATTTATAACAGTATTATTCACAGAAAAAGGTGAAAATAATCTAAATGTCTATCAATGGATAAACAAAATGTGGTATACACATGCATTAGAAAATTATTCACCCCTAAAAAGCAATAAAATTCTGATGCATCAAGAGAATAAAAAGATAAACCACAGGCTAGAAAAAAATTGCAAAACACACATCTGAAATAACTGATATATAAAATATACAAAGAATTCTTTATACTCAACATTAAAAAAGGAAACTATTAAATTAGAAAACAAGCAAAATATCTGAACATACACTTCACCAAAGACAATATCTAGATGGCAAATAAGCATATGAGAAGAAGTACAACATCCTATGTCATTAGGGACTTGCAAATTAAACTACAGTGAGGTACCACAGTATACCTACTAGAATGGCAGATATTCAAAACACTGACAACACCAAATACTGCCAAATACATGGAGCAATAGGCACTGTCATTTACTGCTGGCATAAACGCAAAATGGTGCAGGCACTTTGGAAAAAAATTTGACAGTTTCTTACAAAACTGAACACACTCTTACCATATGATCTAACAGTCACACTCACTGGTATTTACCCCCAAAGTTAAAAACTGACATCCATACAAAAAATCTGCCTAAATGATGATAGCAGCTTTATTCATAATTGTCAAGAGTTGAAAGCAATTAAGATGTCCTTCAAGAGGTGAATGAATAAATACATTGTGGTACATTCAGACAATGGAATATTCCTCAGTGATAAAAATATATGAGCTATGAAGCCACAAAGACATGAAAGAAACTTAAAAGCATATTACTATGTGAAATAAGCCAATCTGAAAAGGCTACATACTATAGGATTCCAACTATATGACATGTTTGAAGTCAGTACTACAGAGACAGTAAAATATTAGTATAGAAAGAGGAATGAACGAGTAGAGTGCAGAGAATTTTAGGACAGTGAAACTGTTCTATGCAATACTACAATGGTGGCTACATGTCACTTTACATGTATCAAAAGCCATAGAATACACAGCATCAAGAGTGAACTCTAAGGTAAACGATGGACTTTGGGTGAGAATATGCGTCATTGTAGATGTATCAGTTGCAACAAATGGACCACTCTGGTGTGGAATGTTCATAGTGGGGGAGGCCCTGCAAGGGGCAAGCAGAGGGAATATGGGAAGTATCTGTACTTTTCTGACATTGGATTTTCTGAAATTGAATGGAAAGTACAGAGATTGCTTTGCCTGGCCTGAAGGGAAAGTGAAGTGAATAGAAGCAAATGGCAATTTATAAAATACCTTTAAACACAAAAGAGATGTCCCATAATTCCCAATTGAAAGGATAAATCCTGGTTTCAAATAGAGGTCTGAAACATCTCTTCAAAAAACTATTAAAAAGAAAAAAATGATACATGCTATAACATAGATAAATTTTAAAACATTATGCTAACTGAAATAAACCAGACACAAAATGACAAATATTATATGATTCTACTCATACGAAGTAGCTAGAATAAATGTATTTATTGGGATAGAAAGTAGAACAGTGGTTACTAGTGATTGGGAGAAGGTAGTAGGAAATTGTTTAATGGATACAAAGTTTTGGTTTGGGATGATGAAAAAGTTTTAGAAGTCAGCATGATACCAGAAGGGGAGATTCCAGTCTTTGTCTCGACTTCTCCTCTACCCCGTAAAGAACAACTGGACAGCTATCCATGAATAAAATTCACTATAGAGGGGGCAGGAGTCTACTTAAAAAGGTGTAACAGTAAAGTGAAAAAAGAAAAAACACACAAAACCTTGAGAATAACTGCACAAAAAATAATGGTTTTATTTTTCCTGAAACATCCCATTCACTAGGTCAGAATTGCTCAACATGGAAACTCCCCAGCTCTGGAGTTTCCCCCTCAGGAAAAAGCACAGTGAGGTGAACAACCAGCTGCCCCAGCCTTTCAGGACTCTGCCTAAATGAGCCACCTCAGTTTCACCTCACCCAGATTGCTGGGGGACTAACATTGCTGAGACATCCAGCAATGACTAGGGACACAAAAAGGTGGGAGTTACCATTATCAGTTAAGCTGCAGGAACTGCCAGGGTCCCAAGGACCTGTTCTGCACAGGACACCAGCAGCCTTTTCCACTGAGGACCTCCAGAGCCTTTGTGGCCATGATCCATCCCCTACAGATTTCACTCCTAAGAATGCTGCACTGTTCACCATCACAAACCCTGGTGGTCTGCTCTGCACAGGACCCCAGCAGCTTTTGTTGCCTAGGAAAGCAACAGCCAGAAAAGCCACAGGGGACCCCTTTAGCTTTCAACACCGAGGGCCTTGCAGTTTATCACCTTTGCATTATCTAGCTGCCTGAGTTGCTATTCCTCTCCTCCCTTCTCCCAGGAGCCACCCCAGTCACTACTACTGGGGAATCCCTGGCCTGGGTTCATAGCACAGCTGCAGTGTACATGCCCACAAATAGCCTGGGCCCCTAAGACAGGCCCCAGTTCCCATTGCCACATGTGCAGCTGTGTGCATATGTGCAGCCAGCCTCAACCCCCCTTGCCAGGCCTCACATATCCACACATGTGCCCATTACTAGCCGGCTCTCACCACTGTGCTTGCACCCATGGTTGATCCCTGCATCCTCACACCCATCACCAGCCTTCACTGCTGTAAGCAAATATGCAATTAGCCCTGCAACCATGCATATAGACACCAACAGCTCTAACTCCTATAACTATATGACATACACTGTCAACCCCAAGTAATGAATGTGTCCACAGTTGGCCCTAGCCCCTCCCCAGCCCTGATTTTTACCTCCACATGTGTATCCACAGCTAGCTTCTGTCACTACGCACCAGTCTGCACCCAACTCCTGCAGTCAAGCACATGCATACTGCCGACCCAAGCCCCTATTCCTGCTGCCTGCTTCCATCCCTTATTGCTGAACCTGGAGAAACTATTGAGGTCTTCAACAATCCTAGCTGCCACCATGAACCTCCTACAGCTATTGCTGCCTAGGACCACACAGTTACTAATGTCATGAACCCTAGTTGTCCGAGCTGATGAGATACCACACATCCCTTCCAAACCCGAAGCCACCACAAGCCCCATACTTGGCACAGCACACTGCTAGATCCAGTGCCAGAACAGACTCCAACATGCCCTACCCCACTCCTTCAAGTAAAAGTGTTTTCTTAGGGAAGCCAGTCCACAAAATCTGAAAAAGGTGACTGCTTCTTCAAATGTGCAGACACTTACTCAAACCTATAAGGATCACAAAGAATCAGGTAAGCATGGCACAACAAAAGTACACAATAAACTTCAACTAACTGAGCCCAAAGAAATGGAGATCCACAAATTGCCTATCAAAGAATTTAAAATAACTATTCTAAAGAATCTGAGTGGGCTACGTGATAAAGCAGATAAGCAATTTAGTGAAATCAGGAAAAATGCAAAAACAAAATTAAATGTCAACAAAGAGATAGAAAATATTTTAAAAAACAAATTTTTGAGCTGAAGAATACAATGACAACTAAAACATGCAATAAAGAAGTTTAACAGCAGGCTTAACTAAACAGAAGAAAGAATAAACAAATTCACAGATGCATTATTTAAAATTATCCAGTCAGAGGAGAAAGAGGAATAAAAAAATTAGAAAAAAAGTCCTATATGATTTATGGGACACCGTCAAGAGACCTAATATTTCCATTATTAGAGTTTCAGAAGAATAGAGAAAAGCAGAATGCTTGTTTAAATAAATAGAGGCTGAATAGTTTTCAAATCTGAGGAGATCTATGAATGTCCAGATATATGAAACTCAAAGATTTCAAATGGATTTAACACAAAGATTTCCTTAAGAATCATTATAATCAAGCAAAATCAAGACAAATAGAGTTTTGAAAACAGCCTTGAAAAGAAACAAAGCATATCACACACAAGGAAACTTCAATAAGGCTATCAGATACCCTGAAGACAAAGAGGGAGCAAGATAACATATTCAAAGTGCTGAAAGAAAAAAGCTACCAACCAAGAATACTTTCCTTGGCAAAACTGTCCTTCGGAAATGGGAAAGATATAAAGACTTTTTCAGACCAACAAAAGGGGAGGGAGTTCATCACCACTAGACTTTCTTTATAAAAAACACTAGAGGGAGTTCTTAAACAGAAAGAAAAAATACTAATTAGCAACACAAAAATATATGAAAGTATAAAACTCATTGGTAAAGATAAATAAAAATTTTTAACTTTACACTTCAAGAAACTAGATGAAAAACAAATTGAGCCCAAATTTAACAAAAGTGCAAAAATAAAAAAATCGGAGCAGAAATAAATGTAATAGAAATTAGAAAAACACTGGGGAAAATTGGTAAAACTAAGACTTTTTTTAAAAAAAGATAAAATTGAGAAACCTTTAGTAAACAAAAAAAAGAAGACTCAAATAAAATCAGAAATGAAAAGGGAGACATTGCAACTGATACTACAGAAATACAAAAGATCATAAGAGTCTACAATGAACAATTATATACCAACAAATTGAATCATCTAGAAGAAAGGAAATAAATTCCCAAAAACATACAACCTACCAGAAATTATCATGAAAAAATAGAAAACCTGAACATACCAATAATGAGTAAAGAGATTGAATTATTAATCAAAAATTCCTTAAGAAAGAAAAGTCCAGGAACAGATGGCTTCACTGGTGAATTCTACTGAGTACATAAAAAAGAATTATTACAAACCCTTGCTACACTCTTTCAAAAACTGAAGATGAGCGAACACTCCATAACTCATTTTATAAAGCCAGCATTTCCCTGATACCAAGCCAGACAAGAACACTGCAAGAAAAGAAATTTACTTTTCAAGCTAGTATCCCTGATTAACATAAATGCAAAAATCCTCAGCAAAACACTAGCAAAGCAGATTCAACAGCATATTAAAAAGATCATACACCAAGATCCAGTGGGATTTGTCCCTGGATTAGAAGAAATATCTCAACAAATTATGTAAAGAGCAAATGTGCCTCAATATAACAATGGCCATATATGACAAGCCCACAGCTAACATTATGTTTGATGATGAAAAGCTAAAAGTTTTTCCTTCAAGTTTAAGAACAAAAGAAGGTTGTCCATAGTCACCATTCCTACTTTACATAGTGTGGAAGTCCTAGCAAGAGCAATTAGGCAAGAGAAAGTAATGAAAATATCCACATCAGAAAGGAAGCAGTTAAATGGTCTCTATTTGCAAATAACTTGATCTTACATAAAAAAATCTTAAAGACCCCATCAGAAAACTGTTAGAACAGAAAGAAAGAAAGAAAGAAAGAAAGAAAGAAAGAAAGAAAGAAAGAAAGAAAGAAAGAAAGAAAGAAAGAAAGAAAGAAAGAAAGAAAGA
>NW_012114364.1:2483467-2499339 GCF_000951035.1 Colobus angolensis palliatus | reverse complement strand
AAAAAAAAAAGAAAGTAAAAGAAAGAAAGAAAAAGAAAGAAAGAAAATTTGGACCCTTCTCTTACAGCACACACAAAAAGGGATTCAAAAATGGATTAATAACTTAAATGTAAGAGCTTAAACTATAAAACTCCTTGATGAAACAGAGGGAAACTCTTTGTATTTGGCTTTGGAAATGGTCTTTTCAATTTGACACCAAAAGCACAGGCAAAAAAAATAATAATAATAAAGCAAAAATAAACAAGTAGGACCATATGAAAATAAAAGACTTCTGTCCAGCAAAAGAAACAGCAAAATGAAAAGACATCCTATGAATAAGAGAAATATTTGTAAACCATGTATGTGGTAAAGGGGTGATACCCAAATATATAAGAAACTCATACAACTTGATAGCAAAAAACAAAAACATTTGCAGTCCCATATTCATTGCAGCATTATTCATAAGAGCCAAGGTATGGAAATTACCCTATGTGTCCATCAGCAGATAATGATTAGTGAAAATGTGATGTGTATATGTGTGCACATGTGCAATGGAATATTATTCAGCCTTTAAAAAGAAGAAAATCCTGCCACTTGTGAAAATATGGATTAACCTGGAGAACATTAAACTAAGTGAAATAAACCAGACATAAGAAAACAAATACTGTATGATCTCACCTATATGTGCAATCTAAAAAAAAAAAAAAAGAAGAAAAGTCTAACTCATAATAACAGAGAGTAAAATGATGATTACCAAGGCCTGGAGGTGGGATAAAAAGCAAAGATATTAGTCAAAATGTACAAATCCTCATTTATAAAATGAATAAGAACTAGAGACCTAATACACAGCATGGTGACTATAATTAATAATAATGTGTTGGATTCTTGAAGTTGTCCAAGAGAGATCTCAAGTGTTCTCACCACACACAGACACATACACACACACACACACACACACACATGAATGGCAACTATGTGAGATAATGGATATCTTACTTAGCTTAATCATAGTAATCATTTCACAATGCATAGATAAATGAAAAAAATCATGTTTTAAGCCCTAAATATATACAATTCTTTTGTCAATCATGTATCAGCTAAATGGGAGGGAATTTCTGGTGTTGAATGGTGGTGATGGTTGTACAATAATGTGAAAGCACTTACTACAACTGAGTTGTAATTTAAATAGATTAAAATGGTAACGTTTATGTTATATATATTTACCACAATTTTTTAAACAAACAAGTGTAAGAAGATCTTTGTTTTCATATTTTTAGATTTATCTATATTTCCAGTAAAATTACTTCATAACCAAGTTGAACAATTATGCAAATGGTCCTGATACACCAGTATTTTCATTGTGTCTGACTTAAGATTTGGAAAATAACTGGACTTTCTCTTTTTCTTAGACTCTCCTTTTTCAAAGATGTAAAATTCTATATAAAATGTCTTCCAGGTTTTCCGTTCCAAAATGGCCGAATAGGAACAACTCTGGTCTGCAGCTCCCAGTGTGATCAGTGCAGAAGACGGTGATTTGTGCATTTCCAACTGAGGTAGCTGGTTCATCTCATTGGGACTGGTTGGACAGTGGGTGCAGCCCATGGAGAGAGAGCCAAAGCAGGGTGGGGCATAGCCTCACCGGGAAGCACAAGGAGTCAGGGGATTTTCCTTTCCTAGCCAAGAGATGCTGTGACAGACTGCACCTGGAAAATTGGGACACTCCCTCCTAAATACTGTGCTTTTCCAAGTCTTAGCAAACGGCACACCAGGAGATTATATCCCGCACATGGATCGGCAGGTGCCTTGCCGCCTAAGGCACCCATGGAGCCTTGGTCACTGCTAGTGCACCAGTCTGAGATCAACCAGCGAGGCAGCAGTCTGGCAGGGGGAGGGGCGCCACCATTGCTGAGGCTTGAGTATGTAAACAAAGTGCCCGGGGAAGCTCGAACTGGGCAGAGCCCACTGCAGCTCTGCAAGACCTGCTGCCTCTGTAGACTTCACCTCTGGTGCCAGGGCATAGCTGAACAAAAGGCAGCAGAAACTTCTGCAGACTCAAACGTCACTGTCTGACAGCTCTGAAGAGAGCAGTAGTCCTCACAGTACAGTGTTTGAGCTCTGAGAACAGACAGACTGCCTCCTCAAGTGGGTCCCTGACCCCTGTGTAGCCTAACTCAGAGACACCTCCCAGTAGGGGCCTATTGACACCTCATACAGGCAGGTGCCCCTCTGGGATGAAGCTTCCAGAGGAAGGATCAGACAGCAATATTTGCTGTTCTGCAGCCTCCACTGGTGATACACAGGCAAACAGGGTCTGGAGTGGACCTCCAGCCAACTCCAACATATCTGCAGCTGGTGGTCCCAACTCTTAGAAGGAAAAATAGCAAACAGAAAGGAATACTATCAACATCAACAGAAAGGACATCCACACCAAAACCCCACCTGTAGGTCACCAGCATCAAAGACCAAAGATAGATAAAACCACAAGATGGGGAGAAACCTGAGCAGAAAAGCTGAAAATTCTAAAAACTGGAGCACTTCTTCTCCTCCAAAGGATCACAGCTTCTCACCAGCAATGGAACAAAACTGAACAGAGAATGATTTTCACAACCTGACAGAAGTAGGCTTCAGAAGGTCGATAATAACAAACTTCTCTGAGCTAAAGGAGGATGTTCGAACTCATTGCAAGGAAGCTAAAAACCTTGGAAAAAGATTAGACAAATGGCTAACTAGAATAAACAGTGTAGAGAAGACCTTAAATGACCTGATAGAGCTGAAAATCATGGCGTGAGAACTATGTGATGCATGCACTAGCTTCAATAGCTGATTGGATCAAGTGGAAGAAAGGGTATCAGTGACTGAAGATCAAATTAATGAAATAAAGGAAGAGGAGAACTTTAGAGAAAAAAGAGTAAAAAGAAATGAACAAAGCCTCCAAGAAATATGGGGCTATGTGAAAAGATCAAATCTACGTTTGATTGGTGTACCTGAAAGTGACGGGGAGAATGGAACCAAGTTGGAAAACACTGTGCAGGATATTATCCAGGAGAACTTCCTGAACCTAGCAAGGCAGGCAAACATTCAAATTCAGGAAATACAGAGAACACCACAAAGATATTCCTTGAGAAGAGCAACCCCAAGAAACTTAATTGTCAGATTCACCAAAGTTGAAATGAAGGAAAAAACGTTAAGGATAGTCAAAGTGAAAGGTCGGGTTATCCACAAAGGGAAGACCATCAGACTAACAGCAGATTTCTCAACAGAAACTCTACAAGCCAGAAGAGAGTGGGGACCAATATTCAACATTCTTAAAGAAAACACTTTCAAACCAGACTTTCATATCCAGCCAAACTAAGCTTCAAAAGTCAAGGAGAAATAAAATCCTTTACTGGCAAGCAAATGCTGACCGATTTTGTCACCACCAGGCCTGCTTTACAAGAGCTCCTGAAGGAAGCACTAAAAATGGAAAGGAACAACCAGTACAAACCACTACAAAAACATGCCAAATAGTAAAGACTATTGATGCTAGGAAGAAACTGCGTCAACTAATGGGCAAAATAACCAGCTAACATCATAATGACAGGATCAAATTCATACATAACAATATTAACCTTAAATTTAAATGGGCTAAATGCCCCAATTAAAAGACACATACTGGCAAATTGGACAAAGGGTCAAGACCCATCAGTGTGCAGTATTGAGGAGACCCATCTCATGTGCAGAGACACACATAGACTCAAAATAAAGGGATGGAGGAAGATCTACCAAGCAAATGGAAAACCAAAAAAAGCAGGGGATGCAATCCTAGTCTCTGATAAAACAGACATTAAACCAACAAACATCAAAAGAGACAAAGAAGGCCATTAAATAATGATAAAGGGATTAATTCAACAAGAAGAGCTAACTATTCAAAATATATATGCACCCAATACAGGAGGATCCAGATTCATAAAGCAAGTTCTCAGATACCTACAAAGAGACTTAGATTCCCACACAATAATAATGGGAGACTTTAACATCTCACTGTCAATATTAGATAGATTGATGAGACAGAAGTTTAGAAAGGATATCCAGGACTTGAACTCACCTGTACACCAAGCAGACCTAATAGATATATACAGAACTATCCACCCCAAATCAACAGAATATACATTCTTCTAAGCACCACATCACACTTATTCAAAAACTGACCACATAGTTGGAAGTAAAGTACTCCTCAGCAAATGTAAAAGAACAGAAATCACAACAAACTGTCTCTCAGACCACGGAGGAACCAACTTAGTACTCAGGATTAAGAAACTCACTCAAAGCTGCACGACTACATGGAAACTGAACAACCTGCTCCTGAATGACTACTGGGTTAATAAGGAAATGAAGTCAGAAATAAAGATATCATTTGAAATGAATGAAAACAAAGACATAATGTACCAGAATTTCTGGGACACATTTAAAGCAGTATGTAGAGGGAAATTTATAGCAGTAAATGCCCACAAAAGAAATCAGGAAATATCTAAAATCGACAACCTAACATCACAAGTAAAAGAACTAGAGAAGCAAGAACAAACAAATTCAAAAGCTAGCATAAAGCAAGAAATAACCAAGATCAGAGCAGAACTGTAGGAGATATAGATACAAAAAACCCTTCAAAATCAGTGAATCCAAGAGCTGGTTTTTTGAAAAGATCAACAAAATAGGTAGACCACTAGCAAGACTATTAAAGAAAAGAGAGAAGAATCAAATAGATGCAATAAAAAATGATAAAGGGGCTATCACCACCAATCCAACAGAAATACAAACTACCATCAGAGAATACTATAAACACCTCTATGGAAAAAAACTAGAAAATCTAGAAGAAATGGATAAATTCCTGGACACATACACCTCCCAAGACTAAACCAGGAATAAGTTGAATCTCTGAATAGACCAATAACAAACTCTGAAATTGAGGCAATAATTAATAGCCTACCAACTGAAAAATGTCCGGGACTAGACAGATTCACAGCTGAATTCTACCAGAGGTACAAACCAATAGAAAAGGAGAAACTCCTCCCCAACTCATTTTATCAGGCCACCATCATCCTGATATCAAAGTCTGGCAGAGACACAACAAGAGGAGAATTTTAGACCAATATCCCTGAAGAACATTGATGCAAAAATCCTCAATAAAATACTGGCAAAGCAAATCCAGCAGCACATCAAAAAGCTTATCCACCACGACCAAGTTGGCTTCATCCCTGGGATGCAAGGCTTCTTCAACTTATACAAATCAATAAACATAATTCATCACATAAAGACAACTAATGACAAAACCACATGATTATCTCAACAGATGCCAAAAAGGCTTTTTACAAAATTCAACAACCCTTCATGCTAAAAACTCTCAATAAAGTAGATATTGATGGAACTTATTTCAAAATAATAAGAGATATTTATGAGAAACCCACAGCCAATATCATACTGAATGGACAAAGACTGCTAGCATTCCATTTGAAAACTGGCACAAGGATGCCCTCTCTCACCACTCATATTCAACATAGTATTGGAAGTTCTGCCCAGGGCAATCAGGCAGGAGAAAGAAATAAAGGGTATTCAATGAGGAAAAGACGAAATCAAATTGTCCCTGTTTGCAGATGACATGATTGTATATTTAGCAAATCCCATCGTCTCAGCCCCAAATCTCCTTAAGCTGATAAGCAACTTCAGCAAAGTCTCAGGATACAAAATCAGTGTGCAAAAATCACAAGCGTACCTATACACCAATAACAGACAAATAGAGAGCCAAATCATGAGTAAACCCCCATTCATAATTGCTACAAAGAGAATAAAATACCTAGGAACCCAACTTTCAAGGGATGTGAATTAATTCTTCAAGGAGAACTACAAACCACTGCTCAACGAAATAAAATAGGATGGAAAGAAATGGAAGAACATTCCATGCTCACAGTTAGGAAGAATCAATATCATGAAAATGGCCATACTGCCCAAGGTAATTTATAGTTTCAGTGCCATCCCCATTAAGCTACCAATGACTTTCTTCACAGAATTGGAAAAAACTACTTTAAAGTTAATATGGAACCAAAAAGGAGCCTGCATTGCCAAGACAATCCTAAGCAAAAAGAACAAAAGCTGGAGGGATCACGCTACCTGACTTCAAGCTATACTACAAGGTTACAGTAAACAAAACAACATGGTACTGGTACAAAAACAGAGAGATAAACCAATGCAACAGAACACAGGTCTCAGAAATAACACCACGCATCTACAACCATCTGATCTTTGACAAATCTGACAGAAACAAGAAATGGGGAAATGATTCCCTATTTAATAAATGGTGCTGGGGAAACAGGCTAGCCATATGTAGAAGGCTGAAACTGGATCCCTTCCTTACACCTTATACAAAAATTAATTCAAGATGAATTGAAGACTTAAATGTTAGACCAAAAACCATAAAAACCCTAGGAGAAAGCCTAGGCAATACCATTCAAGACATAGGTATGGGCAAGGACTTCATGACTAAAACACCAAAAGCAATGGCAACAAAAGCCAAAGTAGACAAATGGGATCTAATTAAACTAGAGCTTCTCCACAGCAAAAGAAATGACCTTCATGGTGAACACGCAACCTACAGAATGGGAGAAAATTTTTGCAATCTACCCATCTGACAAAGGGCTAATATCCAGAATCTACAAAGAACTTAAACAAATATACAAGAAAAAAAGCAAACAACCCCATCGATAAATGGGCCAAGGATATGAATAGACACTTCTCAAAAGAAGACATTTATGCAGCCAACAGACACATGAAAAAATGCTCCTTATCACTGGTCATCAGAGAAATACAAATCAAAACCACAATGAGATATCATCTCACTTCAGTTAGAACGGTGATCATTAAAAAGTCAGGGATCAATAGATGCTGGAGAGGATGTGGAAAAATAGGAACACTTTTACACTGTTGGTGGGAATGTAAACTAGCTCAACCACTGTGGAAGACAGTGTGGCGATTCCTCAAGGATCTATAACTAGAAATACCATTTAACCCAGCGACCCCATTACTGGGTATATATATACCCAAAGGATTATAAATCATGCTACTATAAAGACACAGGCACACATATGTTTATTGTGGCACTATTTACAATAGCAAAGACTTGGATCCAACGTATATGTCCATCAATGATAGACTGGATTAAGAAAATGTGGCACATATACACCATGAAATACTATTCAGTCATAAAAAAGAATGAGTTCATGTCCTTTGCAGGGACATGGATGAAGGTGGAAACCATCATTCTGAGCAAAGTATCACAAGGACAGAAAACCAACCACCACATGTTCTCACTCATAGGTGGGAATTGAACAGTGAGAACACTTGGACACAGGGCGGGAAACATCACACATGGGGACCTGTCATGTGGTCGAGGACGGGGGAGGGAAACCAGCATGGCACAAACTTAAAGTATAATTAAAAAAAACATTTAATAAAATAGTACCTTAAAGCAACAACAACAACAACAACAAAAATCCTGTATTATTGAGAGTATGAGAAAAAGAACCCTCTCCATATACTATTGGTGGGATTGTTAAAATGTTTCACTTTTGGGAATTAAATTAAATTGTAATTGTAATTTATTAAATTATGTATTTAAAATATGTAAACCCTTTAATCCAGAAATTATACTTGTAAGTATCTTACAGAATTATATACTCATGCAAAAATTTATATAAGGATTTTTATTAGTATATAATTTGTGATCAGGAAAATTTGGAAAATAAGCACCCTGAGGTCATGTATTAGACAACTCAGGGCAGTCTACAGTCAGGAGTCAGCTGATACTATTCCAACTAGCTAGTGCTCCACCTGCTTAGCCACCTTACCCTGCCTCACCCATTCCTTCCCTCAAAAACCACAGTTCCCCTGTCCTCTGCCTGTGACTAACCTCAGTGTTCTCTCCCAAGGCTGTGTAATGTGACCCCTCCCCTTGGGAACGAGGAGTAATCAACTATCTTTTAAATGGCAATTGTCCCCAATCTGTTGGCCTCATCATATCTGAATAAAAATAGAATCTACATTTTTAAAAAACTCAGGAAACATTATTAAAAATCTAACAGCACTAAAACAAGACAATACAATAAGATGGCAGATACAAGATAACTATGTAAATATCAACAGCTTTGCCTTTACAAAAAAAAATTAAAAATTGAAATTTAAAAATCTCAAACAAAATGTCTTCCATCACTGGACGACTCTTTTTTCATGCTTCATAGTTTAAAGGTAGAAAATTCAAAACAGATCATACTGTGCGACAGAATTCAAGTTGATCCTGAAAGCATTGAGTCCATAGTAATATTTATAAGACTTAGGATAAGGTTATAGAGTAGTCCCCACTTATCCGCAGTTTCTCCTTCTGAAGTTTCATTTACCCTTGGTCAACCACTGCTACGGTTTGAATAAGGCTTGTCCTCACCAAAACTCACATTGAGGCTTGGGCTTCAATGTAATAATGTTGAAAGGTGGTGGGACCGATAAGAGTCATTTAAATCGAGGAAGCTTGCCCCCATAAAAGGCTTGATATCAGTAGGAGTGAATTATTGTTCCTGTGGAACTGGATTAGGTACCTCAAGAGTGGGTTCCTATATAACATGGTGGTCGCTCTCACTTTGTCTCTTTTGCACACACCTTCTAGCTGCTCTTGCATGCTCTCCCACCATGCGATGCCACCCACCATGCTATGTTGCAACAAAAAGTCCTCACCAGCTGTGGTCACCTGATCATTAACCTCCCAGTCTCCAGAATCATGAGCTAAACAAACCGCTTTTCTTTATAAATTACCCAATCTCAATTGTTCTGTCATAGATACAGAAAATGGGATGACAACCATGGTCCGAAAATATTAAATGGAAATCTGCAAAATAAACTATTCCTAAGTTTTAAATTGTGTACTGTTCTGAGTACCATGAGGAAGTCTCACACAGCGCCATCTGTTTTGCCTAGGATGTGAATCATCCCTTTGTCCAGCAAATTCATGCCGTATATACTACCTACTCATTAGCCACTTAGTAGTTATCTCTGTTATCAGATTGACTGGTATGATATCAGGGTGCTTGTGTTCAAGGAATTCATATTTTAATTAATAAGAACCCCAAGTGCAGGAGAAATTATGCCTGCATATTGTTGTAATGTTTCTATTATCAGATGTTGTTAGTCTCTTACTGTGCCTAATTTATAAATTAAACATTATCATATGTATGCATGTGTAGGAAAAATCATAGATCATATAAGGTTCAGTACTATTCCAGGTTTCAGACATCCACTGGAACATACTTCCCACAGATAAAAGGGGGACATCTGTACTAAATTATGGACAATATCCTGTTATCTGCTTTTCCTCAAATTGGACCTTTTCCCTTTGTTCTGACATATTTTTAAAAACTATGAACCTATATTCAAACATTACAGTAAAGTTGAAGCATCTTAATATATTGATCAGACTCCTTTACCTTGAGATTCTAAAACATTGAACCATTACCAGGTAAAGTGGTATGGAAAATTTGCTTTGTCTTTGAATTTTTAAGAAATTAGGTTTCCATGATTTCCACACAGGTTAACGCCAGTTTATACAGGAGCATCTGAAGTTACATTTATATTTAATATGATATATCTTTCCCTCTATGTTTGAACAGCTTCTAAGTGTAAAATGTGACTTTCAAAAATAATTTTAGACTCACTGAAGGTATTACAGTTCACCTTTAAGCAACGTGGGAGCTAGGGGTACCATTCCCAGGTGTAGTTGAAAATTCATGTATAACTTTTGATACTTTCAAAACTTAACTACTAATAGCCTACTGTTGACCAGAAACCTTAGCAATAATGTAAACAGTTAACACATATTTTGTGTAAGTATTATACACTGTATTCTTCTAATAAAGTAAGTTAAAGAAAAGAACACGTGGAAGTGGTTCATCATAAAGGTCTTCATCCTTGTCATCTTCACATTGAGTGGCTGAGGAAGAAGAGGAAGAGGAGGGGTTCATCTTGCTGTCTCAGGGGTGGCACAGGTGGAAGAGTTGGAGAAGGTGGAAGGGGAGGCAGGAGATACAGGCACACTCAGGGTAACGTTCACTGAAAAAATCCATGTATAAATGGATCCGCTCAGTTTAAAACTATGTTCTTCAGGGTCAAATGTAATGATGCACTGAGAATAGAGATCAGGCACTATTGACCACTATTTATTATGTTTTATTGTATGACAGGCACTGCGCTAAACATTTCATAAGCATCACATTTACTCTTTACAATAATTACATTAGGTAAATATTAATATGCGCTTTCTCCAGACAAAGAAACTGAAGCTAAAGAACATAAAACAATTTGCCTGACGTCAGTAACTAGTGGCAGAGTGAAGATTAGAACCAGGATCTAATGCCAAAGTTCATGTTCAGAATTACTGAATTTTTAAATATCTTCATTGTGGTTCATATCACACCATATTATAACTTCGTATATTGTGTTTTAGTTTTAAACTTAATATACATGGTAATGACAAAAAAATGATTTTCTCAAATTTTAAGCCTTACATGATCCTTTTCTTGCCTGAAATTATTTCTGTCCAGTGCATAAGTTTTCCTCTATCCTGCCTGGATCACCCTAATTTGCCCTCCTTTTTGAGGAGGAAGAGGGATATATGTATATTTATGAACCCAGAGACAGAAATAAATGAACAGAAAAACCCGGTGGTTCTGATTCTTTACCATAAAACTCCAGGAGTTCGGTGAACTAAACCATGAAATTCTCTGTCTCTCTAACCAAGTGTCACACTTTGCCTGAAAATCACTAAAGATGTGGTTACAACTAGCTGTGCTCCGTTTATAAATAATAAGCTAATATTGATGTATCATCAACTAATGTACATATTTAACATTAGAGTTTATTCTGTTGTATATTCTATGGATTTTGACAAATGTATAATGATATATATTCACCATTACAGAATACTACAGACTAATAGTTTCACTGACCTAAATATTCCCTGCACTACACCTATTCATCCCTCCTTCCTTTCCCTTGAGTCCCTGGCAACCACTTATCTTTTTAGTGTCTCCATAGTTTTGCCTTTTTCAGAACATCTTATAGTTGAAATCATACAACATGTAGCTTTTTCAGATTGGCTTCTTTCACTTAGTAAAATGCATTTAAGTTTTTTCCATGTATTTCGTGATTTGGAAGCTTATTCCTTTTTATCATTGAATAATATCTGAGAGTCTGCCTGTACCACTATGTATTTATTCATTCACCTGTTAAAGGACATCTTTGTTGCTTACAAGTTTTAGTAACTATGAATAAAGCTGCTATAAACATTCACATGGACATAAGTTTTTAACTCCTTTGGGTAAATACCAAGGAGCATATTACTGAATCATATGGTAAGAGTGTGTTTAGTTCTATAAGAAACTGCTAAATAGTCTTCCAAAGTGGCTGTACCATTTTGCACTTCCACCAGCAAGGAATGAAAGTTCCTATTACTCCACATCCTTAGCAGAATTTAGTGCTGTCAGTGCTGTCATTTTGGATACCTGCCATTCTAATAGTTATATGGTGACATCTCGTTGTTGTTTTAATTTAAATTCCTAATGACATATGATACTGAGCATCTTCTCATTTGCCATTTGGATGTCTTCATTGATTAAGTGTCTGTTGAGATATTTTGCCTATTTTTAATTGGGTTGTCTGCTTTCTTACTGTTGAGTGTCAAGAATTCTTTGCGTATTTTGGATACCAGTTCTTCTAGATACGTGTTTTGCAAAGGTTTTTCCCCGTCTATGGCTTGTTTTATTCTCTTAACACGGTATATATAGAGAAGTTTTTAATTTTAAAAAATTCCAGTATATTAATTTCTTCTTTAATGGATTGTGTTTTTCATGTAGTATCTAAGAATTCATGGCCAACCATAGTTAATCTATATGTTTTTCTGTTATCTTCTGGGAGTTGTATAGTTTTGTGTTTAGCACTTCGTTAAAAAAAAACAGTGTTTTCTACTATATTTGTCATGATACCCAAAAATTCCCAGCAAAAAAATTCCCCACAAAAAATAAAAAATCTTTTCTGACTAGTTATTTTCTACTTCTTCTATGGATTTAAATTATTTTAGTCTACTAGCTTATAAAAATGAGTATCTTCACTTGAAACAATTTTTATGTACTTTTGGCTAAATGCATAGTTTAAAAATAGACTGCAGATGAACTAAAGTTAAAGAGAACTAACTGTTCTCTTCATAATAATAATAGAAGTGCTTCCTGGTAAAATTTGCCCTGTAATCTTAGTCATCTTTAGAATCACTAAAGGATTGATTCTATCAAGGAGACCATAATTGCTTAGGTCTCATTTTCAAGGTTAGGACAGACCACCAGGTTGGGTAGAAGAATATAGAGTAGCCAATGTGAAGGGGTTTTTTTAAATGTTATTTTAAACTCCCATATTTTGAAACATTTGTAAATAAATCAATTTTTGCATACAGAAAAAACAAATAAAATCATAAATTTTAAATACATCGAAATGATACAAAAATAAAACTGCTAAATACATAAAAAATAGATTGTGAGATCTCATGAAGCCAGCCGAAAAGAACTGAGGTTTTATTCATCATCTCTGGGCAGTGAAGCCTTTCAAGTACTGATAGGATCTGTAGCTACTGACTACATCAAATATTTTTTATCATCAGTTAACACACTGCAGAAATAATGATACCTATTTTGCATGTTCCCTATGTGCAACTTAACACAGGTCATGAAAACTATACAACTTTGCATATTGGAAACTAGGGTACATGCCAATAAGGGCAGGATTTCTTTTGCAGAAAACAACTAAATTCCCTTTGTTGTTTTCACTTTAATAGGGTTTTTTCCTGAGTCCTTGCTGGAATAAAAACAATCATTTTTTTACAGTATTAGATTGGAATAAGGGGTTAGATTTTTCAGAAATTTCATTGATATTTCTCTCTACATTTCTTTGTTATTTTGCTGTTTATTATGTGATGATGATGGTTAATATTTATCAAGTGCTATATAGTACCAAGCACTGTGCTCTACAATCTGCATTGATCATCTTGTTAATTTTCATACTAACTGATAACACAGCTTTATTTTTGTTCCCATTCTACACATGAAGGAAATGAGTCTTGGACTTTAATGATTTGCCTGGAGTAGAACAGGCAAATTCAAACCCAGGCCCTCTGGCTTCAGAATCCATGCCTTACACTGTCTCATTGCAATGTTTTCTTATGAGTGTTATGAAACTGAAACTCAGTGATTATCACCAATATCTCCAAATTTCTAACTGGTTTCTTGCTTTCGGGGTTGTTCCTCTCAAGTTTATCCCATGCAGAGCTACCACTGTGGTTTACTCATGTCATTTCCTGCCTCACACAATTCGAGGCTTCTCCATGTTCTACAGAATAAGATCTAAGATCCTTAGAACAGCATCCAAGAACCTCTCTGTGCAGGTTCCTGCTTCATATCCCTCAGTTCCCCCTTCCCACATTTACATTGCCACCATAGGGAACATCTTGTGCCTCCTCACGCACACTCCAGTCTTTTATCTTGGTTCTGAAGCACACAAGCTATTTTTTTCTGCATGCATGGTTCTTCCCCACACTACACCAAAGTCTCTTTCCATCAGGGAAACACTTCCTATTTGTCTCCAAGAATTCTTCTCTTACCAAACATTCCCTTGCACCCTACACTTCATTGGTTGATGCACTCCCCTCTACACTAGTAGAATATCCCCTAGAATTTTATTTATGACACTATATTATAGTAATAATACTAATGTCGGCATCTCCCACTAGACTATGGGTTCTTCAAAGGCAGTATAGACCTCACTCACTTTTAATCATGTATAGATCTTGGATGACGAAGAAAGAATGCCAGTGCTGAGAGCTAGGAGAATGATCCAGTTTTTAGCCCTGCCCTTGGATGGTTCACCATTACTGTGAATCACTTTAGGTGCTTTTGGTTTGCTACCAAGAAAACAAAGGAGTAGAGAGAAGCCCAGTGGCTCTACTTCTCACCTGAGCCTAGTTTGAGGCCCGAAATTCCTGAGAGATTACCAAATTCTTTTGTGTTTTCAGCTCTCCAACAGTTTGCTCTACGTGGGACAGATCCTAAAAGAGTAGTGTTAAGTGTATTAATGTTCCATGTAGCCTCAAAATAGAACCAGGAGTTAGGAAACATGTTGATCCAGGCACTGAATCAGTGTTACCAAAAACCTTCAATTGCATCATGACTTTTTTAGAAAAATTTGAATTGAAAATGCCCATGTTTTATTTCACACCCATGGCTTTGTTCATAGTTGCCAAGACATAAATCTCAATACAACAGCCTTCCTGTTTCAATTCAAAGCAGTCTGGCAAAGAACAAAACAGTCATGTCTTGTAAGATACAGAATTATTTCTCCCTCCAATTATTTTTACAATGAAGTGTGATCTAATGTCACTGTCTACCCTTTTGCAAACCTCACACTGTTCATTTATTTTTTGGTCCCACTAAGTCACTTGCTTCAGTGTGTCAGTTTTCTCAGGTAGAAGACTGCCCATAATAGAACTGCTGTGGTTACTTAAAAGACAGGAAAACAAATTTTAAAATAAAACCCTGCTGTTTTAAGTTCTTTGTAGATGTTGAGGCCAAATTATGCCTATTGACATTAGCCTACCTGACTTCAATTTCAATTCATTCATTGAACAAGCAAGTATGGAATTTATGATATTACTTTAAAATGTATTGAAAGGCTTGTTGCCAAGGAACTTGCTAAATAACCTTCTAAGCTTGTTGACATGAGTAACTCCTGATTCATGTTAAAAAAAAAAAAAAAGTAATTCTTAGAACTGAAGGGTTTACTTATCTTTTTTCAATCTGTCAAGAAATAAAAAAAAATCAACCCTCAAGAGGAGGAAAAAAATCACAAAGTGTAAAATAATAGAAAGGGCAATAGGACCACACAATCTCAGTCATCCTTGAGATCTGAAGTCCGAAGCCTAACACCCAGGTCTTCCCTGATCTCATGTCAAAGATCTTATCTATAAGCAAAAGAAGGCTAGATTGTTTAGTAAGCACTTCTATTTTGTTATAGGAAGTCCCAAATGTGAAATGTTGTTATATTCAAACATCCATGGAAAAAGGAATTTAAGAGCCTGGTTTTTAAGTATATTGATTTTAAAATTAATTACTCTTTTAGATTATACACCTCTATATATCTCATTCGTGGAATAAGAAAAATTGTTACATTTTCCAAGAGATCAAGTATTTCAAAATCATGGATGTGTAAATGCAGTTTTGCTCACATTTATGCACAAATTCACATACACACACATACACAAACGTAATTTCAAGTTAGGATACTACAACAATTCTCCACTGCCATCAATTTTGAATTATTTTTTCCTAAATATAATGTTCTCCAGCTAATTTTAAAAATTATTTCAGCTGTAAAGTGGGGATAGTAGTATTGCCTCCTTCATAAGACTGCTATGGGAATTAAATGAGCAAATATATGAAAAGCATTTGTAATAATGCAGTACGTAGCAAGTATCATTTAAGAGTTAGCTATTATGTCTTGGTGGGGTGACTCACACCTGTAATCCCAGCATTGTGGGAGGCTGAGGTAGGCAGATCACCTGAGGTCAGGAGTTTGAGACCAACCTGATCAACATGGTGGAACCCTGTCTCTACTAAAAACACAAAATTAGCTGGGCACAGTGGTGCACACCTGGAATCCCAACTACTTTGGGTTCTGAGGCAGGACAATTGCTTGAACCCTGATGGTGGAGGTTGCAGTGAGCTGAAATCATGCCACTGCACTCCAGCCTGGGCAACAGAGACAGACTCCATCTTAAAAGGGGGGGG
>NW_012114364.1:2388791-2480332 GCF_000951035.1 Colobus angolensis palliatus | reverse complement strand
ACACAACAAAAAAAGAGAATTTTAGACCAATATCCCTGATGAACATCGATGCAAAAATCCTCAATAAAATACTGGCAAACCAGATTCAGCAGTACATCAAAAAGCTTATCCACCATGATCAAGTGGGCTTCATCCCTGGGATGCAAGGCTGGTTCAACATTTGCAAATCATCCATTTGTTTCTAACTAGGTATTACGTCAATATGTGTTTCTAGTTCCAAACTTATAGAATGAGGTTAAGAATCTTATCCTGCTAATGGTGAGGATTAGAAATAAAGTTTTACTATTTATATAAAGTTATTAAACAGGTAAATCTAAACTGTGGTGCTAAAAATCAAGATAATGGTTATCTTCTGTCAATGCTTGCCATGCATATCTTTATCTTCTAGTACACATTGAACTCCCCTGGACACACAGCTTTTGTTTTATTTTATTATTTTATGTTTGAGACAGAGTTTCACTCTTGTCACCCAAGCTGGAGTGCAATGGCACAATCTCGTCTCACTGCAACCTCTGCCTCCTGGGTTCAAGTAATTCTCCTGCCTCAGCCTCCCGAGTAGCTGGGACTACAAGCATGTGCCATCATGCCCAGTTAATTTTTGTATTTTTAGTAGAGATGGTTTTT
The DNA here is from genome assembly GCF_000951035.1 of Colobus angolensis palliatus. Classification (NCBI taxonomy): domain Eukaryota; kingdom Metazoa; phylum Chordata; class Mammalia; order Primates; family Cercopithecidae; genus Colobus; species Colobus angolensis. The sequence continues at coordinate 2,479,708 of NW_012114364.1, read as the reverse complement.
ACCATGTTGGCCAGGATGGTCTCAAACTCCTGACCTCAGGTGATCCACCCACCTCGGCCTCCCAAAGTGTTAGGATTACAGGCGTGAGCCACCATGCCCAGCCTAGACACATAACTTTTAAAGTGGGTTTTTACTTGAAAACTATATTCTCTTACATAGGCCTGAATGCCAAGCAACTTTATTATATCACATTGCTTTATTGTATAATTCTCGGTCATTCTTTATTTTAAAAATTTGTTATAATGTGATAGAAAAATGTCATTACATAATCACATGTTTCTATTTATTTCAGTACAATTACAAAACTTAACAGATCATAAGTTCTTTGATGTATTTTCACTATTTTAATCCCCCTGGTGTTATAACCTGTGTTTTATCCTTTTGAAATAAAATACATTTTATTTGAAAAAAATAAAGTTTTAAAGTGCTTAGTACAGTGTATATACATATTAGATTCTCAAAATGTAGCTTTTATTACTGTCAAGTTGGGGAGATAATACAACACTGCAGTCTAAGTGCCTAAAGAACATATAATTTAATTGGGAGGCAGGCATAAGTTTAGCCAACGATTACATAGAGTGTGAAAATTGCCATAAGACAGGTATGCTAGAGACATATGGAAGGTGGGCACACACAGCATATGAGGAGGGGAGAGATTTCTTAAGTGAAGTGATACATGAGCTGAATCATTTTTTATTGATATACAATATCTGTAAATATTTGTGGGGTACATGTGATATTTTGCTATATACATAGACTGTGTACACGATCAAGTTGAGGTATTTGGGGTATGCTTTCCTTGAGTACTTATCATTTTTATGTGTTGACAACATTTCAAATCCTCTCTTCTAGTTATTTTGCAATATACATTGTTGTTAGCTATAGTCACTCTACTCTGCTATTGAACATTAGAACACTTTCTTTCTATCTAATTGTGTGTTTGTATGTATTAACCAACCTCTCTTCATCCATCACCCACTCGTCAACCTACACATCCTTCCCAGCCTTTAGTATCTTTCAATCTATTCTCCACCTCCATTGGATCAACTATTGGCAGCTCCTACATATCCATGAGAATATGCAAAATTTGTCTTTCTTTGGCTAGCTTATTTCACTTAGCATAATGACCTCCAGTTCCATACATGTTGCTCCAGTAGTTGCTCAGGATTGCTTTGGCTATTTGGGCTTTTTTGCTTGGTTTCATATAAGTTTTAGGATTGTGTTTTCTATTTCTGTATAAAATGATGTTGATATTTTCACAGATAATGCATTAAACATGTAGATTGCTTTAGATAGCATGGGCAGGTTAATTTTTTTCAATCCGTGAGCATGGGGTGTCTCTTCATTTGTTTATGTCCTCTTCAAATTCTTTCATCAGAGTTTTGCAGTTTTCTTTGTAGAGGTCTTTTACCACCTAGATTAGCTTTATTCCTAGGTATTTTACATGTTTTGTAGCTATTGTAAGTGAGATTGCCTTCCTGATTTCTCTTTCAGCCAGCTCATTGTTGGTATGTAGAAACACTAATGATGTTTTGTATGTTAAGTCTGTATCCTGAAACATATTTATGAGATCTAAGGGTGTTTTGGTAGATTCTTTAGGTTTTTCTAAATACAAGATCATCTCATATGCCAGCAAGGCTAACTTGATTTTTCCTGTCCAATTTTCATGTCCTTTCTTTCTTGATCTTGCCTGAATGTTCTGACTAAGACTTTGGTACTTTGTTGAATAGGAATGGGGAAAGTGGGCATCCTTGTCTTATTCCTGTTCTTAGAGGAACGGCTTTTGTCTTTCCATTCAATATGCTCTTAGCTACGTATTTATTGCATATAAACTTTATTATGCTATGATCTGTTCCTTCTATGCCTAGTTTGTTGAGAATTTTTATCATGTATGGATGTTGAATTTTGTCAAATGCTTTTTCTGTGTCTTTTGAAATGATCATATGGCTTTTGTCCTTCATTCTGTTGATATGATATGTCAGGTGTATTGATTTGTGTATACTGAACCATCCTTGCACCTCTGGGATAAATTCCACTTAATCATGATGCATTATCTTTTTGATGTGCTGTTGGATTGAGTTTACTAGTATTTCATTAGAGATTTTGACATCTATGTTCATCAGGGATATTGGCTTGTAATTTTCTTTTTTTCTTGCTTAGTGGGTTTTGGTATCAGGGTAATTCTGGCCTCATAGAATGAGCTAAAGAAAATTTCCTCTTCTTTAATTTTTTGTATAGTTCGAGGATAATTAGTGTTAGTTCTTTCTTGTAAATTTGGTAGAATTATGCAGTGAAGCCATCCAGTCCTGGACTTCTCTTTGTTTGGAGAATTTTTATTACTGATTCAATTTCATTATTAGTTATCGGTCTGTTCAGGTTTCTACTTCTTTCTGATGAACATTTTGTGTCTGTAATATTAGTTGTAATATCTCCTTTTTATTTATCATGTTATTTATTTGAGTCTTGTCTCTTTTTATCTTTGTTAGTGTAGCTAACAGTTTATTATCTTTTCAAAAATCAACATTTCATTTCATTGATTTGTTGAATTTTTTTATTTTCTATTATGTTTTAGTTCTGCTTTGGTCTTTACTAGTTCTTTGCTTCTGCTGATTTGGGATTTAGTTTGTTCTTGCTTTTCTAGTTCCTTGAGGTGACTTGTTAGTTTTTTAAAATATTTCTACTTTTTGGATGTCTGTGTTTATTGCTGTAAACTTTCCTCTTGTCACTTCTTTTGCTGTATCCCATAGATTTTGGTATGTTAAGTTTCAGTTGTTATTCGTTTCAATACATTGTTTTATTTCTTTATTAATATCTTTCTTTACCGAACGGTCACTGTGGAGCATCTTGTTAATTTCCATGTATTTGAAAAGCTGCAAAGTTTCTCTTTTATTGATTTCTAGTTGTATTCCATTAAAGTCTGAGAAGATACTTGATATAGTTTGAATTAAAAAAAAACAAAACATGTTGAGACTCGTTTTGTGTCCTAATATATAGTGTATTCTGGAGAATGTCTCATGTGCTGAGGAGAACAATGTGTGTTCTCTAGCTGTAGTATGAAATGTTCTGTAAATATTTGTTAGATCCATTTGGTCTAATATGCAGTTTAAATCCAATGTTTCTTTGTTAATTCTCTTTCTAGATGATTTGCCTAATGTTAAGAATGGAATATTGAAGTCTCCAACTACGATTGTTTTGGATTTTATCCTTCTCTTTTGATTTAATAATATTTGCTTCATTTATGTCAGTGCTCCAATGCTGGGTACACGTGTTTAAAATTGTATTCTCTTGCTGAACTGATTTGTTTATCATTATACAATGGCCTTCTTTATCTCTTACTATTTTTGCTTCAAGTCTGTTTTATTTGACATAGACATAGATACTGCTGGCTATTTTTGGTTTCTGTATGCATGGGTATCTTTTTTTCATCCCTTTACTTTCAGTCTCTATGTTTCTTTACAGGTGAGATTAGTTTTTTTATGCAGCATATAGTTGGGGTCATGGTTCTTCATTCAGGCAGTGTATATCTTTTGAGTGGAAAGTTTACTTCATTAACATTCAAGGTTATTATTTATATCTGAGGTCTTATTTCTTCATTTTATGAAGAATGAATATTGATTTCTAGTTGTATTGTTTATTCTTTGTTCCTTTTGTTCTGTTTATTTATCATTGTGGTTTAGTGGTTTGCTGTAGTGGTAACATTAAGTCCTTTCTCTTCCTCATTTTTGTGTTTGCTTTACCAGACTGTTTTACATTTTTGTGGGTTTTCATGATGGTAGATAGTGTCCTTTCACTTCCATGTTTAGGACTCCTTTAAGCATTTCTTGCAAGGTCACTCAAGTGGTGATGAATTCCCTTAGCTTTTGCTTATCTGAAAAAGACTTTATTTCTCCCTATACCCGCAAGGATAGCTTTGATGGGTGTAGTATTCTTGACTGACATTTTTGTTTTTTTTTTTTCTTTCAACACTTTGAATATATCATTCCTTGATCTCCTGTACTGTAAGGTTTCTGCTGAAAAACCTGCTGTTAGTCGTCTCTGAGTTTTCTTACAAATGACTAGATACTTTTCTCTTGTCATTTTTAGAATTCTCTCTTTGCCTTTACAGTTTGGGTATATGGCCCAATATAGTGATAAGACCTTTTTGTATTTTATCTGTCTTGAGATCTATGAAATTCCTGTATCTGGATGTCTAAATCTCTTGCTAGACTTAAGAGCGATAATTCAGCAATTATTTTGTTAAATAGGTCTTCTCTCCCTTTTTGTTTATTCCTTTGGCTTCTGGAACACCAACAATGTGAATATTTGGTTACTTTATAGTGGTCCATTTGTCAAAGAAGGCTTTGTTCATTTTTTTTATTCTTTGTTTAAATTTTTGTTTGACTGGGTTATTTCAAAAGGCTTGTCTTCAAGCTCTAAAATTCTTTCTTCTGCTACTCTAGTAAACTTCAAAATATATTTTGCATTTCAGTTAATGAATTTTTCAGTTCTAGAATTTCTGTTTGGTTCTTTTTTATGACATCTATCTTTTTGGGAAATTTCTCCTTCTTATCTTGTTTTATTTTTATGCATTTAAACTGTTTTTCTGAGTTACCTTTCTTGTATCTTCTGTTCTTCTGAGCTTCTTTAATAACATTATTTTGAATTCTTTATCTAAATTTTCATAAAATTTTTGTTCATTGGCAGCTGTTTCTTGATAATGAATGTATTCCTTTGGAGGTGTCATTTTTCCTTGCTTTTTCAAATTTTTTATATCCTTATATTGACACCTGCACGTCTGGTGTAACAGTCACCTCTTCCAATTTTTAACATTTGCTTTCATAGAGAAGGAATTTTTCTTGAAGGTGTTTCTATGGTGTCGATTGGACACGGAACTTTGACTTTGATTCTGGGTGTGTGCAGTATTATAGTCTCTATATGATTTCTTTGGCTATACGCAGTGTCAGTAGCATTTACGATTTCTTTGGTTGTTTAGGATGCAGTTGTTAGCAGAGTCTGTGATGAAGTTGTGCTGGGGATGAGGACATTACGTAGGCCAGTCCTTGGGCCCAGTGGTGACAGCAGCAGACTGAGCCTACCCGTCCTTGGGCCCCAGGGGAGTATTTGCTGGCATCAGTGTTAGAAACATCTAATGTTTCTTTGTTAGTTTTCTAGTATCATGCTTGGGTACTTGGGGAGGGAGTGGAGCTAGACTAAGAAGGCCAGTCCTCAGGTCCCCCAGTAGTGCATGCAGGTTCTGGCTGTGGTAGACAGGGGCAGTGTGATCCCCAAGCCCTGATGGAATGCTTGGGCAGGAGCAGCAGCAGCTGTGCTGCAGTCTTGCTCCTGGGGATTATGGGGTTGCTTTTGGTGGCAGCAACTATACACAGGAGGCTGGAGAGCACACACTTCAGCTCCAGGTGGTGGCTACAGGCAGAGTAGCCTTTCCTTGGGGCATCTTTAAATATATGGCAGCCCTGTGACTGGGAGCAGTGGGTTAGGTGCCAAAGGCTCACATTTTGTCCCTGGTGGCAGCAGCCAGCAGCAGTGCCCAGCTGCATGCAGGAGATGAACATGGGGCTCCTGGGATGTACAGATAAAGGAGTCACTGATTCTCCAAGACAGAATGCAGTCTTGTAGTTGATGAGCTCTTAAAATAGTGACTTTGTGGAGTTGCTTAGGACTTGGAAGGTATATAGGATCCGACATGAGCTTCCTCTAGAGCAATGCCATCACAGTGTCCAGGCAGCTGTCTACACTAGTCTTAGGGTCCATTTGGGTTGAGGGGCTCTCCCACGGCCAAGATTGCAGAAGTCTATGGTGAGAATGTCAACTGCTAGAGATCACTCACTTACTCTTTCCCCACATTGGAGAGTCTCTCCAGGCTCCCAGCCAATCCTGGCCATGCAGGCTGCTTCACTTCCCTCTCCTCCCTTGCCTTAGGTGTTTCTTGTCACTTCTCTGTTGAATTCCAGCATTCTGCCTTAGGTGATCTATTCACTATGTGATTATCTACTTGTTATTTTGGTTCTTCTTTGTGGAGAAGGCAGATACCAGATGCATTTAGTCACCCAATTTGAAGCCTCTCCTGAGCTGAATCTGAAGGGAAAGTAGGAGTGAGTGAGGCACTTGCCTCAGGCACAAAACTTAAGGGGTGCCAAAATACTCAGCAATCAACATAAATGATATTTCAATGCCATATTTTTAAAAATTGCTTGGCAAATGATAGTCTTCAGATTGACCACTTGTTTTAGTAAAGCTTTATTGGGAAAAAGGAACACAATTAGGATGAGGCAGGATCATGGAAATGTGGGATCAGATTCCATCTTTATTACAGTATTTGTTCATCAAGAATTTTTAAGTTAACTTCTTAAAATATTGCATTAAATGTGCCAGTTATCTTGATTTCTGGATTTTAGTACCCTCTTAAATTCTGCACCTGAGATGAGTGCCTTACCTTGGTTAACAAGGTGGAGAAGAGGATGCAGAAGTTAAGGCAGACATTCTAGAAAGACAAGGCAGCATATCTGAAGATCACTGCATGTCATGGAATGCTTTGTTCACAGGAAATGCAAAGATTACTCCAAGGCATCAAAGAAAACAGGATGGAAAATGGCAGGAGCCACAGATAGAGAAGCAGCTTGGAGTCAGATCTTCAACTGCATGTGCAAGCCTAAAATCACTAAAATTCTGGAAATGCATTAAACTTTTTCATTAGAAGATTAATGGAATAATATTTTTGTTGAGAAAAAAATATAACTCTGGAAAGAGTTGAGATTGAGGTATTTAAGAAACTATTGCACTCACAGTCTAGAAATTATTTATGTGGTGATGTGAACTAAAGAGAAGAAGACTGTGGGAGTAGAAAGAAAAGGGCTTATTTGGGCCAGGCACGGTGGCTCACAACTGTAATCCCAGCACTTTGGGAGGCCGAGGCAGGCAGATCATGAGGTCAGGAGATCGAGATCACGGTGAAACCTCATCTCTACTAAAAATGCAAAAATTATCAGGGCTTGGTGGTAGGCGCCTATAGTCCCAGCTACTCGGGAGTCTGAGGCAGGAGAACGGTGTGAACCTGGGAGGCTGAGCTTGCAGTGAGCCGAGATCGTGCCACTGCACTCCAGCCTGGGCGACAGAGTGCAACTCTGTCTCCAAAAAAAAAAGAAAAGAAAAAGAAAGAAAAGGGCTTATTTGATAGGCATTTAGAAGATGGAGGAAAGCTGAATGAATATTGATAACTATAGTTTTCTTTCCCTTCTCTATAGGAAAGATAGTAACTGTATTCACCAACACATTACACAGGAAGAAGAGCAGGTCTAGGGGAAGATGATGATGAGCTTAGGGTAGACATGGGAAATGTAAAGTTCAGACAACAGGTATAAATACGGATATCATCAAAGGATTACTATAATCACGGTGAGAAAGTCCAAAAATCTGATGGAATGATAGAGTTGATACCGTGTCCGGAATTTGTTCCTTCTGGTGGGTTCTTGGTCTCACTGACTTCAAGAATGAAGCCACGGACCTTCACTGTGAGTGTTATAGATCTTAAAGATGGTGTGTCCTGAGTTTCTTCCTTCCCATATTCAGGTGTGTCTAGAGTTTCTTCCTTCTGGTGGGTCGGTGGTCTCACTGACTTTAGGAGTGAAGCCGTGGACCTTCTCAGCAAGTGTAACAGCTCTTAAAGGTGGTGTAGACCGAAAGAGTGAGCAGCAGAAACATTTATTGCAAAGAGCAAAAGAATAACATAGCGTGGCAGGAGACACTAGCAGCCTGCTGCTGCTGGCTCAGGTGGTCAGCTCTTATTCCCTTATTTGGCTCGCCCTACCCACATCCTGCTGATTGGTCCATTTTACAGATTGCTGATTGGTCCGTTTTTACAGAGCGCTGATTGGTGTGTTTACAAACCTTTAGCTAGACACCACACAGAGCACTGATTTGTGCGTTTTTACAGAGTGCTGCTTGGTGCGTTTACAAACCTTTAGCTAGACAGAAAGGCTCTCCAAGTCCCCACCTGACCCAGAAGCCCAGGAGGCTTCACCTTTCAATAGGGCCAGGCACCAAGCGTAGTCTTTCATCTTGAAGGAGTCAGGCTGGGCAATGAGATCAATGTGAAGCTTTGGGAACCTGCATGGTACAAAAGACTGTAAACCTCCAAGTGTCACCAGCCCCAGGGCTCCCTTTGGATAACAGTTGCCCTAGGTGAGTCTTTGTAAAGTTGCAAAGCCTTAGATAATGTTATACTGCCACTTCCATGAAGGCAGGAACCAGGGTTTTGGTGCCCAAAGCTAAAACAGCTGTGGATACTAGTGAGCGAGGTCAATTATCAGAGAGGTACTTTGGTACTAAACTCTTCCCTGAAAGTTTCTTTTAATGTGAGAAAGTGACAAAATGTCCCTAGTCAGTTGTCCTGGAATTAAACTGCACACAAAAAAGGCAGCAGGGATTAATGATATTAGCCATTCTTATGAAACAATGAAATGACGGGCACTTAGGGAGCTATTGCATTTTGATTAGCAATGAGCTATTGATTCAGTTCTCCCTGATGCCTGCTGTAGGTACCCACTGGCCTCAGAAGCCTCAGGACCCAGCCTAACTCCATAGTGCTAAAATAGATTTTGGTGGTTTCTCACTTCTTGGTAATTCTCATAAATCCCCACCATTTCATACATCTTGGGCAGGTCTCTTCCTTTCCAACCTGAAAGACTATAGGTTATGTAAGCACCATTTTACAAGAGAAGTCAGAAGGCCAAAGTCTGAGTAGCAGGTTAGCGTCAGAAACCAGAACAGACAAAATTCATCCAACAATGACTTAAGTCACTTCTCTGTGCCTCATTTTTGAAATCTACATAATCGGGATAATCATAGTTTTCCCAGAACAAACTCAGGATTGGGCTGCTACTTCTTGTGGCCCAATAATGAGATGCAGATGAACTGGGGAGGAAGATAGTTTTTATTTCTGAAACCAGTTACAGGGAGAAGACCTGGAAATGATTATCAGAGTAACTCAAAATTACAAAGTTTTCCAGAGCTTATATACCTTCTAAGTCTATGTGTAAGTGCGCATTCATCAAAAGACATAAGTGATTAACTTCTTTTAATCTATAACTAAGGTCTCAGTCCTGAAGAGCTTCCTCTGGAGCTTCAGTAAATGTACTTAATTAAAATGAGTTCGGATGCTGGGGTGATTACCCTCATCTTGTCTCCTGCTAAATCACGGAGTTTTGGGGAGTTCCTTCAGGCCCCCAACAAACTTGTCTGTAGAGGGCTGAGGACTTTCTACAGATGCACAATAAAACTTGTTTAATCCTGCGTGGGTCCTAGTAAGAATTCCTTCCCAGGAAAGGCTTAGGCAAAATTCTTGGTGGGCTTTTGCTACATCTCAGCCTTTGTATAAGGGCACTGGCTTTTAATATTTAACTTCACCACTCAGTCAGTACTGAAACAGTTGTTATGGAGGCCTGTGTTAGTGAGGTCTGGCCTGCCACAATAGTACCTTCTGTATAGCATTGTTATGAGGATTAAATAAATTAAAATATATAATGTCTTTAGAGGCAGGGACAAAGTAAACATTATGTAAGCATCTATTAAAAATAAAATAGCAGTTTGCTTTTTTATTGACTTCTATTGGCCCATTTCCCCCTTTAGAGGAGTCTGAGGTACTGTGTTGTTTCAGACACACATCACGGCTAACGTTAGGTGATTGCCAATTATACATCTAGACTAGAAAATTGTTCAATTGCCCCTATATTTAAGCTTTCTTAATTTGGTTTATTTAACAGGGATACTCAGGACTGCCAACACATACATTCTGGATTTGGTGAACCTGGACAAAAAACAAGTTGTGCCTACACTGAAACTTTGCTTCTTAAGATTACCTGTAGGGAAATAAATATCGTTCTGGACTGGTATAGTTTCTAATAAGGACAGCAATCATCAGTTACAGAATGTATTTCAAAGTGAAGAAACAACTACAGTTATGTACCACATGACATTTCAATCAACAACATACTGCATATATGATGGTGGTCCCATAAGATTAAAATATCACATTTTTACTGCACTTTTTCTGTGTTTAGACGTTCAAATACCATTGTGATATAATTGCCTACAGTATTCAGTACAGTAACCTGCTTTATAGGTTTATAACATAAGAGCAATAGGCTATACCATATAGCCTAGGTGTATAGTAGGCTATTCCATCTAGGTTTGTGTAAGTACACTCCATGATGTTCACACACACACCAAAAAAATGCATAAAAACACATTTCTCAGAATGCATTCCCATCATTAAGTGACACATGACTGTATTAGCAAAATTAATTGCTGTGTGTTTATTATCTTTTATTACTATAGACTAGTTTTGTGTTTGACAATACATCTTCTTTGATTCTTTTTATAAGCCATGTGGTTTCTAATTCTAAATTAGTTCTTCTAATCAATGTATACACAATTTATTTGATACAATTTTTGTTTGATCAGAAAGAAGAGAAATGGAAATATCCATTGAGAAATGACTATACATTATCCACTGTGCTATTCACTGTTATATACATTTTTGTCATTTCATCTTCATTGCAAGTTTAGAAAGTTAGCATTATCATTCCCATTTTTAGAGATGAGAAAGGAGAGATAATGAGAGCAAGTGTTAAAAGCAAGCAAGCAAGAGGGAAAGAGAAAAAGATAAATTAGAATTTTTTCCTTCTCTTGTAATATTGCATCAAGGTCATATTAAATTTGAAAACTTTTTTTACACATTTTCATAAATTATGAAGTTCAAATTAAAGGTGAAATAACTGAGATAAAGCAGTGTTTTGTTTTGCACTTCACATTTATTTTTTGATTCTAGACACTTGTCTTCTATAATCTCCCAGGGAGAATTCACTCAGCCTAACAGTGGTAAAAGCTTGATTTTTGACATCTTTTCCTCCCACTATGCTCAAATTCCTCCAAGAATGAGGACACAGAATTGCTTTAGAACAAAGATTTAGTGCTGTATTTGAAGATTACTTAATTCTAACCAATTTGGAGCCTATCGATTTAGGGTTAACAGAAGGTCCTTGTAGAACATGTGCCTTCTTGTTTAAAAACACTTGGGGCTTTTGATAATGCCACTGTTCTGATACAACCAAAAATTTTACTGAAGCAAGCAAAAAGGGGGAAAGGAAAAGTTATCCATTTTTGAACTCTTTTAACTTTCCAGATTTAGTTGAGTTGTATCCTTGTTTTTAAGGATCTAAGTGTGTGAACTGAGAGGAGCTGCTCTTTTACCCAGTGTAGTCAGTGAAAAAAGAAAAACACAAACAAACAAAAAAAAACTCCAAAGCTTCTTAGTTCAACAAAGCAAAACTGGTGATCAGAAATATCAAAATTATTATATCTTAGTCCTCTTTCTTCTATATTTGTTCTTTGCTTTAGCCATTTAAAAGCACTAACAAAATATAAAAACTACTACAAACAATTTTCAACTGATAATTATATTAGTTAAGTTTTTGTTGAAATTTAAAAAATGAAATCTACCCAACTTATGTAAACTAAAAACAATAATAATAAATAATTTTATGGGAATACTGATCTATTTATTAGAATTCAAGAAAGAATAAAAAACCTAAGGAAAGAATAAGAACCTAGGAAGCTCTGGGCACCTAGTAACAGAAATTCATGGTTTTTCTAGAATATTCTCTAGAGTTACTGAGTGATATGGTTTGGCATTGTGCCCCCACCTAAATTTCATCTTGAATTGTATCCCATAATCCTCACATGTCATGAGAGGGACCCAGTGGGAGGTAATTCAATCATGGGGGCGGTTCCCTCCCATGCTGTTCTCATGATAGTGAGTGAGTTCTCACGGGATCTGATGGTTTTATAAGGGGCTTTCCCCTTTGCTCTAAACTCGTTTTCTCTCTTGCCACCCTGTGAAGAGGTGCCTTCCACTACAATTTTAAGTTGCATGAGGTTTCCCAGCCATGCAGAACTGTGAGCCAATTAAACCTCTTTTCTTTATAAATTACCCAGTCTCGGGGATTTCTTCACTGCAATGTGAGAACAGACTAATACACTGAGCTTCCAGAAACTTTCAGAGCCTGTGTCTTTTGGTTAAGAAATCCAAATTTCTGGAAGGGAAAATTTAATTGGTCTAGCTGAAATCAGGTGATTACTCTTGGATTAGCCAGCTCTGATCACAAGGGTAGGGTCTTCACACTTGCTTAACATCCTTCCATGTACTGCCCTACTTCTTATCAAGGCCACAATCCTACCCAAACCTATGAGGACTTAGATCATCTGGTGCCAGTCTGCTCTCCAAACTCATCTCAAACCACAGACCCAGGTACCCCTTTACACTTGTTCTCCTTGCCTGGAACTTACCCGATCTCTCTTTCTCATCCTTTAAACACCAACCAAAATGTCATTCCTCAGAGGTGTTATTTGAAGCCCCAGATCTAAACTGAGTTTCCCTTTTATTCTCTCTCTTAGAATCCTGTTGTTTTCCTTTATAAGACTTATCACAATTGGTTATCAGATGTTTATTTGCCAGTGGGGATGAGGGGAGGATACTTGTTTAATGTCTGTCATCTCTACAGTCTGTAAGAGGGTAGGGATTTCAATTATTTTATCTTGGTTTCAAAACTGGTACACTGCCTGGCATGTGACAAATGGTCCATGAATATTTGCTATGAATAAATAAATAAATAAATGAATGAGTAATGACAGAGGATCATCCCTATGTATCAGTGCAGTTCTCAAAGAGGGAAATTGAGCATCACATTTCATAATATCTAGCGCATGAACAGGAAGACATCTAACTCACTAATTGAAAGTTTGAAGAGGGAATTGGCAGAATTTTTACCCAAAGATAATTAATATTCAATATTTTACAAATACAACTAAATACAACTTTTTTTCTTTGAAAAAAATAAAGTCAAACTTGATAGTATTTATTTGGAGAAATGTAGGTAGGGAGGGGATTTCTTTTGACTTACATATTCTAAACACTAGAGTTAGATAGCTTTTTTAATAATGACATATGGAGATAAAGAAGACTACTGAGGTATAACATGCCTTTGAGACATGAAATTCAGAAGAGTATGAAATAGTAATTATTAAGCACAAAGCTGAAAACTTCAGTTTTTCTGCTTGGAAAAAGTATGAAGGGAAGACTGTAGAAAATTGTGTGATTATGTATTTAATAGCAGATTTGGTACTGACCTCAGTAATGGAGAACAAAAAAATGACAATTTGTTTTGGCATCCAGTTGTCTAAAAGAATTCTAGGCTTGGAAAATGCAGGCCCAAGCCAGAATATATTCATTGTAACATGTAGATACCTTGAAAAGCACGTGTTGTTGGGAAACCAGCCCTTTCACCCTTTCTCCTTAACACCTATTTTCAAATTCCAAATAATTATAGAAGGTGATTAGGAGAGGGATTTCTGAATCCCAACTGTACCCCATTCCCAGGGAATAAGATTGTGTAGTGGGTCATTTGTTAAGTAGAATTTGTGCTGTGGAATGACTACAGTCATCCAAGCCATCATTCATTAACAAGAATGACCCAATGGTCTTCTTTCACCAAAACCTATCAGGTCATGGTGCAAAAGTAATTGTGGCTTTTGCCATTCAATGTAAATTAAATGTAAATGGCAAAAAACACAATTACTTTTGCACCAGTCTAACACATTGCACCATCATGGGTCATGGGGGGAAGCCACATTGCTTGTGACCACAGCAAAAAGAAGAGTAAGACCTGCGTTAATATTATACCCATTCTTGGCTGGGTGCAGTGGCTGCAGTGGCTCACACCTGTAATCCCTGTGCATTGGGAGACAAAGACAGGAGGATCCCTTGAGGTCAGGAGCTCAAGACCAGCCTGGACAACATAGTGAAACCCCATCTGTACAAAATTAATAAAACTTAGCTGGGTGTGGTGGTGCATGCCACTAGTCCCAGCTACTTGGCAGGCTGATGTGGAAAGATGACAAGCACATGAGTTCAGTGATGCAGTAAGCTATGATCATGCCACTGCATTGTAGCCTGGGAAACAGAACAAGACCCTGCCTCTAAAAGAAAAAAAATTCTTATATCCATTCTGTTGTGCCTGTCCATCATTGTGTAATGATCTGGGCCCAATACTTATGGCTAAATTCTGTCGGACTCATGCTCCTCCTTGAGCCAGGTCAGATACCTGCTGAGCATCCCACCTCCTTATCTGGTCCTCTGCCTCTTCTACCAATTCTCAGGTTCCCAGGATAGTGGTTGAAAATCTTGTGTTGATGCCTAGCACTTCTCTCCATTGGTCTTTTGCTTATACAATCTAAGAGTGATCTTGAACCCAAGTAAGGGTTTTCTTCCTTAAGTTTTGCCTTCAAAAGGGTTCTACATATCACAAATGCACACACACAAAACAATTATTAAAGAATGCAAGGTCACTGAGAATCCAGCATTCATTGCTGGCACATTACTGATGCATAATCCCAAACATCCACTCTCATGGTAAATACCACTCAGGTCCCAGAAAATACTATCCACATATCTCCTACCATTCGTCTTCAAAACACAATACGATTACATCTGAATGACATGAAGGTTCTCGGTTGTGCAATTTCTAGCATCAGAGAGGGACACTGCTTTGAAATGTGAGGAGGATTTAAGTCACAGAAGCACTTAGATAACAAAAAAGATAAAATAATTATCAAATCCTGTCTCTCACAGACCTTGAATGCAGTAAACTATGCCTGAAGTGTCTTTTCGTTGAAGTGCTGAATGGTAAATGTCTTCTTTCCTTTTGTGCTCTAATTTCTGGTTCCATATTAGTATAGTATTTGCAACAGTTGCTTTTCATGGCTCAGGAAAATTGCTCACATTATGAAATTCACATTACTCTTAAATTTGTATATATGTACATCTCAATGTAACACTGAAGCATGTTACTGGTTTGATTTTTTTTTTTTCTTGCCTTGGCAACCAGAGAAAGTTCAACACTAGAATTGAGAATACTTTTATTTGTATAAAACTTCTTAATGAGATTTATTAGATATTTCAAAACAATAAAATATAATTAGCTTTATTTAAATAATTTTGGCCTAGCACAGAGACTCATGTCTGTAATCCCAACACTTTGGGAGGCCAAGGCAGGAGGATCTCTTGAGGCCAGTAGTTTGAGACCAGCCTGGGAAACATAGCAAGACCTTGTCTCTACAAATAATGTTTTATAAAATAATTCACCCCAGAATGGTGGTGCACACCTACAGTCTCAGCTACTGGGGAAGCTGAGGTTGGAGGGCCCCTTGAGCTCAGGATTTCAAGCTGCAGTGAGCTGTGATCACACCACTGTACTCCAGCCTGGACAACAGAATAAAACAGTCTTTAAAAATAAATACATACATAAATAAGTTTTATTTAAAACTTCAATATTCAATAATTTAATTTGCAGTTTGGCCTTTGATTCAAATATGTAGCTTAAATTTATTTAAAACATTAAAAATCTGTATTTTTCCGAATTTTGCATTGAATTTAGTCCACCTTTTTGGGAAAATAATTTCAAACTTTATCCCTTCTTAAATATCACTTTATTCTTTACTCCTTTATGCCATTTACTTTAAATAGAATATAAGTAATGATGTTATCTTGGCTTTAATAATAAAATTAGTGATTTGTTGAAATGTAGGCAAGAAAAATCCGTTTCTTAGAATAAATAAGAAATAATTTGTGAATTATGTATATCTTTATTTTGTTATTCACCCAAACACTGCCAGCCCATCAAATTAACATTCACATACACACAATAATAATTAAATTCAGTCATCTTGAAACCTTGGCAACTTTAACCATATAAACATCATGGCTTTACACATATATTTTAATTTTGTCATTTAAATATATATTTGTCAAGGTAGAAGGGTGGAACATATTTTATATAGTAGTTTGTTAGCTTGTGTTGTGGCTGTTAAAACATCTAGACTAGGCATAAACCTTGCTAGCAGATATAGACAAACCATCAGAATAAAGTCAAAATGTACTGGGTTGTGATTCCAACACTTGGAGAAACTTTCTCTACTAGTAGATGATATTCTTGTTTACAATGTGGACACAGGGAACATTGCTGAGTTAAGGCTTCGCAGAGATGCAAAACATGTACATATTTATTTGTTCTTTGGAGTATAGGCACTCTCATACTCTTATCCAGTGACATATAAGGGAGATTTCTCCTGTGGCTCCATAACCTAATTCTAGTTACTATAACAAGATCCTTCTCCTAGAAATGAAAAGAATTTTTTTTTTATCTGGGGAGAATGAAATAAGAGCCACCAATCTTCTTTCTAGAGAATTCTGTAGTCTCTTTTCTTAATGTTCATTTCTAGAATTCATGCATTTTTTAACCATCTTTGATTTCATTTACATCTTCTTCATATCTGATACCTCTCCAGCAGCAGTCTATTTCTTTAATTAATAAGTTTCATTTTTAGAGTAATTTTAGGTTCATAGCAAATTGAGCAGAAAGTACAGAGTTCCTGTGTACTCACTGTCCCCAATGCACACAGTTTATTTATCACCATAACGCACCAGATAAATTGAGCAGAAAGTACAGAGAGTTCCCATATACTCACTGTTCCCACCCACAACCTTTCCAGCTATCAACATCCTGTACCAAAGTGGTACATGTCTTATAATCAATGAACCTACGTTGATTCATTGTTATTACCCAAAGTCCATAGTTTGTATCAGAACCTTCTGTGGGTTTTGATGAATGTATAATGGCATGTAGCCACCATGGTAGTATTTTACCAAACATTGCCCTAAAAATCCTCTTTGCTCTGTCTATTCATTGCCCCCCAAACCCCCTGCCGCCCAGATCCTGGCAAGCACTAATCTTTATACTATCTCCAACTTTTTTACCTTTCCCGGAATGTCATATAGTTGGAATCATACAGTTCATAAGCTTTTCTGATTGGCTTATTTTACTTAGTTATATGCATTTACATTTCCTTCATATCTTCTCATAGCTCATTTCTTCTTGTCAGCACCGAATAATGTTCTACTGTCTGATGTAGTTTGAGTACCACAGCTTATTTGTATACTCACCTACCGAAGGACATGTTGGTTTCTTCCAAGTTTGGGCAATTACGAATAGGCTGCAGGTTTTTGAGTAAACATAAGTTTTAAATATGTTTAGGGAAATAGCACAGAGTGTAATTGCTAGGTCCTACAGTAAGAGTGTGTTTAGTCTTATAAGAAAACGCCAAACAGTCTTCCACAGTGGCTGTATCATTTTGCATTCCCATCTACAGTGAATAAGATTACCTTTTGCTACACATCTTCACCAGCATTTAGTGTTGTCAGGATTTCTGATTTTGGATTTAGACCATTTGAATAGGTGCATAGTAATTTTTTGATTGTCATTTTAATTTGAAATTCTTTAATAGCATATCATGTCAAACATGTTTTCATGTGTTTACTTGATATTTGTATATATTCTTTGATGAAGTGTCTGTTCAGGCCTTTGGACCATGTTTTAATTGGGTTGTTCATTTTCTTAGTATTAAGTTCTAAGAATTCTTTTTATATTTTGGATAGCAGTCCTTTATCAGATGTGTCTTTTCTAAATATTTTCTCTTGGCCTAAAGCTTGTTTTCTCACTCTCTTGACATTAAATTTTGCAAAGCAGAAATTTTTAATTTTAATAAAGTCCAGCTTATCATTATTTCTTTCAGCAATCGTATTTTCGGTGTGGTACCTAAAAAGTTATCACTATACTCAAGATCATCTAGGTTTTCTCCTACATTATCTTTTGGGAGATTTATAGTCTTGCACTTTACAAGTAGGTCTGTAATTCATTTTGCGTTAATTTTTGTGAAGGTGTAGGGAGTGTGTCTAGATTTCTTTTTTGTTTTCTTTTGTTTTTGTATGTGTATGTCCAGCTGCTCCAGCACCATTTGTTGAAAAAATTACCTCTGCTTTATCATATTGCCTTTGCTGCTTTGTCAAAGATTAGTTTGATATATTTATAATGTTCTATTTCTGGGCTTTCTATTCTGTTCTATTGATCTAGTTGTCTTTTCTTTCATTAGTACCACACCATCTTGATTATTATAGCTTTATAGTAAGTCTTGAAGTTGAGTAGTCTCACTCTTCCAATTTTGTTTTTCTTTAGAATTGAGTTGGCTATTTTGGGTAATTTGCCTTTTCATATAAACTTCAGTGTGTCAATATCCACAAGATAACTTCCTGGAATTTTTATTTGGATTGAATTGAATCTATACATCGAATTGGAAAAAAATGACTTCTTGACAAATTAAGTTTCCTATCCATGAACATAGAATATCTCTGTTGATTTAGTTCTTCTTTGATTTCTTTTATAGAGTTTTGTAATTTTCCTCATATAGATCTTGTATATAATTTGTTAGACATTTACCTAAGTATTTATTTTTTGGTGAGGGGGAGAATTGCTATTGTAAATGTAACTGTGTTTTTAAATTCCACTTGTTCATTGGTGGTATATAGAAAAGTGACAGACTTTTGACTATTAACTATGCATGCTGCAACCTTGTTGTAATTGCTTATTAGTTCCAGAAGATCTTTTAATAGATTCTTTTGAAGTTTTTACACAGACAATCATGCATCTGATTAAACAGTTTTATTTCTTCCTTCCCTATGTATGTACCTTTTATTTTCTTATTTTATTGTATTAGATAGGATTTCCAGTATGATGTTCAAAAGAAATGGTGAGACGAGACATCTTTGCCTTGTTCCTGATCTTAGAGGGAATGTGCCAAGTATCTCACCATTAAGTATGATGTTAGCTGTAGAATTTTTGATAGCTATTCTTTATCAATTTGAGGAAGATCTCTTTTATTCTTAGTTTTATGAGAATTTTTATCATAAACGGGTGTTGGGTTTCATCAGATGCTTTTTCTGCATCTATTGATATAATCATGTGATTTTTCTTCTTTAGCCTTTTGATATGATGAATTACATTAATTGATTTTCAAATGTTGAATCAGCCTTGTGTACCTGGAATAAATCCTACTTGGTGACAATGTACAATTATTTTTATATATTGTGGAATTTGACTTGCTAATATTTTGTTGACAACTTGTGCATCCATGTTCATGGGAAGTATTGGTCTGTAGTTCTCTTTTCTTGTAATGCCTTTGTCTGGTTTTGGCATTAGGGTAATGCTGGCCTCATAGAATAAGTTAGGAAGTATTCTTGTTGCTTCTATCATTTGAAAGAGACTTTTGAGAATGGATATAATTTCTTCATTAATTGGTTGGTAGAATTCCCTGGTGAACCAATTTGGACCTGGTTCTTCTTGTTTGGGAAGGTTATTAATTATCAATTCATTTTCATTAATAGATGGGATTTATCAGATTGTATTTTTCTATTTGAATTTTGGCAAATTTTGGATCAATTTCAAGGAATTGATCCAAGATTATGAAATTTATGGGCATCGAGTTGTTTATAATATTCCTTTATTATCCTTTTAATGTCCACGAGATCTGTAATTATAACACCTTTTTCTTTTTCAATATAAATAATTTGTAACTGCACTCTTCTTTTCTTAGCCTGGCTAGCGGTATATCAGTTTTCAAAAGACAACTTTTGGTTTTGTTGATTTTGTCTATTAATTTCCTGTTTTAATTTTATTAATTTCTGCTCTAATTTTTATTCTTTTTTTCTTCTGCTTATTTTGAATTTAATTTTCTCTTCTTTTTCTGGTTTTCTAATCTAGAAGCTTATATTCGGGATTTTAGATCTTTCTTCTTTTCCAAAATACGCATTCAATGCCATAAATTTGCCTGTAAGCACTGATTTTGCTGCCTGCCACAAATTTTGCCCAGTTGTATTTTTATTCATTTAGTTCAAAATAATTTTAAATTTCTCTTCAGGTTTCGTCTTTGAACCATGTGTTATTTAGAAGTGTGTTGTTTAATATCCGAGTATCTTGGCAGGCATTTTCCAGCTATCTTTCTATCATTCATTTCTAGTTTGATTCTACTATGGTCAGAGAGTCCTCCATTTCTCCTTGCAGTTCTATCAGTTTTTGCCTAATGTGTTTTTACGCTATGTTGTTAGGCACAAGCATGTTAAGGATTGTCATGTCTTTTTGTAGTAGTGACATTATTATTATCTAATATCCCTCTCTATTCCTGATTAAATTTCCTTGATCTGAAGTCTGCTTTATCTGAAATTAATAAAGCTAATACCCTTTCTTTTGATTAGTGTTTGCATGGTATATATTTCTCCATCCCTTTGACTTATATATGTTTTTATATTTAAAATGGATTTCTTATAGACAACATATATTTGGGTTTTTGTTTGATATGCCCTGGCAGTCTCTTTTAATTGATACATTTAGACCATTGATGTGTAAGGTTATTATTAATATAGCTGCATATTGATATAGCATATTCGTTACTGTTTTGTACTTGTTACCCTTGTTCTTTGTTCCTGTTTTTGTCTTCTACACTTTTTCTGCCTTTTTTGGTTTTAATCGAGCATTTTATATGATTCTATTTTCTCTCCCTTATTAGTATGTCAATTATACCTCCTGTGAAATAATAAATGTATATATTGGTCTGTTTACAGTCCCTGGCACAGAGCTCCAAAAACCCTTATAATTTCCTGAGCAATAGAGATGCTAGGATAATTTTCTTTTTCTAATGTTTGATCTCTGCCAAGTTCCTGAGATGGAGTTTCTAATATGTACGTAGGGGTGCTAGGAGAATTTTTTGTTCTAATATTTGGTATTTGACCTTGGTTCCTGACATAAAGCTCCTAAAACCTCTATAATAGCCTGAGTAATTGAAGCCTAGGACACGGAGCTCCTAAATCCTTTTGAAGTTCTTGGGTGACAGGAGCATCTTTTGTTTTAATGAGGTAATTCTTGGTGGGCTCCTAGATGGGTGCTGGTCACCAGGAAGACCAAACCATGATTAGCTTGGAGCTTTCAGCTTTATTCTCCATACCCCAGTGAAGAGAGAGAGGCCAGACATGGAATTAAAAAATCAATCATGCCTATGTGATGAAACTCCTATAAAAATCCCTGAACTATGAGGTTCAGAGAGCTTCTGGGTTGCCAAACACATCTATGAGCTGGAGGATGATGCATCCCAACTGCATGGAGACAGGAGCTCCCTCCTGCATTGGGACCCTTCCAGATCTCTTGCTATGCATCCCTTCATCTGGCTGTTCATCTGTATCTTTGATTAAATCCTCTATTAGTAAAACCAGCAAACATAAACAAAGTGAAAGTGTTTCCCCCAGTTCTATGAGCTTCCCTAACAAATTAATTGAACCAGAGGAATTCCTGGGAACTCCCAATTTATAGCCAGTCGGTGAGCAGTGTAGGTGACAACCTACTATTAGCATCTGCTGTCTAATGTGCGAGTGGAGGGCAGTATGTGGCACAGAAACTTTATGGGCTATGACTCTAACTCCAGGGAGATCGTGTCAGAATTGAATTGAAGTATAGAACACCCAGTTGGTGTCTGCTCAAGAGTTGCTTGGTGTATGGGGAATATCCTGCTCACATCTGGTATTAGAAGGATTGTGCTCATTGTGTGAACACAGAAAAAGCACTAGGTTTTTTCCTATCTTTATATTCCCTTTTTACTTTTTTTGATGATTGCCCTAGAGTTTGCAACATATGCTTACAACTAATCCAAATCCACTTTCAAATATCACTATACTATTTCACAGGTAGTGTAAGTACCTTATAGTAACAAAATATTCTCCATTCCTCTCTCCCATCCCTTATATCATTGCTGTCATTTGTTTCGTGTATACAGAAGCACACACAAGCATATATAGGCATATAAATTGAATACATGATTGCTATTATTTTAAACACATTGTTATCTGTTAGATCAATTAAGAATAGGAAAATGAAAGGTTTTGTTTTATTTTCACTTATTCATTCACCGATGCTCTTCCTTTCTTCATGTAGGTGTGGGTTTCTGATCCATATCATTTTCCTTCTCTCTGAAGAACTTCGTTTAACATTCCCTTCAAGGCAGTTCTACTGGCAACAAATCCCTCATTTTTTTATTTGTCTGAGAAAGTCTTTATTTTTCCTTCATTTTTAGAAGGATTATATCACAGGCCACAGGATTTGAAGTTGGTGTGTTTTTTCTTTCAGTGCTTTGAGTAAGAGAGGATTGTTTCCTTAATATTTACTAGGAGGATATGAAAGCAGTCCTTAAGGTAAAACTCACAAAATTGTGTTTGTGGGTGTGTCTTCTCCCTGGAACTTTTAGCTCTTACACTTGCCAATATCAAGCCTCCAGCAATTCATCATTTATGGTTTAGGGTTTCCTACCCTGACAATGGTTCCCACACAGGTTTCTGCTCTGGTAAGTTGTGATTCTGTGTATCTGCCCATTTGTCTCTCCAATTTTAGGGGCAGCAATTTGCCGTCTGACCTCACTTCTCTGACATATCTAAGAAAAGTGATTGATTTTTCGGTTTGTTCAGCTATATGCTGGTTAGGATGAAGTGGTGCCTCCCAACATACTTTTTAATTAAAAATTTTAACATAATTTTGCATATGTGCATAAACATGACTATATGATACCTCGATTTATGTTTCAGTCTTTTTCTTTGTTCTTCCTTGCCTGCTAGTCCTCTCTCACTCCCCCACCCCCATGCAATAGTGCCTCTTTTCCACCAACCAAAATAATGTTAATAATCGAGTATGTATCCTTCTGTTTTTCTCTATGTTTTTATAGACTTATATTTCTTTTGTTTTGTTTGTTTGTTTGTTTTTGAGACGGAGTGTCGCTCTGTTGCCCAGGCTGGAGTGCAGTGGCTTGATCTCGGCTCACTGCAAGCTCCGCCTCCCGGGTTCACGCCATTCTCCTGCCTCAGCCTCCGGAGTAGCTGAGATTAGAGGCGCCAGCCACCATGCCCAGCTAATTTTTTTGTATTTTTAGTAGAGACAGGGTTTCACCGTGTTAGCCAGGATGGTCTCAATCTCCTGACCTAGTGATCCTCCCGTCTTGGCCTCCCAAAATCCTGGGATAGACCTATATTTCTATATATACATAAACATATTGAAAGTTTTTTGACAATGCTTTAAAGGCAACAAGGTCATATTATAAATGTCTTTCATATTATTACTTTCTTCACAAGCTAAATCTCATGGAAATTAGTGCAATCCAACTGACAAAGTTATAATTCATTCATTTTAAAGTCCGCATAATAGGCAATAGAGAGAATATGCCTTTAGTTAATTCAGTGGTAACCATGTTGCATTCTCAGTATGGATTCTCCTAATGTTCTCAGGAGCATTCTCAAAAGACCTTTGGTGTTTATGACCCAAGGTTTAAAAAACCTCCAACTTAAGGGTGCACCACACACGGGATCAGGAAACCTGGGTTTAGTCTTTACCCGTTATGCTTTTATAATTGTCAGAAAACAAAGTGTGTAACTTTCAAAGATCTGTATATCTCTATAGGGGAAAAAAAAGACAAGAAAAAAATCTGTAAAAATCCATAACTACCTGCTTCACAAAATGGCCAATGAAAAATAATTTTCCTTATGCAAAAAACTCCTCAATAAAGCACAAAGTAAGACTCTGCTGTACTCCTAATGCTGCTATCCCCCCATCTAACTAAGTGACTATGGCAGGCAGAATTCTAAGATTTCTGCACTCTAATTTGTATGTCCTATCTAATCCCTTCTTGAAGGGGGGTGACACTGTGAATATGATGGATTGCACTACTGTGATCATATGTTATATGATGACAGTAAAGGCTCCAAATCACCTAATTTTGAGTTAATTAAAAGGAAGATCATCCTAGGTAGGCATCATTTAATTGGGTGTCAGCTCTTAAACATGGAAGGTCAGAGATTTAAAGAGAAAAAGTGAGAATTTCTTCTGCTGGCTTTAAAGAAGCAAGCAACCACATTGTGAGACAGCACATGGTTAGCATCTGAGGATGGTCTCTGAGAGTTGGAAGAAACCTCTGGCTAACAGCCAGCAAGGAAATGAGGACATCAGCCTTAAAGTTGCAAGGAATTAAATGCTGCCAACAACCAATGAAGAGCCTGGAAAAAGAACCTGAGTCACAAAAGAGATCACACAACCTTGGACTGACATTGTGATTTCCACATTGTAAGCAAAGAAACCAGTTGTGCCATGTCCAGAGAGCTGACCAACAGAACTTTGAGATAATTAAAGGAAATTGTTATAAAACACTAGGTTTGTGGTAGGTGATTAGAGAACAACAGAAGACTAATGTTATGACCTTACATGAGATATATAACATATAATCTCCAGCACTATAAAGAAAAATAGTAGGTCCAAAGCATGAGCTTTCTAATTCTAGGATAGCATATTTTTAGAATTCTACTCTAGATCAAATTCAAAGTTCTGTTTCAATTAACAGAACCATACTTATTTGAGGTATGGCATGTTTTGTAGGCATTTTCCATCTTAAATGAGAACCTCCAGGCAGATTTATAAAGAAACATTTGTTTAATGGGGTTTAATGGGGTTAAATGAGCAATAGTGAGGGAGAGAGAGCACTGAAAGTAAAAGACAGTAATTATCATAGTCTACTTCTCAACACTGACCACAAGCAACATTGTATTGTGCTTTTTTTTTTTTTTAGACGGAGTCTCACTTTGTCGTCCAGGCTAGGGTGCAGTGGTGGGATCTCGGCTCATTGCAACCTCCTCTTCCCGGGTTCAAGTGATTCTCCTGCCTGAGCCTCCTGAGTAGCTGGTACTACAGGTGCGTGCCACCATGCCCGGCTGATTTTTTGTATTTTTAGTAGAAACGGGGTTTCACCATGTTAGCCAGGAAGGTCTCAATCTCCTGACCTCCTGATCCACCTGCCTTGGCCTCCCAAAGTGCTGGGATTATAGGCATGAGCCACTCCACCCTGCCTGTTTGTTTTGAGACAGAGTCTCATTCTGTCGCCCAGGATGGAGTGCAGTGGCGTGATCTCGGCTCACTGCAACCTCTGTCTCTTGGGTTCAAGCTATTCTCCTGCCTCAGCCTCCTGAGTAGCTGGGATTCCATGCGCAGGCTGCCACGCCCAGCTAATGTGTTGTATTTTAGTAGAGACAGGGTTTCACCGTGTTGCCCAGGCTGACTTCAAACTCCTGAACTCAGACAATCAGCCTGCCTCAGCCTCCCAAAGTGCTGGAATTACAGGCGTGAGCCACCACACTCAGCCAGCAACATTGTTTTTGAGATAACCAACCTTCGGACTTTAATCAAAGCAATGAAACTGAATTCATATTAACGGGAGTTGAATGCACACCTTGTGTGAGGGTCCAGAACAATATATCTCATTGAAAAAGATCAGAACTTGTTGCAGTTTTAGCTGCATTTGGGCCTGTTGGAGAGTTTGGTTTTGAAGATGATAAAATCTTTAGCATGTCCTTTGCTCATCCCTTCAAAAGTGGCTAAGAATGTTAAGAGAATGCTATCAAAATACTTACTTGAAATGGTATGAAACCATACATCACTCTTCTAGAAAAAAAAAAAAAAGTAAATACATGAAATTCCACCCACAACAAATTTGCTGTAGGACTGCTATAACAAACTGATGCAGGATTTTTTTCTCCTTAGCTCAGGTAGGTCTGGGCTCTTTTCTCATGACCAGGAAAAATTAGGCATGTGGACACTTGAAGAGTGAGTGGAGTACAATTTATTAAGCGAAAGGAAAGCTCTCAGCAAAAAGAGGGATCTTGAAAACAGGTTTGCAGTTGCCTCCTTCACAGTTGAATGTAAGGGCTTTTATATACAAGTTGATGGAATTGGATTCCTTATTTGTGTAAGACACAAATTCCTGCTGGCTCCACCCCATTCCCCCAGTGTGCATGTGGGCATGTTTAGGCAAGCCCCCTATGCAAGTTCCCTTATCTGCACAAAACATGGGTTGGAGGTTCTCTGGGGACCCTTCCCTTACTGTCTGCCTAAAGCAAGCTAGCTAACTCCTTTCATTCCCCCAGTTAGGAGTGGAGACGCAGGTTGCTGTTGGGGTAAGTGGATGATGACTGCTCTTAACTACTTCCTGCAGACAGGGGGCGTTGCTTTTGAAAAGCGGCAGTTAGGACTCCTCCTGAAGCCTGTTTAAGGGCCTCCGGAAGAATGGCTTATCCATGCGTGGTTCCATTTGCATCACCATTTGAAGTTTAATGGCCTCTAAGTAAGAAGAATCAATTTAGGTTATTAGAAGACATGCATGAAAATGAAACAAAGGTGGGTAAGAGCAGCTCAAAAATCCCTAGGCTGTCAACACAGCCCAATAAGTAGTGACTATAGTTATGCCTGCTAAGATTTCAGTACGTGGGGCTTGGCTTTGGTTAGCTCCCTTGATCTTATTTTCCTAACAAAGAAACCTTCTGGTTATGGGCACCCTATTTACTCATACCACCTGGCAGGATTTGCAGGGTAATTGCCCAGAACTAGAATACTGATCCAGATTTTTACATTACCCATCTCTTTTGTTTTTTCTGAGTTGCAGCCAAAGATTACTGGTTGGTTCACAGGAATAAGCAGAGTTAGTCTAAAATGTAGGCAGAAACTTAAAAAAAAATGAGATTAGAATTTAATGACAAGTGTATGGTAAGTTTTGAAACTTCGGTTTTCTCTCTCCAGTCCTCATTTTTGTCTAAAACAAATCATGATAGGACTGAGTTGTTTGCAAAATAAACTTTAGTCTTATGCTTGGCCTGGTTATTTGCATAAAGTGTAGCAAGAATAATTATTTTTCACATAGGCTTTTAAATTGACTTTGATGAAACTCTGTTCCACAAGAAATTTCAGATAAGATCTTTTAAAGCTGAGCCTAGCAAAGGGTTTGTTGCTCAAATACCTATGAGTTAGGTAAATTCCTCTCTTCTTAAGGTGGCAAAAACATGGGGCTCCTGGGCCTGGTAGAAAGTGACATTCTTGGCTGGGCACAACGGCTCACACCTGTAATTCCAGCACTTTGGAAGGCCATGGCGAGCAGATCGAGCAGATCACGAGGTCAGGACACCAAGACCATCCTGGCTAACATGGTGAAACTTTGTCTCTACTCAAAATACAAAAAATTAGCCAGGCACAGTGGCGGGTGCCTGCAGTCCCAGCTACTCAGGAGGCTGAGGCAGGAGAATGGCATGAACCCAGCAGGTGGAGTTTGCAGTGAGCCAAGATCACCCCACTGCACTCCAGCCTGGGCAACAGAGCAAGACTCCATCTCAAAAAAAAAAACAAAAACAAAAGAGAAAGTGACATTCTTTGCTCACCACAGGTTAGGAACTCTGTACATGGGCTGTGTAAACAAAGTATAAGGCCAGTTTTCCCAAGGGTCTTTTATTGACGCTACAAGTCAAACTTGATTCCTTAAAGGGAAGCATATCCTTCCAGCCAAAGCCTTGGTAAAACAACCAGTTTCTCCAATTGTGTCCTGTTGCAAAAGAAAATTGATTCCTATTGCACTAATGCACATAAGTATATTGTCATAAGCTAAGAATACTCACAAATAGTTTTCAAATTCTGGAGAAGCCAGGCAGAGAGAAACAAATATGCTCCAAATTTTATTCACAGGTACATATTTTACTCCATTAATAAAGACTGTAAATAGCTCAAAATAAATTTCCTTGATTCTGAGAAACAAAACAAGGATCAGCAAGGATTTAAGCACAAAAGTTAAAAAGATTACTTCAGTTTTCTGTTAGTTCAGTCCATTCTGTTAACTCTTGTTCTCTTTGATATTCATCAACATTTCAGCTCTTCAGAAATCCTGTACATTTTTCC
This sequence comes from Colobus angolensis palliatus, assembly GCF_000951035.1. Lineage (NCBI taxonomy): Eukaryota > Metazoa > Chordata > Mammalia > Primates > Cercopithecidae > Colobus > Colobus angolensis. The sequence continues at coordinate 2,451,977 of NW_012114364.1, read as the reverse complement.
TTTGTTCCAATATTATAATATCCAGAGATATCAGAAACCTGCATTTAACAGCACCAGTCAAAATCCTATAGCTGATTATAAACCATCTTTTGAAAAGGATTAAGGCAAGACAACAATTATCTGTGAATGACAAAATATCCAGGGTAGTTACAGTCAAAAACACAATTGACAAAGAAATGTGGTTATTTCTGTGGTTTACAATAACTTGATATAATAATCTTAATTATGATTGATAGCATATAGTCAGACATTAGAATTTTTAAAATCCCATACAACTTTGGAACATATATTAATATTATTCACTGAAATATAACCTGAAGAAGATTAAACATTATTTTGGCAATCCCATGTAACTAAACATATGAAAATAGTCCTGTTTACCTTTCCTTTGAATACTCCAAGGGCCATCTGTAGCATCCAAAGGCTAGAGGTTAGGAAAGACAATTTTTGAAGCTGAAGTTTGATTTTAGGAAGTCTGTTAAATGTGTTAAAGGTTCAAAACACTTGATATTATGAAATAGAATTCCAGATTACTATAGGCTATTTATTTAGCCAAAATGATGACTCAAAAATTTTTAAAAAGGCAAAACCTTTTCATTATACTTTACTATTATGTGAAAATCTTGTTCAAGGGAGAAAGCTGAATTTTACTCTTGCATTAGTGTACTATTAATATCAATTCCATTTAAAAATGAAATCTTATAGATAATTCTGTTCAGTCTTAATCAATTTGACCATGAGATGAAATTCTTGTAAACCTTTTATAACCCTCTACAAATTTTTGTTAAAGAGTAGGTCAGTGCCTCAAGAAAACCTCATCATGCTTTTATTTCAATGCTTAATTTACAGAAAAACTAAATAATCCCCTTTTGAAGTTAGTCAAACATTTAGCAAACCTAGTATCTAACCCACATAATTTAGACCACTTATTTACATTCTGAAGACATTTGTATTTTACCAATTATCTTTAAAATTGTTTTTATTTCTCAAACATTTAAGTCACATGAACTAAAAGGCATTACAGCTTTTATTTTTCCTTCAAAAATATTTTATCTCAGCACTTGTTTTTCTTTAGGCCAATCAATTAGAGCTATTTTTAAATAAATATCACACACATAACACATATATAATTACACAGACAGACAGGAGAAGATACAGTAATTGTAAGATTTTTTATTTGCCAATCTTCCAGTTGGATTATTGACCTCAGGGTGGAACCTTTCAAAAGCACCGCTAGGAGAGCATACAGTTTCTAGGGCCTAATAAACAGGCATAGCCCGAAGACAAAAAACAGATTTTTGAGAGGGATCCATCAGCTTTCAATTCCTGGGGTTCTGTAAAGAAAACAGAGGCTTCTTGCAAAAATGGGGTCTGCGGCACCTTCTCTGTTTTTACCACCAAGTCCCATGCCCTCAGAAGTTATTTTAGGGCCTCTCCTGCATGCATAAAGAGTGGCAAGACAAAATGGAGAAAAATAATTCAGTTGACAGAAAAAAAAAAAAAACCGCTTTTTCAGAAAAACAAGATCCAGAAAGAGAAAAACATAAAGGCCTTTAAAATATAACTATAGCTTGGATATCCACTTTCAATTAAGCTGAGCACTCTTTAAGAAAATCCTGTTAAATTCCTTAGCGCCCAACTTTAGCCATGTCAAGTAGCCAGTATTTCTAACTTTTGAACTTTACCAAAAGTGAAACAGGTGAAAATAGCAAGCCTCAATTAAGGTTATGGCTTAACCATGAGTGTGCAAGGTATTTTCAAAGAGGTGGTAAGAAATTTCTACAAAATCTAGAATCTTTAAAGGTAGCTAGAGAAAGAACGATTCAACAAAGGAATCCAGAAGTTGTTCATGGACAGGAAAAGAATCAGCAAATGGCAAAAGTCACACAGATATTAACTAGAAAATATCCATCCCCTAAGCCAGGATTGAACCTGGGCTGCCATTGTAAAATGGCAAAGGCCAAAAGAAAGTACTCCCATGTGGTTACAAGGTCAAGCTCTCAAGGATGTGAAACAAGATGGAGACCTGCAGCAAAGCTCGTTACTGACCAGTTTGCTGGGCTGGCTTGAACAGCAGGCTTTTTGGGGTCCTAGGCCTGCTGTCTATCCTAAGGCATTCCTCCTTATGACAAAACCATACAGAAAGACACACAAAGCTGAGCAGATTGGCTGCAGCCCAAGACTGGCCTCATAAATCCTTTCTTCAAATAATCAAAACATTACAGAGGATGTAAATAGTGATGTTTACCATTTATCTTACCAGTTTGTACAGGGAGAGAGAGGCCAAAAGTCTGACTGGTAAGAACTTTTACTTTTCTGCCAGCATATCAGCCTTCTGGGTTCCCCTCCTCCAAGATCCATTTTAAGCCAAGCAGTTTAAGGTTTGAGGAAATTTATTTTTCCCAGTTTGGGGAATGCATCTGAGGGGGGCGTCCTGTGTTATAGGGACACAATTACCCGTCTGCGAAGAGAGGACAGAGGAGGAAAAAGGAAAAAGAAGGAGTTATCTTTTTTGTTTCTTTTCAAAGGAGTCCCAGTGATTCAGGAGGTATTCAAGACACCCGATAGATTAAAAACTATTGGTTACCCATCTAGAAAGAGGGGGAACAAGTCGTCTCTCTTTCTTTTTTCTTTCTAGGAAATATACAGGGTATGGGAGGGAGAGAGAGAAGAGGCCCCCCTTCCTTCTTCCATCCTCATATCCCCAAGTCCCAGCAACCTCAACAGGGTGCCGCCCGTGGGTGCCAGTGTGGCTTTTTCTCCATGTTAACAGGGAGGCCTAGGTGGTGATAATTATCTGCATTTACCCACATGCTGCCTCCTCCCTGTTTTTGGTAAGCTTTGAGTTACCTAGAACTCATTTGTGCGGTGGATACTAGCATGATCTCCATCCATGAAATGAAAGGGGGCCTAATCGGCAGGAATTCATCATGCTAAGGAAAAGCTGTGGAGCTGGGTCCCCCTCAAACAAGGTAGATAAAAGGCTGTCTTGTGTGTAGAGGTCTGGGCCTAATAAGATGTCATCCAAAAGGAAAAGAAACCTAACTCCTGACATGGTGGATAAAAGGGGGAAAATAAAATAGCTTAAGTGTAGGGTGGGGAAGATGCTTTGGGGGGTGGGGGAAAGGAAAAGAAAAGAAACATCTTGCTTTATGCGAATAGGTTCCTCTAACAGGAAGAAAAACTTAATCATTGAACCCTCTTCTTGGCTCAACCAGGGGAGGAAAGACTTCATGGACGTGTGGCGGGAGGGGACAGTGAATGGGAAATGCTGGCCAACTGTCCGGCCAGCTGTGTGGGGACCCTGACTCCCGAGACTGCCTTGGGACCCAAGTAGCAGCCAGGGCTCATTCTTGCCTTGCCTGGCCATTGGACACAGCATGTACATGTGGCGGACTTGGCCATGTGCCCCAGTAAGGGGAGTGGGAGGGTCAGGGAGTCATTGCTTGCCCATGTGTCCCACACACACACCTGTAATCATTGAGGTGGGGGTGTGGAATGCCTCTAAGAACAAACAGAAATCGCATTGTTTTGAATTGCATATCTGATGACTGGGCCAAAGGCTCACTCTACCTAGTGATATCTGTGCAGTGTGTAATAATACCGTTAACATTATAAAAGAAGAGATAGGTGCCATGACAACCCCCCACCAAAAAGAAGGAAAATACCATAGAAAAGATTGGATTGGAACGAGGCCGACGTTCCCACCCCCAAGAGTGATGGAGGAGTGGTTTTGGGTTCCTCTCCAGCATCCTGTCCTCTGTAGCTGCGCCATTCATTCTTAATTGGCTCACCAGAGTTTCGGTGCTGCATCTGCCTTCAGAAAAAGTCTGAGGACAAGAAGGCACAGAAAAGAAAGAGAAGGGTTTGGGTGGGGTCTTCATTTACTCTTCCTCCAGGTATCCCAGGCGAGCCCCCAAACTGATGCAGGATTTTTTTGTCCTTAGCTCAGCTAGATCTGGGTTCTGGTCTCACAACCAGGAAAAATTAGGCATGTAGACACTCGAAGAGTGAGTGGTGTAGAATTTATTAAGTAAAAGGAAAGCTCTAAGCTAAGACGGTGTCCTGAAAGTGGGTTCCTGGTTGCCCCCTTCACAGTTGGATACAAGAGTTTTACATACAAGCTGATAAGTCTGGGTTCCCTATTTATATAAGGCACAAACTCCTGGCAGCTCCACCCCGTTCTTCCAGTGCGCATGTGGGCCCTTAGTCCTCTGAAGGCATGTTTAGGTAAGTCCTCTGTGCAAGTTCCCTTATCTGCACAAAACATGGGTTGGAGGTTCTCTGGGGACCCTTCCCTTACTGTCTGCCTAAAGCAAGCTGGCTAACTCCTTTCAAAGTTAACATCAATTGGGTGGCTTGAACAACAGAAATGTATTCTCTTATAATTTTGGAGGTTAGCAAACTGAAATTAAGATGAGGCCATGCTCTCTGTAGGGGGTCCAGGGGAGAATCCTTCTTTGCCCCGTCCAGTGGCTGTTGGCATTTCTTGGCTTCTCTGGCTTCCACGTGGGTCCAGTTTCTCTCCGCCTTATATTCACATCACCTTCTCCAGTGTGTATCTCAAGTCTCCCTCTGTTTTTATCATATGAGTATATTTGCTGTTGAGTTTAGGGCTCACCTGGATAACCCAGGATGATCTCATCTCAACATATTTAACTTAGTTACATACAGTCTTTTTTTCAAATAAAGTCACATTCACAGGTTCTGGGGATTTGCCTTAGGACATATCTTTTGGGGCCACTCTTCAACCCACTACATTGCCTCTTTTTGTTATTATCTGTTATGGGTGGAACTGTGTTCTCCTCCGTCCCCGCCAGTTTCGCATATTGAAGTCCTAAGCCTCGGTACTTCAGAATGTGACCTTATTGGGAAATAGAGTTGTTGCAAATTTAATTAGTAAAGTTAAAATGAGGCCATTAAGGTGAGCTCTAAATCATATATGACTGGTATCTTCATAAAAAGGAGAAATTTTGACACAGACATGAACATAGGGAGAATGCCATATGAAGATTATAGTAGAGACAGGGGTCATGTTTCTACAAACCAACAAGAAACCACTGGAAATAGGTAAGAATCGTGGAAGAGTCTCTCTCAAAGCCCTCATAAGGCACCAACACTGCAGACATCTTGATCTTCAACTTCTAGCCTCCAGAATTGCGAAATAATATATTTCTATAGTTTAATCCACCCAGTTTATGTGCATCCTTATGACAGACTTAGCAAACTAATACATTCTACATATATGAATAGCATTTTAAATGGTGACGATCAATTGTGGTGCTGTAATCTATAATTAAAGTTGTATTTTATCTATGAACATTCCACTGAAAGTGTTTTTAATTTCCTACTTTATAAACAACTCAGTAATAAATATGCAACTATGTACATGCGACATTTCTCTTTTATGGATTAGCTCCTTTGAATACATTCTAAGACATGGGAATCTGGGTCCAGAACAAGAAAAAATTTCGGTACTGAACACCTTGGGAATGTGTTGCTGAACTGCTTTCCAACAAAAGCGTGGTTACAATTTACCTTCCATCTGCTATCTGATAAGTGATTTCTATATGTTTTCACCAGCATTTGACATTATCATTTCAAGTGCTGTCACACGCATTTTGAAGATACATTCAAATTTATTCTTGAGGAGGGAGGGGTAACGCAAAATACTATAAATTTGGTTGTAACTTTTTTTCTTTTGCATTCAGGCAGTCACCAGAGGAAATTAGTCAGTGTTTTTAGGTTACACTTTGGTTAACACATTTAATTAAACAGCCCGGTAGTAGAGAATTAAAGATGGGTGTTATTATTTTAATTTCATGAAATCGCTCCTTAATTCTAACTTTCATAAGTCAAATTTTATTTCTTTAATTGCATGTCGATTGTTATAATGAGGAGAATCAGAACAGCTTATAAGACAATATTTCTTTTTTATTTTCCTTAACACACCATATTTATTTGGAAATTTACCTCCTACATTGTCCAGGGAATTAGGATGGGCGTTGGCCGTTTTTCAGCACTTCCTGGTTGAGGCCAAGGGCTCCACTCACGTGCCTGTCCATCCCTCTACAAGGCTTGCCTGGCAGCTGCAGTTTTTCCGTTGAAAATTTAACAATGATCAAATCCCCCAAAAAGCTACCAAGCTAAAAAATGAAACATCTTTTTTTTCTTTTAAATCCGGAGAAGTGCTGCTGAGCACAGCTGGCTCGCTGCTGTTCCTGCAGCCCCCATCTCTGATCCTTTCTAGTCTCCTACCCACCCCCACCCACCATAGGCAGGCAGAGCCGGATTTCTGCCCTTCAAACCCCGAGTGTGAAGATACCTCGCCTGAAGTCCTCGCATCACCCTGCACCCTCATGCCCTTGAGTTTTAAAAAGCCACTGCGTTCGTGGGTCACTGCAGGGCGCCTCCGCAGTGTCTTTAGCAGATACAAGAGCATCCCTCCCACGAGATGTGCAGTGTAGTCAAGCTGAGTAAACTGGGATTTTTGGCTGCCTTTTCCGCTAGGGTGGGTGGGGAAAGGTGTGTCCCCCAAGCGTTCAGTTCAGACTAGAACCTTTGAATCTCTCTCTCTCCTCAGTATCTCCCTCCATCCCCTACCCCGCCACCTTTCACAGTGTGGGAGTTCTCCCTTCCCACACCAGAGAGGGGCGCCTTTCCAGCTTCCTTGTCCCCTCGCCCACTGATTAAAAAATTGAGAAAAAAACCAACCCCCAAACCCAAAACAAAACAAAAGCCCCAAACAAACAAACAAACAAAACCCACTGAAACCAGAACCACCCCCCGCCCTCCCCGCAACCACACAAATGCGGGAATCACAGCCAGTGGATCTGCTGGTGCTGAATGAATGGAAGCGCTGAGCGGGCCTGCGCGTGCGGCCGCCCTGCCCACGATGCTGTCTCCCCGCGGCCTGTAGGGCCCTCGCTGGCCCCTCGCCCACCTCCCGCCCCGGGCTGAGGCTGCCGCCGGTTCCGCGCCCAACGCCGAGGCAGCGGCGGCGACGGGTAAGGTCGGAGGGAGGGTGGTTTCCTCCCGCCCCACACCCAGTCTCCGAGCCGGATATATAGAGTGTCACGTTTGGGAGCAGAAAGACCGGAGCTGTTTCCTTGTGGCTGGAGCGCTTCCCGTAGCCTCGGGGAAGGAGCAGGATTTATAGGACCACTAGTTGAACCCCATCCTCGTGCTGGAGGAACAGGTATTCCAGGGTCTCCAGCCCTGGCGCTCGCAGAGCCCACGCGCTCCGAAGGCAGAGACCGGACTGGGGGCGGCCCAGGAGGGAGGGCTTGGCTGGGTTCGCAGGGCGGAGCGGTTCCCTGCCGGACCTCGAGGAGGGTGGGTGTGAGGCCGGGTGGGAGGGGAGAAGCATTTGCGGAGGCTCTGCCCCCGAAGCTGCCCCCGGCTGCACCCCGTCGTCACCGGCCGTTTAGGCGCGTTTGGCGTCGGCGGAGCCCGCCAAGGTGTGGCGCGCGGGGGTTGCAAAGGGCAGCGAGCCGGGAAGGATCCGGGAAGGTTAATGTGGGGGGCCGCGCCGTGGGGACTGGGGACCGAGGGAGAGAGGAGCGAGGCCGGGTCCCGCCCAGGCCTCCTGGGCCCTTGGGACTATTTCTGGAGAGAGCGCGCAAATGCCGGGGCCACGTGTGAAACGGCAGCCGTCCTAGGTCCCCTCCTGGCGCCCGGGACCGCCAGGGCGCCCAGCCCAGGTCCCCGGAGCAGGTCCTCGCCAGCCCCCAGCCCCACCCCAGGCTGCGCGCGTCCCAACCCTCCCACTTGACCCTTGCCGGGGTCGTGGCTGACGTGTGCTGGGGCTGCTGGTGAGGCCGGGGCGGGGTTTGCCCCCGTAGGAAGTTTTAGACATCCTCCTGCGGTCAGGGCATCCTGCGGGTGTGCAGGGGAGCAGGTGCCAGAAGACTCCAACTGGTGTAGATGGCTTGCGGGAAGGCTGCTTAACACTCCCAGCAAGTAGAATTACCCGCGGGGCAGTCTCAGTCTATTAAAACAATTCATGCCCAACCTTATCCTAGAAACCAGAGGAAGGCGTCACACCTGCCAGCAGTGGGCACCTTTTCTTCCACGGATGAGTTATATGGTGTGAGCAACCAAGGTTATCGCTGGATCTGCAAGAGTTTAGCAAGGACAGAGTACGGTCAGAAAAATGACCAGGAAACTCAGATGGATGGTACTTTTCTGTTTGCTAGGTCTAGAGAAGTTTGACACTGTGCAAATGGAAATTTGAGAATTACCCCGTGGTTTCAATTACTCATCTCTCTATATTCCCATTTATATGAACTGGAGATTTGACTGACAGGTGTAGTTAGTCCAAAATTTATAAAGCGGGGCAAGGAACTAAATAAAAACTTAAAGCAGCCACGTAAACTGCAAGAGCAGGCATTTCCGCAGAAGGGATATTTGTGTGTGAGACTTCTAGGAGATGGGCATGAGGTCTTTACCAGGCTGACTCGTGTGTCAGTATTCCATCAGTAGTATTTCTCAGGATCCACGTCTTTACAGTACTCTTTTCCTAATTCTGAGGGCAGCTTTTGCACCTGCTGTATTAACAAATTCCTCACTTACTCCTGTTGCTAACACTAGGTTATAATTATCTATAAAATAGATGTAAATCACCATAGTTGGTAAATCGTACAGCTATTAGAGAAATTAAAGTAAATGAAAATATCCTTTCCTTAAAGGAGGCTAAAATGTGACATCCAATTACAGAGGAAGATGGAAAGGTTGAAAATAAATAAAATGGCTTATATTAGGATATTACTTTGGGGTTTATAAAGCATGTGATCATCTTGACCCTCTTACCATCTGCTTTCCTATCTCCTGAAGAAGCATTCTTGAGTGCATTTGTTTCTGGCAACATGTCATCAGCGTTAAAAATTCCTTGATTTTGCATTAATTCCCATGCACTCATGAAAACTTACTTATTCACAAATACAGCTTTGTGAAGGATCATGCATAGTGACCACCAGCATGCTTGTCTGTACCAATATATTCTGACATTGTGGGTTCTGTTGGAACATGTATTACCTTTGAAGAGGGTAACAGACCAATTTGAGAATGTGATGAAAGCTATGGAATATGAAAGACAAATACATACATATTAACACAAAATTGTCCAACTCCTGACAATTTCAGGAGTTTATGGCCTCCTTGAGACCCAACCTCCTACGTTCTAGATGTCTAGAGACTCCAGGCAGGGCCAGCTTCATGGAAATGCAAAACTGCAGCTGCACAGGGCCTTGTGCTTGGAAGGGCCCTGCATTTGGTAAGGTTCTGCAATCACCGTCTGCTGGCTTAATAATTTTCAAACAAGAGGCTGTGAATGTTCATTGTGAAGTGTGTCCTACCTGACCCCAGGCTGACAAACTTGGTTTGTTATCCTGACCCCAGGCTGACAAACTTGGTCTAAAACTAACCAAATAACAGTGTTGTCTTAACAGCAATCCCATGTTTATGGTAAGTTCTCCAGTACACACCTGAAATTTATCTGCTGCTCACTTAGGTGCCCTTGGACATGTCATTCAGCCTTCCTATATTTCAGTTTCCTCATTGACAAAATAAAAACAACAGATGATACTTTCTACTTTCTTTATTTTCAAGGTTGTATTATCTCTAAGTGAAAATAGGTAATAATTGTAAAAAAAGTCTACTGACTTTGAATAGTTCTTTTCTAAAAATTATGCTGTTGTTGAAGGGTTAAACTTTGCCCTCCATTTTTCAGAAGTGGCTTGAGGAAGGTTGGTTAAGTACACTAAAAAGATTGCAGAACTTTTCTGACCCTTATAGTTTGGTGGAAAATAAAACAAAAAGTAGCCAAGTATTCAGTATGTCAAATACTCCTGAAATATTATTTGGACACAACTGGAATTTTCAACTAAAGGTGCAGAATAACTTTTTGGATACCAAAGGTAGTTACTGAATTAAATTAATGTTTTAGTCTAATTCATCCAAAAATCAAACTGTGAGAAACTGAGCCAATGACTGAAAATTTTTAAGGGGGTAATCCTTTTTGTTTCATTTAATTAAAAAAATCTGTAAGTTCAAAAGTTTGGTCAAGTCATTCTTTAAAATATCCTAGGAAATGCCAAATCAATTTAAAATACACCTGGTCTCTTGCCAAGCACACCTAGTGACCTTTTGTAACTCTGGTGCCTCTTAAAGAGGAACTGAGAAAACAGACAAGTCCTCTGTTCCAGACTCCTCTCTTAACTACTCTGTGACCTCAAAACTTATCTTTACTCCAGCCGTCCATGTTAGCATGATGGCAATACACTCAGAACCACTGAGGAATAAAATAGTGTGAAAGGGAATTGATCAAACTCCTATATTAAGGTCTTCTAATGGGGTCACTAGAACGGATGAATGGAGATTCGTTCTTCGTGCAATTACTCTGTGCAGGTGCATGCAGTGTGCTTTAGGATACAAAGTAACAGGTCCTGTATTCAGTAAACTTATGACATCATTAGCAAGACAAATATGTCAACGTAAGGTATTAATTTAAAATAACAAATAAGTAGTTACAAGGCAACAGAAGATTTGGCACCAAATGAGTGGTACAGAAAATAAGTGCAATGAATTCCCAAGAAGAGAATAAAATAAGCTGAAATGCTGAGGGAAGCATAAAGGGAAAGGCCCTTAGAGATAGCCCTTAAAGTTCTGGTCCTAATAGAGATGAACAAATAAGACTTTTGGGTGCCCAGGGACCTCAGTGGCACTTTGGGGTGGGAGGTGTGCAGAAAAGGAATATCTGGATGCAGCTGAAGTTTTATGTAAGGAAAAGGCAGGAGATAACTCTGTAAGAGAAATTCCCTCTGGCTAGCTTCATTCATATAATAAATAATTATTAAGCCCGTTCTGTGACCAGACACTTTGCCAGTTTTTCCACATTTGGTGTTGAACAAAGCAGATGTGTTCCCTAGTTTTTTGGAACCTACAGACGTTTACAAAATAAACATGTAGGAATACATTATGGGAAGTAGCATGGAGAAGAACAGAATGCTTTAAGAAAAAAATCAGGGTCGCTGACTCCATTTTGGTGTTCTGAGAAGGCTTGCTCTTTGACAAAGAAAGATTTCAATTGCTATTGGAAAAAAACCATAGGGGTTAACGTTACTAAAAAAAAACAAAAAATCAACAAAGAGAAAAAGCAATCTGGGCACAGGAAATTGCAAATGGGAAGGTCCTAAGAGAAAAAGCTTGCAGCATTCAAGGGACAGAGAGGAGGCAGGCCCTGTGACTGCTGTTAGGTGAGGGCGCTGCTGAGAGGCAGGACACCAGTTGGGGAGGGGAGCAGGTGGCTGATCATGCCCAGCTTCACGGTGTTGATAAAGATCTTGAATTTAATTTGAGTAGGTTGCCATTGAAGGCTTTTAAGCCAGAGACTGTTTTAATTTCTGTTTTGAGGAACTCTTTATGTAGACAGTAAAGAGAGTGAACTAGAGGGATAAAGGATTGGAGGTAGTAAGACCAGGGAGGACAAGCACAGGTGAGAGTACTGTCAGGGAGGAGGGAGAGAAGTGCACAGACTTGAGGTGTGTTTTGAGAGTTGGATTGACACATCTTGGTGATAGACTGGATATGGGAGGTGGGCGAGGCAGAAAGAAGGGTGGGAATGAATTCATTTCATAGATACTGCTAAATGCTTATAATCCAAAACAGTAGGCTCAGATGCATATGATTTAGAGATGCCATAAGAAGAACTGAAAAATAGAACAAAAACTGATTGCCCTGGTTATTACCTCTGGAAAAGTATACTGGCTGCTGGGATAGGGGTGAGAGAAAGGAGGGAGGAGATTTTTGCTTTTCATACTATCCTCTACTGTTGGAATGATTTTTACAACCACGCTTGCATTTTATAATTTTTTAAAAAGGTTATCACCATGACAGATATAGCTTCTGTTTTTCTGGCTTGAGCTCATAGATGGAATATGGTGTAATTTCCTAAAATGAGAAAAATTAGGGAAGAAAGATCTGATCCTCTCCAAAATAATTATTCCAAAACACAATTTACTCCCCTGCTTAAAACCCTGTCATTCCTCTGCCTTGCCTACAGCAGTTTTTCCCAAACTGTAGTGTATGAATTATTATTTTCTTGGGATATTAACAGTTAAGTAAAGGAAGAAAAGCTTCCCTGATGATATAACTTTGAGAAACACTTGATTTAACCTACTTAACAAGTTATATTGCAAGAATCCTCAGAGCTTTTAATGTCCTAATGTGTGTTAGTAATCATCAAGAAAGCAGAGATCTTTTATGCTATATTTCCTAAACTTATTTAACCTTGAAATGCTTTTCCAGCAGAACATCTAAGAGAGTTAGCATTCAGCATAACACGCTTTGGGAAATGCTGTCCTATATTAATAGATTAAACCTTTTAACATCTACAGTTCTCTATTAACCATAAGCTTCTCTCATCTCTTTAATCCTACTTGGTGGAAAGCGGGAGACTGGAATTGACTCTGTTAATAGGCATTAAGTTGATGAAAACAATTCTGCTCTGTGGATGATATTCAGAAACAAGATCTGCAGTCTGATTAAAAGCAAAATTGTTTTTCATTTCTACTTCTTTGGCTAGGCTCTGCAGGACCTCATCAAGGTACATTTTGTCAAGTCTATATTTAATACATGTGACCTGAGGCATAAACAATGGAGAAGACTCCCCAGGGCCTCTTAGGTCCCAAGGTAGGCCTGGGACTTATCTGATCCTTGTAAGCCATCCCCTGCAGTGCAATACAGTGTGACTACATAGGGCATCTGTAGGAACATTGATTTTTGAGTCATATATACACTTCCTGGATCCCCATGCATTTGTATGGTGGTAGGCTGGAGGCAGAAATGCAACTTATGGCCAAAGAATAGTGCAGCAGAGCATAATGGAAGAAGCAGGTTCACACAGCTATAGACTTCTTCCATGGCTTCATCAGCTCTCTGTTCCAACCCAGGGGTCAGCAACTATGACCCGAGGCTGAAATCTGGCCCCTGCCTTTTTGTTTATTCTTTGAACTAAGAATGGTTCTTATATTTTTAAATGGTTGAAAAAAATCAAAAGAATAATATTATGTGACATGGGAAAAATAATAGGAAATTTAACCTATATGAAATTTAACCTTCAGTGTCTATAAAGTTTCATCAGAAATCAGCTTGTGTCATTCATCTAATCATCCCTATTTGCTGTGACTGCTTTAGTGCCCTAACCAGTCAATTATTATGACATTCAAAGCCTAATATATTTACCTTGTGGTCCTTTACAGAAATGTTTGTTGACCCCTGCTCTAGGCTATGAAACTCACCTGCCATAGGTAATCTTAATTGTTTTGTTTTTCATTTGTTTAATTTATGAGAGGGTAGAAATAAAATAGTTAAATCAACTTCCTAGTAGGTCCTCAAACATTATTGGCATTCAGGCACAGAAAGAGAAATACTGCATGATCTCATTTTTAGATGGAATCCAAAAATGTTGAACTCATAAATAAAAGTAGAGAGAAGAATAGTGGTTACCAGAAGTTGAAGGCAAAAAGTGGTAGGGGTGCAGGGTGGGGGTGAGATGGGAATGGGGGGGTCGAGGTGGGGGGAAGTTGCTGGTCAAAGGGTTCAAAGTTTCAGTTAGGCAGGAGGCATAAGTTTTGAGATCTACTGCAGAGCAGGATGACTATAGGCCATGATAATGTGTATTTCAAAATAAGTAAATTTCAAATGTCTCACCACAAAAATGATAAGTGGTGGCTAAATGTATGAAATTATAATTTGTAAATTTAAAATAATATTAATTTTAAAAATGAAACAAACCATTGTTGGCCTTGTTGGCCAACAATGCCAGTTTTTGTTGATGGCTAGTGTTGCTAATGCTGCATGCCCATGTAAAGAGCAGAAGACAGTCACAAAAGTGGTCACTTTTAAATTTTATTCAAACATTTGAACTCCTATATACAGGATAGGCACTCAGATAAATATGGCTTCCAGAGGTAAGGGGGAAATTAAATCTACTATAACTTAACTGTTTTATTTTGTTACCTCTGAACAGATTGGATTTCCTATGAGTAGTCACCTCTGATTTTTATTTCAATAATGAAGTCAATCTTTTTAATTTTTTTATTATTAATGCACACTTTTGTATGAAGAGTGGTAGTTTAGAGGTGACAGCCTCAATTCTAGATGACAGACATACACATTTCTCTGTCCCCACCCTAAACCTACTGAATCAGAATTTTGGCGTGAGGATCCCCAGGGGTTTCATAAGTAGTTGCACAGGGGTAGATTTTGGAATAGCTAGCCCAGGTATTTCCATGGAACATAGAGTCAGAAAATAAGACCCTCGAGGCCTGGTGCTTGGCTCTGTTACTGCTGTCATAAAATATTTTTAGATGAGGATGTGCTGTGGGATCACAGAGTTTGGATTTTGGGTCTCGTTGCCAGCCATATTGATTGGGAGATTTCTGTAAGATATCTAACTTTATAAAGAGGACTGGTTACAGGTGATGTCTTCATTCAATACACATTTTCCCACTTTAATCAACATGTATTAAAGCAAAGGACATTATATATATGTGTGTGTGTGTGTGTGTGTATGTATATAAAACAATGTGACTACACAATGCAATTAAACAATGAAAATTGATTAAACAATGTGGTTAAACAATGAAAAAAAAAAGCCTTACTATAATTGCCAGACACTAAGAATAACATTTGCTTGTTGATTTAGCTGTATTATTTCAAAGTCCTAGATAATTTTGCATCCTTAACCACTGGAGTTTTGCAAAAGCATTTTTCAAGCTGCAGTTGATAATATGTATCCCCTATGGCTTTTGGACATCTTGCTTTTAAGGCATTTTAACTTCCCAGGATTCTCCAGAGACAGCCCCAAAACATTGAAGCCCACACCTGAAGGGAGGAAGAGAAAGCAAACACTCATCCCTGTGAATTTGTGTAGAAAAGACAAAAATATGGCTTATCCAACCCACTTACTATCCTTCCACCTTAGCTGGGAAGTTGTTGGATCAGTAGAATTTGCTGATGAATAACAGGATGACCACAGGAGGCAAGAATATTATTTCCTGTGTCAAGAAATGAGAAAAAGTCATTGTGAAAACACCCCACATTTTAGATCATTTTTAAAAAAATGGTTCACTATTTATTACAGGTCATTGAAAGGGCACATTCCACAGAAGTGAGCAAAATGTCCCAGGTATCCTTGAAAGCAAGATCCTTGGAAATTAGGATGACAATTAAGTTATGTGTCTGGTCCCAACATATTTGAAATCTCTTGAGCACTTCCAGCAGAATTAGATTCACCAGTGCACAGTATTGTCAAGAAACCAAAAGAACCTGCCAAGATAAACTGAGTAAAAGAAACTGTAGCAATTCAATGTCTGTGCATGTATTAAAGATTTTTGCTTATTATTTTCAATAAAGTATATGTAATACTGCAAGTTGTATGGATAGAAGTAACATAGTTTTAGCATCTTGAAGATCGATGGTATTCAGTTAATGAAATCATAGAGAAATTTGCCTAAAACTTAAGAGAAACTGTTTGCTTAGAATAATATTGTTCCTGATAGATATTAATTAATAAGTAAATATTAATAAAACCAACTTTATGTCAGTAAATACTAATAAGTAAAAATATTAATAAAACCAACTTTGTATTTCTCTTTCTATTTCACTGTAACTATTGTCTCATTTTGAATTGAATCTTATTTCACCTGTGTTTTGTTTACACAATACCTTCAAGACATATCTCCCCTGAAGCTAAGCACATGATCTAAAAGATGGACACTTGTTCTTTAACCAAAGAGCTTTCTGGGGATTGAGATCCACTTACCAAACTATTCTCAAAGCTGCAGGAATCTCTGATGGCTTAAAAGAATTAATTTCCCTCATCCAAATGAGCAGTTTGCTTCTTTCTCAGCAACTTGTACTTGCCATAACTCTCTTCTTAGCAGAAGTGTGACATTGCCTCTTCCTTGTTTTCCTTCTACTATTTTGGTGCAGTTTTGCCAGAGGCAATGGTTATGCAAGTGCTGCTGAGTGCGTTCCTGATCACAGGATGACACTTAGGTAAATTTAGGTCTCAGTTTCTTTTAGGACAGAACAAACTTTTCCCAAATTAGACTTCCTTGAACTCCTAGACATACTATATGTTGGCGCATATCACACCATCTTGTCTACAGTACCTAGCAGTGAGTGTAAATAGCTTTGTCTTAACTAAGTATATTCATACTGGAAATTGTAGAATGTTCAAGTACCATATCTATATTTGGTTCAGCTCTCTTACAGAAAAGAAAAGCCAGTCCCAAAGACATGAAGTGGCTTGTCACACATCCATTTAGTGGGTGCATCAAGGCTAGTATCCACATCTTATGAGTGCAATTCCCATAACCATTCCATTCCATTCATTCATTTATTCATTCGTAGGATTTACTGAGTACCTACTATGTGCCAGGCAGGATGTTTAGCTTTGCAAATAGAATGCAAAACAAGTTATAGTACCAGTCCTCAAATTTTAGTACCCCCTACTCTTTGAGCAATATTTGGCCAGTTGCAACTTGGAGTTTGTGCAATTTTTCAGTAATGATACCCAGTGTGTAAATATACAATGCTCATATATCTTTATTTTCCCCTCTTCCATCTCCTAACCAGTCCCAGTCAGCGACTTGACTTCCCATAGCACCAAGCACTTAACACCAATAAGAGTAAGATGGGAGGCTGGGCGTGGTGGCTCATGCCTATAATCCCAGCACTTTGGGAGGCTGAGGAGATCGAGACAATCCAGGCTAACATGGTGAAACCCCATCCCTACCAAAAATACAAAAAATTAGCTGGGCATGTTGGCAGGCGCCTGTAGTCCCAGCCACCCAGGAGGCTGAGGCAGGAAAATGGTGTGAACCCGGGAGGCAGAGCTTAGAGTGAGCCAAGATTGTGCCACTGCACTCCAGCCTGGGCAACAGTGTGAGACTCTGTCTCCCCCCCACCCCACCAAAAAAAAAGCATACGATGGGAAATTAAGTTGAAATGAAATATTAAAAATTCCATAGGGAAGATCATGAAAATTCTTCCCAAGAAAACAATGTTCTTGATTCACTACTGCAAGGCTTGGGAGTTAGTTAGCTTGTGTGTCTCTCCTCTTGTTTACTCACTGTGTCACCAGGTCCTCTCTTTCCTCAAACTGGCTGAGCTCTAGCTTGCATCCTCTAGCTTTCCTTTCCTTTCTGTATCTAAAGATAGACACAAACTCTTGGTGTTTTAAGTACTTAAGTGCTAATCCTTGTGGGGAAAGTGAGAGGGGAAGAGCAAAAATAACCGATGTGAAGAAGTTATGAAGTTTCCAGAATGATACCGTTGAGTCTTGGCATAGGATCAGTAGTTAGTTGCCTACTTCCTCTAAGATAAGTGGAAAAACCCCATTATCTTCAGCTATCTGTCTTTATTTCTGGAGGCAAGATCAAAAATCAACCATCTGCCCTATAAGTCCTTACTTATTCTCCTGAACTAGATGAGTATGGGCATTGTCTGATGAGAGGATTTCTAGCTTTCATCAGATTCTCACAGAATTCATGACCAGAACAACGTGGGGGAATGACTGCTTTAGGAGCCATTAAGTGGACCATTTTAGTTCCTCGAAGTTCTCTAGACTCTGGCTGCTGTCAGGTCAGGAAAGATGCCTTCTGAAGATTCCTCACAGGGACTGTACAGCTGTTTGAGATACATAGGATTTTATATTCCATCTTCAGTGAGCATTACATTGTTCCAAAACAGAGAAAGGATTACGTTATTCCCCTGCATAACACCTTCCATGGCTCCCCATTCCCTACAGTAGCCTTGCCAAGTGTGTGAGATGCTAATTGAGGTAGACTGTGGGAGGTGGGTGTTTCCAGTGCAGAAGAACCCTTGATATCACCTTCACTTACTGCTATATGGCTGTGTATCCAAAGGCAAGTTACTTAACTTCCTGCTATATGGCTGTATTCAAAGGCAAGTTACTTTGTAGTAGAATAATTTATAATCCTTTGGGTATATACCCAGTAGTGGGATGGCTGGGTCATATGGTACATCTAGTTCTAGATCCTTGAGGAATCGCCATACTGTTTTCCATAATGGTTGAACTAGTTTACAATCCCACCAACAGTGTAAAAGTGTTCCTATTTCTCCACATCCTCTCCAACACTTGTGGGACATGGATGCAGCTGGAAACCATCATTCTTAGCAAACTATCACAAGAAGAGAAAACCAAACACCACATGTTCTCACTCATAGGTGGGAACTGAACAATGAGATCACTTGGACTCGGGAAGGGGAACATCACACACTGGGCTTATCATGGGGAGGGGGGAGGGGGGAGGGATTGCATTGGGGAGTTATACCTGATATAAATGATGAATTGATGGGTGCTGACGAGTTGATGGGTGCAGCACACCAACATGGCACAAGTATACATATGTAACAAACCTGCACGTTATGCACATGTACCCTAGAACTTAAAGTATAATAAATAAAAAATAAAAAAAAAAAAAAAAAAAAAACAAAGGCAAGTTACTTAACCTTTCAGTCTTCCCAATGTATTCATTTGCTAGGGCTGCTATAACAAAGTACTGCAAACTGAGTGGCTTAACCAAAAGAAGTGTATTGTGTCACAGTTTTGAAGGCTAGATGTCTGAGATCAAGGTGTCAGCAGGGTTGGCTTCTGAGGGCTGTGAGGGAAGGATCTGTTCCAGACCTCTCTTTCTTTGCTAATAGTTGGCTGCCTTCGCCTTGTGTCTCACATCATCTTCTTTCTATGCATATATCTGTCTTTTTATAAAGACATCCATCATATTGGATTAGGGACTCCCCCCACTCCAGTATGACCTCATCTTAATTAATTGTATTTGCAGTGATCATATTTCCAAATAAGGTCACATTCTAAGGCACTGAGGTTTAGGACTTCAGCATATAAAATGATTCAATCCATAACACCCAGGAAATTATTACTTGACTCCTTATTATCACAATGGAAAATGAGATGAAACTATCTATAAACCACTGTCTGTGTACTAAGAAGAAATACATATATTTTTAGTATGGATTAATAGTGAACATAAGTAATGACTACTGACTTCACCAAGAGTTTCTTCTCCACATTATCTTTATCATTTTTTATTAGGTATAACATCCTTGTAGAAAAGTCAATATATCATAAATGCACATAACACACACAGACACCTCCCAGATTCTATATTCCAAGTTAAAAAAGAAAAACAGAAAAACATTTATCAACATCCTATAAGCTCCCCTCATACTCCTGGGCAGTACCTAGTGCCTCCCAGATTATCCACTGTCTTGAAATCTAAGTCACAGATTAGCTAAGTTCAATCATGGATTAGCTTTACCAGTTTTTGGAGTTTGTATAAATGAAATTATACAGTAATACTTTTTTACGTCTGGCTTCTTTACTCAATATTATGGTTATGAGATCCTTCCAAATTATTGTGTGTATTTGTAGATTATTCATTCACATTGCTGTATAGTACTCCATACTGTGAATATGCCATACTTTATCCATTCTGTTGATGAAGACTTTAGTAGTTTCCATTGTGAGTTTCTTAGGACTAGAGCTGCTATGAGCACTCTTGAGAATGTCTTTTGTTAAACACACGTGTACACATTTCTTTGGGATATACTTAGGTGTGAAATTGCTTTATTCAAAGAGCTTTAATAAATCTGCCAAAGGGTTTTCCAAATTGATTGATCAAGTAATACTCCCAGCAGTGGCAGTCAAGAATTTCCCTTGTTCCACATTCTTGCCAACACTTTTTATTTTCTGTCATTTTCCTTTTAACCATTTGAGTGGAAAAGTAGTTGTGAGGCATGGTGGTTTTATTTGTATTTCTCTGGTAAGTGAAAAGATTGAGCACCTTTCCATATATTTATTGGCCACTTGGATATCTTCTCTTGTGATGTCCCCACATCTTTGCTCATTTGTCTATTGGGTTATCTATCTTTTTCATAGTAATTTGTGGGTATACATTATATATTCTGGATACAATTCCTCTGTTGGATATGCACTTTGTCAATGTCTTCTCCCAGTCTATACCAGGCCTTTTCACTCTTTTTTCTCTTTCAATGAACACAAATTCTTAATCTTAATAGAGTTCAATTTATTAGTATTGTTCTTCATAGTATTTTTTGCCTACTCATGAATCAAGATGTTCTTTTCTAAAAAATTTGTTTTGCCTTTTACACTAAAAGATATACTATCCATCTGAAATTAACTTTTTGTATGATGTGAGAAATCAAATACATATTTTTCCATGTGGATATTCAATTGCCTCAAAATTAGTCATTAGAATTCTGCGTATCATTTTAAATCACAAGGACATAGTAGCAGTCTGGATACCTCAGAACGAACACATTTAAGGATAAAGTCATTTAAAACATATCTCACTATAATGACTTCTGCAGCCCATTTTGACTGTGAATAGCCTAGGATGTTCAGTGTTAAGGTCAAATGCTCATTTATTCTGCTTGCAGGAACCTAATTTCTGGTCTAATAGATTAAGTAAAATAAAACAAATAAATGCATCCTCTTGGAAATAGATCACTCCAAAAAATCAAAGTATTAAATTTAAAATTAATTTGGATCCTCAATGTAAGGGTTATTGGTGAAAAATGTAGTAGTGTGAAAAGGTCATGACCAAACATTTGAGGAGAAATAATCAAAAGGCTTATCTTTTTTTTTTTTTTTTTTTTATACGGAGTCTCGCTCTGTCACCCAGGCTGGAGTGCAGTGGCGAGATCTTGGCTCACTGCAAGCTCCGCCTCCCGGGTTCACGCCGTTCTCCTGCCTCAGCCTCCCGAGTAGCTGGACTACAGGCGCCCACCACCTCGCCCGGCTCATTTTTTGTTTTTTGTTTTTTGTATTTTTAGTAGAGACGGGGTTTCACTGTGTTAGCCAGGATGGTCTCGATCTCCTGACCTCGTGATCCGCCTGCCTCGGCCTCCTAAAGTGCTGGGTTTACAGGCGTGAGCCACCGGGCCTGGCCAAAAGGCTTATCTTTTATTATTAAGGAAGGCAAATGAAAGGCCCACTTGTCTTCATTACACTTATACATTTAATGTCTCACTAGTTCCCCCAACTGTCATCAAGATGGCAGACGTGGAATAAGGAGAGGTTGAAGGCAGAAAGATTAGCTAGGTGGCCATTCATTCTTTCATGCATTCATTCAACAAGAATTTATTCAATGATTATTGTAACAAGTATTGTATGAAATTCTGTGAATATTAAGAAGACTAAAACACAGTCATTGCCCCCAAGGCATTTGCAATCCAGTGGAGAAAACAGACAACCAAGCAGTCACTTACATAAATGTGACAATGGATAGAGGCTCTGAGAGTTTGGCAGATAGGACATTCAACTCAGCCCAGAGTGAGGAGAGGCCTGGGATTCCCTTCTCAAAGTCTGAGGTTTGCCCACTGAAGGGTAAGACAGAATGAGGGATAAATGGAGGACATGGCCTCTAGAGCTAGTCTACAAGATGTGTGACCTTGGGCAAATCACTTTCTTTCTCTGTGCCGTAGTTTTCTACTTGTTAAATGGGATTTATAATAGTAATCACCATAGAATTGTTCTGCTAATTCATTCTTCCGTTAGAAGAGTGATTGGCACTGAGTATGTGTTTAGTGAGTCAAGGTATTGTCATATGTGAGAGTTACAGCATTACAATTGGTCCCAAAGTTCTGGAGAAGCAAAGAAGTATTATCTACAGCATTTGTCCAATGTGATCACTGTAGTCGACAGAGAAGAGCAGTGACCAGAACCCAGGTGTTCAGACTGTTGTCCTGATTGTGCTCAATATCTACATCAGATAAATGGCTAGATTATCTCTAAAGTTCCTTTCCACTCTCATGTCCTATGATTCTGCAGCTCCTGCTGAGATAGACTTAATAAATATGATTTGAATTCTGGTGATAGAGAAATAAAGGAAGAAATCAAAATCCATTCTGAGATTTCCAGCTGAGTAACTGAGTGAGCAGTGATATCATTTCAAAAGAAACAGGCAAGTCAAGAAGAGATAGGTATATGGAGACTGGGAATCATATAGCACAGATTTGTGGATAGAATTTTTAGGTTGGAAGAAACTATTTCCATCATTTTAATTCAGTGTGGTAGAGAGGCAGATATTTCCATAGTTAGTCACAACCACAGAAACAGGAGCCCTATTGCCTAGATTAGGGTTTGTCACTTACTAGCAAGTTACTTAAATGTTCTGCATCTGGCTTTCTTCATCTGTAAAATGCAGGTGAAGTGCAGATTGAACCATGCACAATTGCCCTTTGTAGGTCAAAATGGTTGAGTTGGCAATTTCATATGGTTCGACCTAATAATAGATATACTCTAAGGGGCTGTACTGAGAAGTAAGTGAGTTCATATGTGTTACCTGCTTAGGCCAGAGATCAACACATAATACAGTACTATGGAAGTGTTTCCCTTATTATTAAGGCCATTTAGCTTTTTCAAAATCGATTGCACCAAGCTTCATTTAGGAAGAACAATCAGAAATTGCATAGTATGCCTATTTAGGTCTCTTTTCCATTCTTCACTTAGGCAGGCACGAGGCCTTGATGAGGCAGTTAGTCCCTAGGAATACAGCTGGGTTTACTTTTGCCAACATGGTTGCTGCCATTTTGCTCATTTCTCATGCCTCCATCTAGACAGGCATTGGCTTCTGCTCCAAAAGGAAATTTAGCAGCAGAGTTCTGGGATGAGCTAGCTTCCTCTCCCTGTTCTTTTGTCCTCCACCCTTACTCCCTCCTCAGCCCAACTCTTGGTACCAGCAGGCCTAGTTTCCATCTCCCTCAGTGTGATATTGGTGACATACTGGTCATCCAACATCTGAAGGCCCTTGGTATTCTGGACACCCTATCTGGCCCTGCAAAGAGGGGAAAAGGAGAAGGGCACATCTAAGGCTAAGAAGAGGGAAGAATGGAGGGGGAAGTGAAGGGGGCTCCAGCTCTGAGCCTTGAACTGAGGAGTAGGACAGACACAGAGGCTACTGAGGAACCCTGTTCTAGTTGCATGACTTTGATAAGTCTTAGTCTGTTTGTGTGATGAGTCTCCAATTGTGCATGAACAAAGATGCAGAGATATGTTAAAGAAGCAGGAATAACAAAACAAAACTAAAAATGTGTCTTTCTTGTGTCTTTTAAATCACAGGGACACAGTAGCAATCTGGACATCCTAGCAGTAAAAGCAGTATGAGTGGAGTTCCTTACAGAACTGTTTACTTGCTGTTGCCTGGTGTCATACACAGATTAACGATGACTCATACTGTTGGTTTATAATATATATTCCAGTTTGTGAATTGTCTTTTCACTTTCTTTCTTTTGTTTGTTTTTTGTTTTCTTTTTGAAGCACAAAAGTTCTTACTATTAATGTAGGTAAAGTTACTGAATATTTTCTCTCTGTTTTCAGATATTTGTATCTTGCTTAAGGAGATTATTCCCTAGCTGCGTCATGTTTTAAGTAATTAGTTTGTAAACCTCTCCTACATTAGGCTCTGGTTTCAAGTTTGCAACCATTCAAGTTTGCAATGGTTTATTTCCTCTTGTTGGTGTCACCCTAGTGATACATTTTACACAAAGGAAGAAAATACTCTAAGGATGAAATTCAGAATAACAAATTATGGCTGATTAAAATCACCCTTGCTAATTACTGAATGTTTCACAAGTGCAAGACACTTTACAAAAACTGTCGCATCAATCCCAGGGATCACAGATGAGGAAAATTAGGCCCACAAAGTTTAAAATATAATCATTAAGCAAGCAATTAACATAAAAATATAGTTATTATTGAAAGCATAATTTCAGTTAGGGGACAGTTCCAACTCGAAAATCTCCTTTGAGAGTTAACCTAAAGAATACTTGGGGTGTTGAAATATTCCCATTTTGTTTGAATGTAGTAGACACATTTATATTAAAAGTAGCATCATATCTGCCTGAAAATCAATGAAAAATGATTCTACCTTCTTTATCGATGATCAAGTTTTTTAAGAACAGAGTGTCTTTATTATCAAGGACAGTTTGGAAAACAGTTGTACCAAATAGGTAAACATTTGGAGCCTTGAAGAGGAAATTAGCTGTTGAGGTTAGAGTTTCCTTGCAAATTCAATACATTTAAGTTCACAGAGTTCTAATATTCTAATACATGGTAATTAAGAAAAAAATGTAGAACAGAGTTATCAGGTGTACAAATGTCCTAGATGTTGTTGTATAGGAAAAACAGGAAGCAAATGAACACCTGGTAAAAAGCTTTCTCCTGTCCTATAGCATATAGAAGACATAAATTTCTTTCATCAAAATTTCAGTCTTTGCTCTGTCACTAACAATGGCCTTAGCCAAATCACTACTTGTCTCTGATCCTCAGTTTCCTCATCTGTGAATAACAACATCTACACTATTTACCTCCCAAGGTTTTTGTGAGAAGGTACTGAAATGTGTGCATGAAATGCTTTGAGAATTGTTAATATAAAGTCTAAGATGTAAATTATAAGAGTTGCTGATATATTAATAGTAAATGGTATTGACAGTATCTAAGACTGATAAGGTCTTTTGTGTATGTGTGTACAGACTTTAATATCTATATACATAATTTTACACATGATAATAGTAATTTTCATTTAAATTACATTTAACACTCCTTGGAGGACTTATTATATCCATTATTTTATGTAAGTTCCTGATTAACCTTGTGAGGTGGACCAAGTGTTGTCTTATCTTTCCATGTTGATAATGCTGATCTTTGCTTTCTAACTGAAAGGAAAGCCTCTCTTCTTTGGCAATTTCCGTAGCTTCTGTCAGTCCTTATTGCTGTTACTTGTCACCTTCAGATTATTCCCTGATATTTATCAAATATGTGGCTCACATATGTTCTCTCCTCTCCTACTTCTGAGAGTATTCTTAACTTCAAAGTCCATGTGGGTGAACATTCAGCACTCTGATGCCTTGACCTCACACTTTCATCAGTTTTCATTTTAAGCACTAAAGCACCCAATTTTTAGAAACCTACTTACAAGGCAAGTCCTTGGGCTTTGACATTGCTCCAGACAGCTATATCTGAAATCTCTAAATCTGACAGTTCACTCTTGGACAGTGACCTTCTTTACTTCAAGCTCTCTTAGTTTCTTTCTCCCTCTATACCTATGGTTCCAGTTCAACAAGACTTTTATTCTTTAGACTCCCCGCCATGCCTGCCCCATACACATATACATGTGCACTTTCTCATAGTCCATGAGCTTCCTCCGCATCTTACTTCTTTCTCTGTGTAGCCTAGGTCAATTACTTTAAGAGTACACTTGCCAACTGCTTCTATTCCTACCCTTTTTATTTGTCACTCCCAGTTTGGATCTTGCCAATAATCGATTTTCCCTGCTCCAACCACCAGCAGTCAGGTGTTGCTGGAGAAAAACCAGGTAAGTATTTGTATGAAATGGAGATGGTACAAATCCATGGCTGTCCCCATTGGATACTCTGTTGCTTTCAGCTTGTTTGCTGGTTTCTGGTGTGTTTGCTATTCTATCTGAAGGAGTTGTTATAAATATTTACCCCTTTCCAGGAGCTTTTTCCTTTACTTGCAACTTTTTAAATAACAATATATGATCTTGCCTCACACTCCACAGAGAAAAGAAAAATAACCAAAGATCTGTCTCCGGTTGTGCTCCAACCTATCTCTTTTCCTTCTTTTTAGAGGATGACATGACATTTCCCTGTTCAAGTCTGACCTATTTTTTTCTACAAATTTTATTCCCTCTGAACTTCTCCAGAGGCTTACTTCCACTTATTTTCGTTTTCTCCTTTTCTGTCTCTCAGAGCATGTAAATGCTCAAACATTTCATTTCACTAACAAATAAATGAACATCCCACACACACCCTTATTTTTATATTCTTCTATTCTTCAACTGTTACGTCTTTATCCTATATCACTTTTCCTTTTGTGGTTGAATGTCACCCAGAGGTACTTTACATTAGCTCTTCTGATTAAGTAATGCATCCACGGAGTTGTCATATAACTACTACAATCAAACAACGGTTCACGTATTATCCTGACAATATAGTGCTTTATTTAGTCACTTCTATGTTGACATTTTGCCTTATTCAATAAGGAAGTTTACTTTAGATGAATATATGTCTGTAACTTGCAGCTTTGACCAACGACTAGAGAGAGTATCAAAGCACTAACTGTTACACCTCGTGTAAGAAACAAGAACTTTAAGGATAGTGATGGGAATTGTGGGGAAAAATTCCTCATTACCAGTTACTAATGTGACATTCTTGGAGAGATGGTGCATCCCAAATAAACAGTGTAGTCAAAATAAATATGCATACTCTCATAGATAAAATGCAAACAGTTTCTTTACACAGAATTCCAGAAAGTAGCAGAGGGTGGGATCTTGATAATGTGTCAGTCAAGAGTAAACACAGATGCCAGGGAAGTCTTTCCTGCACAGTTAGTTTATCCTGCCTGAAATCAGAGGCCAACTGGGAGTTGCTGAACTTTGGTTCTCACTCCATAAAACAGAAGCCTGCAATTAGATGAAACCTTGCCTCTGCTGACAGAAATTACTAAGATTTATGATACTGTGAGGGTATGTGGGGGACCTTATATTGTTAGCAAGTGTCAAATTACCCTGATGACATTTCTGGTCAGCTCATTTCCGGGGATGGAAAGCAGTATGCTTACTGACAGACTAGGCCCTGCGAGGCATCCTGATTTGGTGCATGTTCAGATGTTTCAAAAGCTCATTTCTGAAGAACAGGCTCAGAAAGAAATGAACAAAAAGTAATTCAAACTACCAATAATCATAATTTAGTATTCATCTTGTGTCCAGAATTGGTTCCTTCCAGTGGGTTCCTTGGTCTTGCTGACATCAAGAATGAAGTCGCGGACCTTTCCAGTGAGTGTTACAGCTCTTAAAGATGGTGTGTCCAGAGTTTATTTCTTCATATGTGTCCAGAGTTTCTCCCTTTTGGTGGGTTCGTAGTCTCGCTGACTTCAAGAAGGAAGCTGTGGACCTTCGCCATGAGTGTTACAGCTCTTAAAGGTGGTGTGGACCCAAAGACTGAGCAGCAGCAAAATTTATTGTGAAGAGCGAAAGAACAAAGCTTTCACAGCATGGAAGGGTATCCAAGCAGGTTGCAGCTGCTGGCTGGGGTGGCCAGCTTTTATTCCCTTATTTGTCCCCTCCCATGTCCTGCTGATTGGTCCCTTTTACAGAGTGTTGATTTCCATTTTACAGAGTGCTGATTGGTCCATTTTACAGAGTGCTGATTGATGTGTTTACAATCCTTCATCTAGACACAGAGTGTTGATTGGTGCATTTTTACAGAGTACTGATTAGTACATTTACAATCCTCTAGCTAGACACAGAGTGCTGATGGGTGCATTTTTAGAGAGTGCTGATTGGTGCATATACAATCTTTTAGACAGTGCTGATTGGTGTGTTTTTACAGAGTGCTGATTGGTGCATTTGCAATCCTCTAGCTGGACAGAAAAGTTTTCTAAGTCCCCACTCAACCCAGGAAGTCTAGCTGGCTTCACCTGTCAATCCCCTCTCTAAACAGGACACCCCAACTGCTGTTGGGAATTGGGTGATGACTACTCTAGCTACTTCCTGCTGGACAGGGGCAAAGAAGGGGACCTGCAGTTGTAGTGTCCTCCAGAGATGAACTCTTTAGGCCAGTGAAAGGGCCAGTGGGTCGGTTCAGGGGTCCTTGGTAGAAGTTGTTAGTTGAGCTCATTTGGGATTCCATTTGTAAGACCATCTGTAGCTTGATGGCCTTGATCCTAGAGGAAACAAATTTGACAAGGAGGTTAAAAATACAGGGTCCAAAGGCGAGTAATAGCAAGATGACTGTCCTGGGACCTAGAAAGGGGAGAAGGCATATTGACCAACTCCAGAGGTTGGTATAAGAGTTTGAAAGGCATTGTCTGATTTCAGAAGCCTTTTCCTGTAAATGCTGGGCAGCATCTCGTACTATCCCTGACTGGTTAGTGTAAAAACAACACTCTTCCACTAAGAAGGTGCAGAGTCCTCCTTTCTCAACAGTGAGGAGGTCTAGGCCTTGGCGGTTTTGGAGAGTCACTGCTACCAAAGAGTCTATTTGGGATTGTAGAGTAAGGATAGATTTCATTATTCCTTGCAAACTGCCTGAGAAATCCTCTGAGAGTGTGTGGTAGCAGGACAATGAAGTAGATATACTTGCTATTCTGGTTTCTGCAGCACTGGCCATTCCTAACCCTATAAGTAGGTGTATTAGTTGTATGGCTCTGTGCTGACGGACTTGAGCTTTGAGGGGCACAGATAGGGCATGATTTCCATAAGATTAGAAGTTAGAATAATACTAGTCATACTGTTAACTTTTTTAGCAAGCTTTACTTTTGTTAAAAACCTTGTAAGTTTGGGATTTCAATTATTCTTTGCTATTAATAAGACCTCATTCAGCCCATATTAACTTAGAATTGGTATAGATTGGTCCTTCCTGATTCTGTAAGTGCTTTAAGGTTTGACTGAGTGCAAACAGCTGACACATTGAGCAGACCAGTTATTAGGCAATTTTCCTAACTCTGCTTCTACAAGAGTCTCCGTATCATTTACTGACTACCCATTGTGTCCTTTTCCTTAATCCCCTGGGAGGAAACATCTCCTGTCCTGAAGGGAGTTCCTCCTTGGTCTGGTCAGACTTTTGTATGGTAATTAATTAAGATTTAGATGCCCTGTTAGGAAACTTGTTGGGTTAAGGATTTTTGATAGGAAGGCTACCGGTTGTCAGTGGCCTCAGTGCTTTTGTGCTCTGCCCTTGTTTACTCTGACAACAAGGTGGTATTGGAGTGTTATAGGGTCATGGAGAAGACCTTCAATTATCAATTATAGATTTTAAATTTGCCTTGGCTTTTAAAGGAATAGGATACACTGTTTTATCTTTACTACTTCCATCTCTCTTTCTCTTTAACTTCTTCTTTGTCTCCCTCTTTCTGACTCCCTCTTTGTTGTCTTCTCCTTTCTCTCTTTGACGTTCTCTCTCTCTCTTTCTCTGACTTCCTCTTTGTCTCTGTCTCTTCCTCTCTCTCTCTCTCTCTGACTTTCTGTCTCTCTCTTTGACTCCTTGTCTCTTCCTCTCTCTCTTTCCTTCTCACTTGAACTTTCTGTCTCTCTCTTTCTCTCTTACTTCCTCTTTGTCTCGGTCTCTTCTTCTCTCTCTCTCTCTCTCTCTCTGACTTTCTGCCTCTTTCTCTCTTTCCTTTCTGCTGGTCTTTCCCTGCCTCTGCTAGCCGCTTGTGCTGCTGTTCTCCCCTCTCCTTCCCCTTTTTGATGGCTTCGACAATGTAAGACTGCCACCTCCTTGGGTTTTTGCACTGTGTGCAATAACTCCATGATTTCCTTGTGATATTTAATGGAGGTTCCCCCAGAGGTTAGGAACTCCCTTTCTTTCCATATTGCAGAATGAGCATGTAGGATTAGATAAGCATGCTTACTATCTGTAGCAAAGTCTCCCAATTACAACTGAGGAGGGGGGAGAAATACCTGGTTACAGGCTGTCCCAGGATTCCTCAAATGGTAATAGACCTTGAGGACAGCTGTCCGAGACAAGAGATTAACAGTGAGAAAGCTGCGCCAGTGTCCAGGAGGAATTTCCTGATCCTCAATGGTTATACGTACCCGGGGTTCAGTGAGGGTGATGACATGAGCTGGTGCTTGCCCCAGGCACCCTCAGTCCTGTTGTTGGATCATCTGATTGGGGCTTCTGGGCCAGAGAACCTTTGTCCTCTGGGGCGGTGTGCCTTCCAGTGATTGCCTTGGCATAGTGGACATGGACGAGGAGGCAGCTTGTTTCTCGTAGGACAATCTTTTTTAAAGTGTCCTTGCATGAGGAACGCCTCTGCCCGGCTGCCGTCCCATCTGGGATATGAGGAGTACCTCTGCCTGGCTCCCCCACCGTCTGGGAAGTGTGAAACACCTCCGCCCAGTTGCCCACTCTCTGGGAAGTGAGGAGCGCCTCTGCCTGGTTTCCGCACTGTCTGGGAAGTGAGGAGAGTCTCTGTCCAGTTGCCCACCATCTGGCAAGTGAGGAATGCCTCTGCCTGGCCGCCACTCCGTCTAGGATGTGAGGAGTGCCTCTGTCTGGCAGCCACCCTGACTGGGAAGTGAGGAGCACCTCTGCCCGGCCACCACCCCATCTAGCAAGTGAAGAGCATCTCTGCCCAGCTGCCGCCCCATCTGAGAATTGAGGAGTGCCACTGCCCTGCTGCCCCACCGTCTGGGAAGTGAGGAGCATCTCTGCCCTGCCGCCCAACTGACTAGGAAGTGAGAAGTGCTCTGCCTGGCCACCGCCCCATCTGGTAAGTGAGGAGTGCATCTGCCTGGCCACCAACCATCTGGGAAGTGAGGAGCCCCTCTGCACAGCTTCCCCACCACCTGAAAGTGAGGATCCCCTCCGCCTGGCCGCCACCCCATCTGGGAAGTGAGGAGCACCTCTGCCTGGCCGCTGTGCAACCTTCCAAGTGTGAAGTGACAGCCTTGTGTGTGAACTTTTCTGTCTTCCCCAAGTTTGCATTTTCAACATTAAAGTTTACTTTCTAATTAAAAGTTTAAAAAATAATAAAGTGTCTTTGCAAACTACACTGATAACAAGCCCTACCAGGTGATTGGCCTGCTCCATTTTCTGTCCTCTCTGAAGCACTGAGGTTTGTTTGTCTGAGGGCCATGATGAAGGGTGTGACCTTTCTATGATCTCGCTTTCCCTTTTTGGCCTGTTCCCCTCATCGCTGTTATAGAATAACTATATTTTTAATAATGCCTCCAGATTTTGTTCAGGACCCAGTGCTCACTTTTGGAGCTTTTTCCTGATATCCGTGGCTGATTGGGTAATAAACTCATCTTTTAGGATCAATTGACCCTTGAATGAGTCAGGTGACAGTGGAGTATATTTTCTTAAGGCCTCCCATAGCCGCTAAAGGAAGGCAGAAGGATTTTCTTCCTTTCCCTGAGTTATGTGGGGCATTTGAATAATTCATGGGCTTTTTCCTAATTCTTAGTCCTTCTAGAACACAGGTCAACAGTCCAGTCCCCATGATCTAAGTCGAGGTCCCAGTGGGTCTCCATACTGGGACGGCTTGCTGACTGGTAGGGAATTTGTCCCTTTCTTTGGCTGTCATTCTATCATTTACTTGACTGAGATACCAGGTATCTCAAAACTCTCAGGCTGCAGCTAAAGCTGCATTCTTTTCATGAAAGGCCAGGTTTGATCTAACAATAGCATGACATCTCTCCAAGTGAGGTCAAGGGTTTGCCCTAGACCCTATAGGACATCTATGTAACTCTCAGGTTTACCTGAAAACTTCCATAGGTCTGCTTTGATCTTCTTTAAATCAGAGAGGGAGAAGGGGACATGTACCCGGGTTGGGCCAAATTCCCCTCCCCCTACCGCTTGAAGGGGACATAACCCATAGCCAGGGGGTTTTTGTGATCCTTTGGAGATTTGTTTGCTTGTTTCCTTCTGGGTGGGGGAGATTAGAGGAGGCTTATCATTAATAGGAAGAGGAGCTATAGGGAGACTAGGATATGGGGGTGGGCTGAGAGGTCCTCTTGTGGGATGTAAATTGCAAGCTTTGTATAGTTGTGTATTCTCCTTCAATGAAAAGAAAACTTGGACATAAGATGTTTCACTCCCTTTGCCTTCCCTCTTACAGAAAAGGTTAAGCTGCAGGATAGTGTTGTAATTTATACTTCCCTCAGGTGGCCATTTTTCCCCATCAGAGAGAGAATATTGGAGCTAGGCCATAGTGCAGAAAAAAATGAGCTGCCTCTTTTTCAGGGTTTGCAGGTCAAATTGGTCCCAATGGCTTAGGATGCATTTCAAAGGTAAACCTGTTGATGCCTGAGTGTTTCCCATCTAAAAGACAAAACTGCCCACAGTTTTGGTTTGTTTGTTTCCCCACACCCAAGAACCCACAAGGGTCCCTGGACCCTGCTGATCAGAATAGTTGTGCTCACGAACACAGCAGCAGAAACACTAGTTTTCCTCCTAGACAACAAGGAGGACCGAGGAAGGCTGGATTTAGTGGCCCTTACTGACACATTCTCAAAAACCTGAACCATTGCCTGTCCTCCTAGACCACAAACAAGACTGACGAAGGTCAGATTTAGTGGCCCTATTGACATATTCTCAAAAACCTGTTAGAGTCCTAAGCATTCTCTTGTTTGTATCGGGACTTTACCCCTGTCTCTAAAGATGTTGTGCCCCAAAAATGAAGTGGAGGGCCATAACCTGAGGGAGGGAAGGGATCTCCAGAGTTGTAAGAGTGACGCTTTTTGTCCTCACCTGAATAGGAAGGATATCATTTCTGAAGCTCCCTATATCCTAGCTTCAGGAATAGCTTTCATTAGGCCTGCTAGTCTGAGGGTGGATCCTAAAATTCCAAATAAGATAGTCTGCCCCCCACCCCCACCACCGCAATGGGGCTTTAGGCAAAAAATAGGTCTTTCTCATTTTCTCATTGATGAGCCCGGGTGCCTAAAGAAGGTAATAGAGTCCTGGAGTTTATACTAGAAATCATTCTTATAGGAGAAACTAGAAAAGCACCAGAGACAGGGAGTGGTTTTTATTTTTTTTTTTTTTTTTTTTTTGTGATGGAGTATTGCTCTGTCACCCAGGCTGGAGTGCAGTAGCACAATCTTGGTTCACTGCAAGCTCCGCCTCCCAGGTTCATGCCATTCTACCACCTCAGCCCCCCAAGTAGCTGGGACTACAGGCGCCCACCACCATGCCCATCTAATTTTTTGTATTTTTTGTAGAGACCGAGTTTCACCGTGTTAGCCAGGATGGGCTTGATCTCCTGACCTCATGATCCGCCCACCTCAGCCTCCCAAAGTGCTGGGATTACAGGCATGAGCCACTGTACCTGGCCAGGAGTGGTTTTTAGAAGCAGGACTAGCCTCAGAGAAGAGAGGCGAGAAGAAGTTTGTCTGACAGACGTTAGGACCCAGGAGGCAAGGGTCAGGATAGATAGGATAGATGGGTGAGTCTTGCTGGGTGACATGACTTTGAGAGTTCTGCTTGTGGCCTCAGGGTCAACCAACTTGTTGTTGGGACCTTGGAGCTGAATGGCTTTCCTCTCTGTCGACCCTCGGCTCAGCCCAGAAGTACAGAGGAAGTGGAAGCTGGTTCCAGGCAAACCAATGCTCCCAACTCCAAAGAGCTGGGGGTTCTTAGAGAGCCCTTTCCCAGAAAGCCTGACACCCGTGTCTTTAGTCCAGCAGCCATGCTAGTCACTTTTAACTGGCCAACAGGTGCCCAGTATTTAGCCCCCCAAATTCTAAGGAAAAATAGGACAGGATAGCAAGCAAAAGGGGTCCGATGATACTCACCACTTGGCGATAGGTGATTGTCTCATCTGGGTTGCCAAAATATGTGCAGAATTGGTTCCTTCCAGTGGGTTCTTGGTCTCACTGACTTCAAGAATGAAGCCGCAGACCTTCACAGTGAGTGTTACAGCTCGTAAAGATGGTGTGTCTGGAGTTTTTTCCTTCAGATGTGTCCAGAGTTTCTTCCTTCTGGTGGGTTCATAGTCTCGCTGACTTCAAGAATGAAGCCATGGACCTTCATAGCCAGTGTTACAGCTCTTAAAGGTAGTGCAGACCCAAAGAGTGAGCAGCAAGATTTATTATAAAGAGCAAAACAACAAAGTTTCTGCAACATGGAAGGGGACCCAAGCAGGTTGCTGCTGCTGGCTGGGGTGACCAGCTTTTATTCCCTTATTTGTCCCCTCCCATGTCCTACTAATTGGTCCATTTTACAGAGCACTGATTGGTCCATTTTACAGAGTGCTGATTGGTCCATTTTACAGAAGCCTGATTGATGTGTTTACAATCCTTTAGCTAGACCCAGAGTGCTGATTTGGTGCGTTGTTACAGAGTGCTGACTGGTGCATTTACAATCCTTTAGTTAGACCCAGAGCATTGATTTGTGTGATTTTACAGAGTGCTGATTGGTGCATTTACAATCCTTTAGCTAGACAGAGAGCACTGATTGGTGCGTTTACAATCCTCTAGCTAGACAGAAAAGTTCTCCAAGTCCCCACTCGACCCAGGAAGTCCAGTTGGCTTCACCTCTCAATCTGATAAAATTCTAGAGTAAAAATTGAAAAATAAAGCAAAATATCAAAATTTAATATCAAAAGTAAAAGCTAGGTGACCTCAGTTTATGAAACTTTAAAAGTTGGACATTTTAAATTTGCACTTCTGTAGTATTATAAGACATATACATAGTAATTAAATTTTCAAAAGCATTAAACATAGCAGGAAGTGTTTTTAGATCATCATGATCATGGTTTAATTTTATGCTCCCCAGATTCCTCATATGAAAGTTTTGGGGAAATGCTTAGCAACTTTATTTAAACAAAAGATTTAATTTCTAATGCATATAAGATATTTGTTTTTCAGTAATTGCAAAAATTGTTCATTTGCTTTTCTGAGTCAATTTACTGCCTGTGGTGTGCTTTACCATCATCAGGGCCACTGGCCTGCCATGAGGCCCTGTGATGTCTGGTCATCAGAATTCCGGCTGAGTTTGAATGAGAACAGTGAAAGCAGACAGGTCATCTGTCAGTCTCAAAGACAACGTTTTGAACATCATCTTTATTTAGTTTGCATTTTTTTTTTTTTTCAGCTGGGAGAAGAGACAGCTCTTTCAGAAAAAGAAAACTCATTTTTATTTGAGAAAATTAAGTTTGTATTAACTAGGTGAAAGACCATCTAGAAGAAAGGAAATAAGAATGATAGCTAAAACTGTCATGCTTATATTAACACCTGTCATGATATTTGAACAAAAAGTCAAAATTACACTGGCTTATAACACAGGCTGAGGAAATTATGCTATGAATATAATATAAAGAAAACGTGAATGTGTTACACTTGCCTAAGATCTTGAATTCAGTGTGTAAGCATTTAGACTTTACCCCTGACCATTTTGATTCTATCTTAGCTACTCTGTGTTCATATGGGCAATGTGGACACACGTCAATGTAATGGAGAAAATGGAAAAAAAAGGACACTTGAGATAGATTAACTGAATACTTTTTCAAAGAAGTAGTGATGGCTTGGTTGTGGAGAAAGCAGAAATTATAGGTTAAATTAGTATTCTTTAACAAACTACCAATGAATTTCATTTAGCCATGCTGACCTCCTGTCCATCATCAACTGGGTTAAACAAGACTGACCACCAACTCCGAGTGCTTATGTCACAAAATGGAGCAATAGTCAATATTGTCTCGAGCCAAGAAACTTTCTGAAGTGCATTCAATTTAAATAAATAACCCTGGTTAAGAGCCTGAGGAAGTTTATGAATGATGCAACAGGAAATGGAGCCAAATCTTTTAGAGATGATATTTGAGTGCCTTCAAACAAACCCCCAGACTTTCAGACACTTTACCCGATCTCATCAGTCTTCTTCCAGTCTATTCCAGCAGCCATGGATCCAGGATAGCAATGTCAGGGGGGATCTGTAGTTTTCAAACAATGTACAGGGCAAAAAATATAGAACTGGCTCCAGGTTTGATTGGAGATTTTTAAAAGGTGCTCTTTTCTGCTTCTACTTGTGTTTTTACTAGAACATATTATTATACAAACACTTCTGTGAAAAAAAAATGTGGATAGAAGAATGATGTCACTGAGAACTCTGCCAGTGGCAGAGATTTCAACTAAAAATTGGGGTATAACCAGTTTTCCTGTGGCTGACTAACAAGGGATATCCTAGGGTTTTCTCCAGCAGATGAAGAAGTAATAAGGTATTTGCAAATGATAAAAATGGGTAGTAGGTTGAAAAAAAGCATTGAAATTACATTACTCTGACATAATACCTGAACTATAGTCGAATTCACACATTCATAGATCTCAGATCTGGACAAAATCCTAGAGTGGGGCATTTGCTCTGGGCTCTAGATGGTATTATTATCCCCGTTTCACAGATGTGTTCCAAGATTTTCCTGAAATTGCATGTAATTATTAACTTTATAATTAAATAGCAATTGTAGTATAAGCAAAACAACAACAACAAATAAAAACCCTCAGCCACTGTATATTCTGTCCAGAAAAATGGCCATTATGGGCAAGAATCACACAGAAAGAAGTAACAAAAATTTCCATTATCTGTTCTGCTAATGTGAAGAAGCTCAATGACATGATGGTGGATAGTCTATGCTGTGCCTCTAAAATTTCAAACGCAATTCTTGGCATCTTCTATGACACACACTCATGGTCTGCTACATGAAGAATAAACTAAAGATTTTCATCTGGTGGTCACTGTAAAATTAATGGTCCTCAGAAATAGTTGTCTAAATGGATGCAGCTTAGTTGTAACCATTATAACGATAAAAAAAATTATAGCAAAGAAATTGGAGTAAAATTGATTCCCAGTACTACCACTACTTTATGTTCTTAAAACTTACATTAAAGTGATAATTTTTTTAAAAGCATATGCCCATAAATAATTTTTTTAAGAAAAGGGAGGGCATGGTGGCTCATGCTTGTAATTCCAGCACTTTGGGAGGCTGAGGTGGGCAGATCGCTTGAGCCCAGGAGTTGGAGACTAGCCTGGTTAACATGGCTAAGCCCCATCTCTACAAGAAAATACAAAAATTAGTTCAGGCATGATCGTGCATATCTGTAGTCCCAGCTACCTGGGAGGCTGAAGTGGAAGTATTGCTTGAGCCCAGGAGGTCGAGGCTGCAGTGAGCCACAATAGTGCCACTGTACTCCACCTGGGTGAACGAGCTAGATCTTTTCTCAATTTTTTTTGAAAAAGGGGCCCAAGAGTGGGGGACAGCCTTGTTTTTCTAATATGTTAAGACCCATGTTCTTTGATATTGCTTCTTGTAGTAGAGGATATGAAAATTAGAGAAGCTATGGTAGAGAACTTATTGAAAAAATATCTTCCTTTGCCGACAATATGTGGCTTAATTTATATGTTTATTGAATGTTCTTTCTCAATTTCACCGGATGAATTTGCTAGGGCTGCTATAGCAAGATATCACTGACTGGATGACTGAAACAGCAGACATGCATTTTTTCACAGTACTGGAGCCTAGATATCTGAGATCAAGATACTGGCAGCGTTGGTTCCCTCCCAGGGCCATTGGGAAGGAGCTGTTCCAAGCCTCTCTCTCTCTCTCTTTGGCTGGTAGATGGACACCTTTTTCCTGTATCTTCAGAACATTTTCTTTCTGTATGTGTTTGTGTGCAAGTTTCCTCTACTTATAAGGACACTAGTCAGGTCAGTTTAGGGCCCACTCTAAAGACCTCATTTTAACTGAATTACCTCTATAAGGTGCTTATCTCCAAGTATGGTCACATTCTGAGCTTATCAAGGTTAGAACTTCAACATATTAATTTGGGGGGGACAAAATTCAGCCCATAACAATCTCTTAATTTCTTTGTGTCTGAATCCTGATGTCAATATTCAGAAAGTTTCTGAGATACATCATGGGAGGAAGAAAGAGCAAGGACACTTACATGTAGCAGGCTTCTTCTGTGCCTGGAACATTGGCTAGGTAGTTCAGATATTTTATTTCCATTCATAGCTACCTGTTGTGTACTTACCCTATGCCAGGTTCTTTACATACATCCCCATAAAACCTCACAACAAAGCAACAAGCCAGGCATGAGTCCCATTCAACAGAATACAGAACTGAAATGCAAGGGTGAAAATTCTTTTCAAAGCTGGGATTCACACCCAGACCTATCATATTAAGACTCCTTTGTTCACTTTCCACAACATCAGAGTGACACCTACCTACTCAGACCTTGTCAGACAGTCCATGGCCATTCCATTTTGTTTGATCTAATTTCAGGAATACTTTTCCTATGATGAGTGGAAAAACTGAGGCATGGAGAGAATCAAACTCTGCCCAGCCCCACCTGTCTCCTCTACTTTAGTATCCAGTGTCTGAATCAGGTAATCAATTGTAAGCTGTGATTCTACTAGTCAGGTATTATAGAAGGGACCACGGTTGATGAGAATAATTTGGGCCATTTTCTCTATAAAAGTTAAAATTCTGCTATGACTAATTCCAAGAGGAGAAAAGTGGCTGATGGAAAAAACAAAAAAACAAAAAAAAAAAACCCAAAAAACCGTTGCCTTTCAAAGTAGCTGGGCTGTGGAGTATGGATATTAGAGACTTGGGTGTTTATCTCATATTTGCAATGGTACATTTTCTTTAAGAGCAACCTTGAGACAATTCAATAGTTCACAAAATCAGTCAAGAAAAGCTAAAATCAACCATCCCCAGAAGAGCCAAATTCAACAAAATCTTCCTTCAAGGGCTCACTCACTCTTACCAGCAGAAGGTGTGATGGGTGGAGCTAATCTAAAAGCAAATTCACATTGGGTAAAATAATAAAAGAATGCTTATATGAAGCAAAAGATATTGCTTTTCTTGATCAAAAAACAAAACAAGCAAGATATCACTTCTCATTATGCACTGTTTTTGCAGAGCAGTAATGACTCAATGATTATCTTGAGAAGCCCAGTATCATAAAGATACTCAAGGGTGCACAAAATGCCTCTGAGCTCTTTGCTTCTTCCAACATGAGTTTCCAGTTCCCTTATGATGCTCAGGGTCCCAAGCTGCCCTCTCCCAGTAAAACCCTCCATCGACATCCTTCATGTTTAGGGAGTTCACTTAATTTATCTATTCACTCATGGCTCAACTAAACCAACCTGTTAAACTAGTTAGAAAGATATGATCCCTTCCTGACACATATTTACATTTTAACCAGAAATTTCATTATCTTCTGATAGTATTTTTAGGCCCCAAGGATGACTTTTATGGGAGAGATACTTGATCTGGGGAATCTTTTCTCTTTTCAAATGGTATGTATTTTCCTAAGATCACACGTATAATTCAGTAAGTTATCTGTCTGTCTGTCTATCTATCTATCTATCTATCTATCTATCTATCTATCTATCTATCTATCTATCTATCTATGTATCTATCTATATCTATCCTCTATCTGTAAAATCACCTTTGACTTCCATTCACACTCACAAAATATAAAAGCCTGAAAACCTCCAGATTTCCTGAGAAATGATTTGGTTTTCTCATTTTCTTCTCATAATCCTTCTGTGTACAGAAAGAATATCAGTTTGTGATATATCTTCTTACATTTTTGGTGTGGGAGGAGGAAGACAGCTTCTTTTTTTATCTTTTCCAAGCACATATATTTTTGTATAATCAAAATCTGTTGTATCTAGTTTTATTACCCTTAAATATTCATTAATTCCCATGTACTTATCTACAAAATATAGAATTTCATGTTTTTCTACTTGACTCAGTAACCAGTGTTTATCTTGTTATCATGCTTAGAATTTTTCAAATACATCTTGTAACAATTGAGAAACAGAGAGGAGAGATACAGTTTTATATTAGTTTTCCTGAAGTTCACCCATAAAATCACACACTAAAGGTTGAATTTTTTTAATAAAAGCACTTATTAAACACCTCCTTTGAGTCATTAAAGCTAAAACAGTATCATTAATATTATATTACTACTTCATTAAGAATTAAGATTTTTGTGAGTTTCATGGAAAACTAACCAACATTTTTTTAGGAGAATATGTTCTATGGAAAATAGAATCCTACCTCAAATTTTTAACCTATAAAATTATCGAAACAACAGCAATGACAACAATAGCTTCTCTGGTCAGCTTGTATTTTCACTGCTTCTGGAAACTTTCAGTGCCTCTCTACCCTACTATCACCACATGACTCA
This sequence comes from Colobus angolensis palliatus, assembly GCF_000951035.1. Lineage (NCBI taxonomy): Eukaryota > Metazoa > Chordata > Mammalia > Primates > Cercopithecidae > Colobus > Colobus angolensis. Next base: position 2,412,177 of record NW_012114364.1, on the reverse strand, counting down.
CTTCACAGAGAAGATGCAAGAGAGTAGAAAGAACCTGCCTATCACCAGAATGACATACCTAAGTTCAGTGACACCCATCAGCTCCTCTTTCCCTACTGCTGTACAGAGGATCTATTCCTCTTCCAATCTAGGGTAAATCTGCCCATCTGGGCTCTAAGTTGGATACCCTTCTGCCTTTCAGGCAATTCACACCCTAACTATATTTTCTGTGCTTTAATTTCAACATTTCCCTCAATACTTGATTCTACCTATTGGCATTTAAGAATATTCAGGAATATCCCATCTTAAAAGAAAACACAAAAGAAAATAAAAGGCAATCTGGAGATTTTCAAGCCTTTGTATTTTTTGAGTATAAATGGAAGTTAAAGATGATTTTACAGATAGAGTATCGATAGATAGATAGATAGATCGATAGATAGACAGATAGACAGATTATAGATAGATAGCTCATTGAACAATACGTGTAATCTTAGGAAAGTGTATGTGATTTGAAGAAAGGAAAGATTCCCAGACCAAGTACCTCTCCCATAGAAGTCATCCTTGGGTACTAACACTACTATTGTGTCCTGAGTTTGTTCCTTCCAGTGGCTTCTTGGTCTCGCTGACTTCAAGAATGAAGCCACAGACCTTCGCAGCGAGTGTTACAACTCTTAAAGGTGGTGCAGTCCCAAAGAGCAAGCAGCGGCAAGATTTATTGTGAAGAGTGAAAGAACAAAGCTTTCACAGCATGGAAGGGGACCCGAGCGAGTTGCTGCTGCAGGCTGGGGTGGTCAGCTTTTGCTCCCTTATTTGTCCCCTCCCACATCCTGCTGTTTGGTCCATTTTACAGAGCACTTATTGGTCCTTTTTATAGAGTGCTGATTGGTGTGTTTACAATTATTTAGCTAGACACAGAGCGCTGATTGGAGCATTTTTACAGAGTGCTGACTGGTGCATTTACAATCCTTTAGCTAGACACAGAACACTGATTGGTGCATTTTTAGAGAGTGCTGATTGGTGCATTTACAATTCTTTAGCTAGACACAGAGTGCTGATGGGTGCATTTACAATCTTTTAGCTTGACAGAGAGCTCTGATTGGTGTATTTTTACGAAGTGCTGATTGGTGCTTCTTTTTCAGGATTTGTGGGTCAAAATGGCCCCAAGGCTTAGGATGCATTTCAGGGGTGAGCCTGTTGATGCCTAAGTGTTTTCAATCTGAAAGAAACAACTGCCCATGGTTTTGGTTTGTTTTTGCCCTCTCGCAATGATCCCTGGACCCTACTGACTGGAATAGTTGCACTCACTGACACAGCAGCAGAAACCCCTCTTGTCCAAGAACCTGCAACAGTCCCTGGACCCTGCTGATCAGAATAGTTGTGCTCACTGACGCAGCAGCAGAAACACTAGTTTCCCTCCTAGACCACAAGGAGAATTGAGGAAGATCAGATTTAGTGGTCCTTACTGACTCATTCTCGAAAATCTGTTAGAGTCGTAAGCATTCTCCTGTTAGTATTGGGACGTTTCCACTGTCCTATAAAGATGTTATGCCCCAAAAATGAAGTGGAGGACTATACTTCAGGGAGGGAAAGGAGGGCGGGAGGGAGAAACGGGATCTCCAGGGTTGGAAGAGTGACACCTTTTGTCCTCACTTGAATAGGAAGAATATCATTTCTGAAGCTCCCCATATCCTAGCTTCAGGAATAGCTTTTGTTAGGCCTGCTAGTCTGAGTAGGGAGCCTAAAATTCCAGATAAGATTGTACCCCCACCACCCAATGGGGCTTTGGGCAAAAAATATGTCTTTTTGATTGGTGATTCTGGATGCCTAAAGAAGGGAATAGAGTCCTGGAGCTTATATTAGAAATCATTCTTACAGGAGAAACTAGGAAAGCACCAGAGACAGGGGGTGGTTTTTAGAAGTGGGACTAGCCTCAGAGAAGAGAGGCAAGAGGAGGATTGTCTGACAGGCTTTAGGACCCAGGAGGCAAGGGTCAGGATAGATAGGATAGATGGATGAGTCTCGCTTGGGTGACCTGACTTTGAGAGTTCTGCTCATGGCCTCAGGGTCAACCAACTTGTTGTCGGGCCCCTGGAGCTGAATGACTTTCCTCTCTGTTGACCCTCTGCTCAGCCTGGTACAGGAAAAGCGGAAGCTTGTTCTAGGCAAACCAATGCTCCCAACTCCAAAGAGTCAGGGGTTGTTAGAGAGACCTTTCCCAGAAAACCTGACACCCGTGTCTTTAGTCCAGTGGCTGCACTAGTCACTTTTAACTGGCCAACAGGTGCCCAGTATTATACCCCAAATTCTAAGGAAAGATAGGACAAAATAGCAAGTGAAAGGGGTCTGATGGTACTCACTGCTTGGCGATTGTCCCTTTGTGGTCACCAAGATATGTCCAGAATTGGTTCCTTCTGGTGGGTTCTTGGTCTTGCTGACTTCAAGAATGAAGTCACGGACCTTCGTGATGAGTGTTACAGCTCTTAAAGATGGTGTGTCCCGAGTTTGTTCCTTCAGATATGTCCAGAGTTTCTTCCTTCCAGTGGGTTCATGGTCTCACTGACTTCAAGAATGAAGCCACAGACCTTCGCAGCAAGTGTTATAGCTCTTAAAGGTGGTGCAGAATTCAAAGAGTGAGCAGCAGCAAGATTTATTGTGAAGAGCAAAAGAACAAAGCTTCCACAACGTGGAAAGGGACCTGAGCAGATTGCTGCTGCTGGCTGGGGTGGCCAGCATTTATTCCCTTATTTGTCCCACCCATGTCCTGCTGATTGGTCCATTTTACAGCATGCTGATTGGTCCATTTTATAGTGTGCTGATTGGTGCATCTACAGTCCTTTAGCTAGACACAGAGCACTGATTGGTGCATTTTTACAGCATGCTGATTGGTGCGTTTACAATCCTTTAGACACAGAGCGCTGATTGGTGCATTTTTACAGAGTGCTGATTGGTGCGTTTACAATCCTTTTGTAAGACAGAAAGTTCTCCAAGTCCCCACCCAACCCAGAAGTCCAGTTGGCTTCACTTTTCACTATAAGAAGACAATGAGTTTCTGGTTAAAATGTAAGTATGTGTCTGGAAGGGGTCATATCTTTCTAACTAGCTTAAGAGATTGGTTTAGTTGGGCCACGAGTGAATGGATAAATGAAGTGAATTCCCTCAACATCAAGGATGTAGATGGAGAGCTTTACTGGGAGAGGGCAGTTTGGGGGATGAGACCCTGAGCAGCATAAGGGTTATCTGCGTTTCTCTTCATTTTCCCATTCACACCTATTCCTTCCAGAGCTTTTGCTCATCTCTGCCCCTTCAGTAGGAATTTTCAGAGGGAATTATCTTTACTCATTGTCTTATTTTCTTACTTTCCATTGACTCCATAGCCCATTCCAATCTGACCTATAATCCTGTTCCTCCATCGCTCCACTAAATGACTCTTGCAGCAGCAAACTCTCGGTAACCATCACACCACTAAGGTCAATTGCATTCCAGTCCTCATTAAAGTGGAAGTCTCAGTAGTATTCAACTCTTGTCAGTACATACTTTTAGAAATTCCCCTTCTTTTTGGCCTTTATGACAATACACTCTCCCGGTTTTCTTCCTACCTCTGCAGTTGCTGATTCTCAAGGTCTTTAGTTGTCCCATCCTGACAATTCAGTCTTTTAAGATTCCTCAACATTGTTTCCTTGGCTTCCTTTTCCAATTATCTTAGTTTCACTCATTCCTCCGCTTTCAATTATTATCACCTACATATCAATAACTCACAAACATAATCTCCAATCCAAACAACTCCTTTCTATTCCTAACTCATATGATTATCTCCAAGAGACTAGAAGTTGATCCTATCCCAAATCAAACTCAAGATCTTCCTTCCAAACTGGCCTTCTTCAAAGTTTTCCTGGCCTATATGAACGAAGTATGAATCTTAAGGGACACTTTTGACAACATTCTCTCCTTCACTGCCATAGTCATCTCACCATCTATCCTGTTAATTATACTTTCTGGAGTTAATTATACATCTGGAATGCATCCTTTTCCAATAAGTATAGAATTTTCTTCAGTTAACTGTAATCAAATATCATTTGAAATATAGCTATAGTGTTTTGTAGCACAGCTTTTATGTTTGTACTGAAGATAAAATGGAGAAGTAGGACTTTTTCTTAAGACAGTCTCTAGCTAGCATTTTACCTTGGTTGTTAACAGCACTTTAACTTATTTTATTATAATTCATTTATCAAGCACAATCATGTGTCATTCATGTATTAAATGGCTAGTTTAATTATAAATGAATGTTTACTAGATGCCTTCAGATTTTCAGAATCTATACCACCTATTATTTTATTAGGAAACCTTTAAAAATGCTAAAATTTTCTTAACTTCTAATATCAACACAGATTTGGAACTTGATAAGGGTTATGGTTGTGTACCATTGTGAATTACTACGTGGCAACACATAACAAAAAATTATGTTAAAGAGTGGTACCCGTTAAAATGATTTATTTTGTGTTACATGAATTTTACCTCAATAAAAACAATTATCAGCACAAAGGCAGAAAATTTCTGAGAGGCTGATTTTTCTCCTCTATAAAGGACCTTACATAACTCCACTGGGATAATTGTCTATCCAAGCTGCAGAAATCAATTTAAATCTACAGTTCTGGGAAAGATTAGGTCAAGTTTTAAATAAAGAGGCAAGGTAAATTGTCACTGAATTCTTAAATACCACTCAGAGTTCAAGACTGTACTTCTTGTGAATTACTTCCACTTTCACTGTAAAAAATTATATAAGCTGGTTCCTAAGAACCATTGTAAAGGCCAATCTGGCATCTGGCATCTTTTTTTTTTTTTTTTTGAAATGGAGTCTCGCTCTGTCACCCAAGCTGGAGTGCAATGGCGCGATCTCAGCTCACTGCAATGATTCTCCTGCCTCAACCTCCCGAGTAGCTGGGATTACAGGTGCCCACCACTACCCACAGCTAATTTTTTTGTATTTTAGTAAAGACAGGGTTTCACCATGTTGAGCAGACTCGTCTCAAACTCCTGACCTCAAGTGATTCACTCACCTTAGACTCCCAAAGTGCTGGGATTACAGGCGTGAGCCACCACGCCTGGCCCCTTCATTCTTAAAGGTCCCTAAAGAGGGAGTTTTTTTAAATCTTTGGTAGCATACTCTAGTGTCTCACTCTGACCCTCAAAATTTGCGAGGCGTGGTTAAATCTCTTCTTCATTTTAAAAATTCTGTTTCTTCTGTGTTGAATTCTCAGTAGCAATAGGTAAAAATACCATCAACCTAGGCATCGGATGACCTAAGTTCAAGTTCTAGATTCAAATTCTGACATTTCTATCATCAGGTTGCTTACCTTAAACTTCAGTTTCCTCTTAATAAAATGGAAGTGATAATGTCTGTTTCATAGGGTTCTTTCAATTCCTAAATTAGAAAATGTATATGATATCATATAGTTATTTTTAAATGTAATTTATTACCTCAGTAAGACATAATTCTCTGCCCTATTCTAATTTTATTTCATGTGGATAATTCATAGGTAATTTTAAATCTATGACAGTTTTTTTTTTTACTACATAAGGCAGCGTATGGTTAAATTTCAAATTAATGGTATATTCCACTACCCTAGTCCCTGCTGAAAATACTAAATAACACCAGATTCTAAGTCAATCTAGAAAACTATCCTGCTCTCTGGATCCCTTTACTTCACTGGTATCTATTATTCATTTGTTATGAGAGAGAAAGTTTATTGTTTCTTCCATCAGATCTTATGATCCTGCTTAGAGCACAAAACATGTATACAAATGAATAAAATAAAAAGCAGGAGGAGACCAGCACCAGAAAAATAAACTTCATACAAACTTAGAACATTATACAGAGTAAACACCAAGAATGATTTTGTAGTTCAGCCCTCAATAAGCCTATCATTAGACATTGGGTGAATATATTAATACAAAAGCAATTTTTATAAAATCAAGACAAAAAAGGGAGTTTCATAAAAATCACACTATAGAATCATAAAAATTCAGCAGTGGAAAGGATCTTCGGTATCTCCTAGCTCATCTGCTTTTGACGTGGGATAATATTGCCCCACTGTATCCCAGGAGCATTTGGTAACACGAAAAGAATGTTTTTTGGTTGTCATGATTAGAGGTGGCAGAGCATGAGTGGGTGGGACCTAGAAATACAGAACATACTTCAATGCAGGGGACACGCCCACCCAACAAATAATTATCCTACCCCCATCCAACGCATCAACCTCTCAACCTCCCCCTGCCCCGTAGACAGAAGGAGAAACTGATGCTCACGTATGATATGAGATTTTTCCATGATTTTCTGGACTTGGCATTAGTCTATATTTCAGACAGTGCTATCAAACAGAAACATCATGTGAGGCATAAATGCAAGCCACCTGTAATATTAAATGTGATGTCACATTAAAATATTTAAAAACTAATGAAATTAATTTTGATAGTATATGTTCTTTAACCCTGTCTACACAAACCTTTATCATTTCAATATGTAATCAATATAAAATTATTAATGAGATATTCATAGTTTTTGTGCTAAGTTTTCAAAATCTGTTTTACATTTATACTTAACAGTACATCTCAGTTCAGACTAGCTACAGTGCAGGTGCCCAACAGCCACATGTGCCTAGGTGTGGCCCCCATATTGCAGCTCTAGGAGATCCTGTGTCTTTCTCACAAATGAGTGTCATAAGCACCCAAGTGCAAGACTTCAGCTGACCCCATCTACTGTTCCTGTCACTGTGTCATAGAGACAGGAGGTTGGTCTGATAGACTGTTTCACAGAAAACCAAATACATGTTCATAATTATTTTGTCTCCTCTGATATTTTAAGGAGTTGCAAATTGCAAATAATCACTTGAGATTATTTTGTCTCCTCTGATCTTTAAGGAGTTGCAAATTGATTTCTGGATGAGTCACTTGAGTTTTTTTTTTTTTTTTTTTTTTTTTAGGTCTGGAGCTAAATGGTCCATTTTATAATTCCAGGCTGGACAAATTCTTTTTCTGAAAAATATGCAATATCTTTACCATTTGCCCTAATTGCTTTCATTATTTATGTAGGATAGTACCTGAGCACAAGTTTCTAGCCTTTCTTGTTAGAATTATCCAGCTTAGTTCTTATGACTCTGTACTTGGTAGTAGTATTTACCTAATTTTTCTTGCTGAAATTTCCATAAACATTCCTGTATTTCCTCCAACTAATAAAGTATTTATGTCTTAACTCTTGTTTGTTTTTTTTTTTACAATATCAATTTTATGTGTTACTAAGCTCCTTCTGGCATTCTTTCTTGCTGTATTAATGTAATTTTTCTTCATTTCTCTAGAGTTCAATTATAAAATAACATTTTGCTTGGGATATCATATAATTATTTTTCATAAATTTTTTATTTCTGCTTGACTTTCAATTGAAATAACCCTAAAGTAAAAAGTGCATATATATAATTTTTTAATTTGGATTTCAGATACAAGCTTTTTAATTTTTAAGTCTTTAAACCCAACAAACCATAGATTTTAAAGTATATTGAGGTTGTACATTCATGGTTTAGATTATGAGAAAGAGGCAATCATATCATCTTGTCTGAAAAAAATTTAAGGTAATGATTTATTCATAATTTAGCTGGGATTTGGTATCTTTATGTCCTAAAAATAGAAAAAAATAAATGGTCTTTTCTAGTCTACATATATTTTTGTGTGTATATTTCTCATCAACCAAAATAGGTTGTGTAATCTGGACAGTGGATCTTTATGTCTGCTTTTATCTATACTTTCCAGCTGAATTTTCTGTAAAGTCCAGATTATAAATATTTTATGCTTTACCAACTTAATGGTCTCTGTCACAACTACTCAACTCTGCTTCCCATTGTAGCATGAAAGCAGCTGTAGCCAATACATAAACTACTGGAACTGATTGTATTCAAATCAGCCAGTTTCATTTTATAAAACTGCATTTATAAAAACAGGCTGTGGGCTGGACTTGGCACATGGACCATAGCTTGCTGGCCCTTGTTCTAGCTATTTCAAAATCACTACCTTCATTATGACTATATAGACTGCTCATCCCTTCCTCTATCCTCATGCTGGCCTCATGATGTTGAGTTGTAATGACTTTGAATTCAAAAAAGACAGATTTAGGGATTACTAACTATTGTCTCACTATGAAACTCTATTTTTCTTCTAGTTCACCCACTAAGTATATTATAAAAACTATTTATACTTCTGCTTTTAAAACACAATTTACCCAATTTTTCCACAGTTGTTGTTTTCTTTCAGTATTTTAGTGAGGTCCATAAAACCTCAGCTTTAGCTTTAAGTCTATCACCACCCAGCTTTTCTGCCCTTAATTTGCATTTATATCTCATTTTATGTTCATTTGCTGAATAGTGAACACTCTGCTAAATTTTCCAACTTACCCTTTTTTTTTTTTTTTAGTTTTTAAGATGAACTTTGGGATAATTTAATAATTTGGGAACAATTTTAGATTTACAGAAAAGTTTAAAGATAATACAGAGGGTTTCTGCACACTTTCACCCAGTTCCCACCATTGTTAACATCTTAATATACCATGGTACATGAATACTAACTAAACTCAAGGTTTTATTTGAATTTCACCAGTTTTTCCATTAATCTTCTTTTTCTGTCCAGGATAAAATCCCAGCTACCACATTGCATTTAGTCATCAAATGACCCTAGTTTTCTCTGGTCTCTGACAGTTCCTCAGTCTTTTGTTGTTGTTGTTGTCGTCTTTTTGTTTGTTTGTTTTTCATGACCCTGATAGTTTTGAAGAGTCTGGTCAGGTGCCCTACAAAAAATTTCCCAATATGGGGTTTGTCTGTTGTTTTCCCTTCATGATTAACTCAAATTAGGAGTGTTTTGAAAGACTGCCCTAGAGGTGACGTGTCCTTCTTATCATATCATACCAGTGGTTTTTATAGGTAGCCACATTCTGTTACTGGAGATGTTAACCTTCATCACTTAGTTCAGGTAGCGCTTGCCTGGTTTCTCCACTATAAAGTTACTGTTTCTCCTTCTTCATATTTTATGCTTTAGAAGCAGAGCACTAAGTCTACCCTACCTTCAAGGAACTAAGCTGCATCTCCTGGAAAGGGGAATAGCCACATCTATTATTTGGAATTCTCCTGTAAGGAAGATTTGCCAATTATTCCTCATTTATCTCTTTATTCAAACATTTATTTATTTATATCAGTACGAACTCATGGATATTGATATCACACTTTGTGTAATATTCCAAATACTACATTATTTATTTTATAGTTCAATTTGTTCCAGCTTTGGCTGGCGTGAGCTTTTAGGTTGGCTCCTATATTCCTTTGATATACCCCTCTCATTTTTTTGAGCACTCTTGCTCTCTACTACTACAAGATGCTGTATGTTCACCTTGTGTTTTTCCTTCCCCAGTGCTAGAATCAGCCATTTCTCTAAGGACTCTGGCTCCTTTTGTTGGAGAATGATATTAGAAACCAAGATTTGTGCCCTGAGTGTTCTATTTGCTAGCAAGATGTCATTGCCTCTAGGCCCTCTCAGCTAACATAGCTAGGAAATGCATGATTTGTGTGAACTAACTCATACATATACACATACCTATATATATATATATATATATATCCATCTGTATCTACATTAAACTAAACATGAGTTTGTACTAATACACTGCCACAGGGCTCACTGAGTCACATTTTTAAAAGATCACACCAAAAATATTTTATAAAACAACAGCAACAAAAAGGGATAACTAACTGTTCCAAGAGTGGAGGCAGTGAGACAAGTTTAGGCTGTTGTCATCTAGGCAAGAGATGATATGGGTTTGAATTAGGATGGTGACAAACAACAAGGAGGAGACGGAGCTGATTCCAGACACACTTTGTAGAGCTGGTAGGATCTGATGGTAGTTTGGATATGAAGTAGGGGTAGGAGAATGAGGGGAAATAGAAGGATCCAGGACAACTCATGGATTGGAGGTCTGAAGGAAATGTGTGCATGGTGATGCCATTTGCTGAGGTGGGAAAGACTGGAGAAGGTGAAGCTTTGGAAGGGAGGATGCAGATGTCAGAAGTTCTGTTTTTATCCTGCTAAGTTTGAGAAGTTCTTTAGACAAGATGACATGTCAAATGAGCAGGTACACCGAGGAGTGTGGAGCTGCTGTGAGGAGCCTGAACTAGAGATATAAATTATAGTTTTATCAGCATACAGATGGTAATTGAAGCCAGGGGGCTAGATGGGATAACCCAGGGAGAAGGCAACAGTGATGACAGAAAAAAAAAGGGATCAGCACTAAGTCCCAAGAAAAGACAGTTCAGCAGTTAGAGATTGAGCAGAGGAGGAGCCAGCAGAGGTGATTTCACTTCTCCGCTAGAGTTCAAGATTCACAGTGGTTTTATTTTTATTTTTATTTATTTTTATTTTTTGAGACGGAGTTTCGCTCTTGTTGCCCAGGCTGGAGTGCAGTGGCACAATCTCGGTTCACTGAAACCTCCAATTCATGGATTCGAGGGATTCTCCTGTCTCAGCCTACTGAGTAGCTGGGACTACAGGTGCACATCACCACGCCCGGCTAATTTTTTGTATTTTTAGTAGAGACGGGTTTTCACCCTGTTAACCAGAATGGTCTCCATCCCCTGACCTTGTGATCCACCCACCTGGGCCTCCCAAAGTGCTAGGATTACAGGTGTGAGCCACCGTGCCTGGCCAAGATTCACAGTGGTTTTTATCTGAGATGTCTGCATCACACATTTCCTCACTGCTCTTAAGGTTCCACTGACAATCAGAAGAATTTCCATTTTTACATTAATTTTGTTTTGTAACTGCTTTGGGGAGGCAACTGGAGATGATTCAACATTTATTAAATAAACTCTTTGGGACTGATGGGTATTCTCATCTTCTGAAATACAATGTTCTGTTTCGTTTTCATGAGGCTCCAATTGAAAACTCTTTCCTGCCCCTGTCCTTACTTCCCTCCCTGGGTCTGCGAACAGCTTTCTGAAGAGATACTTTCTGAAGAGACAGACAGAAGTGAGCTAGTTTTGGGAACAGCCAGTGGAAGAGCACTAAAGTGCTTTCCACACTTAGCTGAAAAGGACCTGTAGAAAATCTGCAGATACATTTATGATCAGGGACTTCTTTCTCTTCCTAATCAAAGTAGGAAACCAAGTCTCAGATAAACAGGCCAGATCCCCAAGTCTTGCGCATTTCTCCAGTCCTGTCTGCATTTCCCCCATCTCTACCCTGAGCCAGACTCCTACCAGACCCACAAGGTAAAAGGGAGTAAAACAGCCTTTCAATATGTTTAGGAGGATTTTTCACAGGTGATTCTCCATAAAAACGTAAGGAGAAAACTTGTAATGCCATGTATGAACTGAAATGGACAGTGGCAAGATTACATGAGGCTGAAGATATCACCATTGAGACAGTGAAGCCAGTTACACAAGCTTTCAATGACAAAAGTTAAATATGATGCTTTTGAAACACTGACGTGTGTAAAGACACTAAAAGCAAATGCAACATAATAACCAAAACTTGTACTTGACAGGAACACCTAGAGCTACTGCAGGAATGCTTTCTCTGTTTGTGTATACTCTGCAGATGGTTACCACTGAAGCGTTAAGTGACTAAGTTACAATTGCTATGGGAACTGTAAGTGAAACTTGACCTTTGATACACTTACATGTTCAGCCGTAACACTGCATTAACAGGCTCTTGCATTTACCTGCTGTAAGCGACTTTGCTTCAGGCTTTCAGGGAGAGTAACTTGAACTAAAGATTGTTTAAGAAGAAGAATAAAGAGAGCTTGCTTCCTTTGAAAATCTCATTCACTCCTAGCATCAGAGCTCACGTCTTCAAAGTTGTCTTGTAACAATGCTTTTCAAGGCCAAGTAACGAATTCTTGTAGAGAGACTGCTACTCCTTTAAAATAAATAGTGGACTCTTACTTATCAGAAAGTCAGTTGCCTGACTATTTGTATTGGTTGATTAGGACTTTTGGCTAGGGCCTCTAAACAGGTAGCTTTCCAGTGACTTTCAGAAAGTAGTAGGAGAAAAATAGCTATGGCCCAGTGAGTAGCCATTTGTGAGAAATAACCATCATTAATTATCTCACTAAATTCAAATCACATAAAATTCAAAGATAAGTGAATGGCACACTACAGTGAATAATTCTCTCCATTGTTTTGTTATTGCATTTCTACAAATTAAATAAATTAAATGGATGTAAATCTGATTTATGCACATTTTGTAATTTTGCAAATGCGAATATTCTGAGTAAATATGAACAGTTGGACTCATGAAGCCCTTACAAGGTTTCAGAGTACTAAAACCCAAAGAAGCGGAGAAGACTACCTTGGAAAGGAAAGAGGTTATATTATTAACCACCTCCTGTGTCCAGGGCACTACGATGTATGCTTTATGTATGCAGTCTTCTTTTAATCTTTAGGATTCTCCATATGGCACCAACTTTCTCCATAAGGCAGATGTTGTGAACCAACTTTCCCAATTTACATGGTTAACAACTAGTGAAATCAGTATTTGAGCCTAGTTTTGGGTAACTCTAAACCCCTGAGTTCTTTAAACAGTATCTGTATATTTGCTGATTTCTATACAGCAAATAATATTTGTTATGCTATATATAAAATAGTTCAAAATTCCATAAAACACTGCATTTGTGCACGAAATACCAACATCAACTAATTTTTCTGTGTAAGGGGTGAGGTCCATTAATTGAGCATCAGCTTTTGTAACAGTTCATGAAACACAGGAGTCTGGTTGGCATAAATAAAAATGAAAGGGGAAATGGAAAGCAAGAAACTCAAAACAAATGCTTCAGTTTCTTTAGTGACAATTGTTGTATTTATATACAAATGTGTAATTATCATCTAGATATTTCTTTTTCATTTGTTAACAACATGATTAAGATTCTTATATTTTTAGCTAGCAACTTTTCTAGCCTAGCATTTATAGCAGAGGGTCAAATGACCTCAATACCATTTTTTTAAAGCTTTTATATTTTTTTAAGCAGTTTTTGGTTCACAGCAAAATTAAATGGAAGGTTCAGCCAGTTCCCATAACCCCTGTGCCCCCACACACGCGCAGCCTCTCCACTATCAATATCCTACACAAGAGTGGTATATTTGTTATACTAGTGAACCTGTATGGACACATCATTATCACCCAAAGTTCATAGTTTACATTAGGGTTCACTTTTGGTGTTGTTCCTTCTGTAGGTTTGGACAAATGTTTCATGACATATTTCCACCATTATAGTATCTTACAGAGCTGTTTCACTGCACCTATCCATTCCTCCCTCCCCCTAACCCTTAGCAACCACTGATCATTTTTACTGCCTTGATAGTTCTGCCTTTTACAGAGCGTCATGTAAGTGGAATCAGACAGCATGTAGCCTTTTCAGAATGGCTTTTTTCACTCAGTAATATGCTATTAAGTTTCCTCCATGTATTTCATGGCTGGATAGCACATTTCCATTTAGCCCTAAATTATATTCCATTGTCTAAAGGTACTGCAGTTTGTTTATCCACTCACCTACTGAAGGATATATTGGTTGCTTTCAAATTTTGGCAATTATGAATAAAGCTGCTATCAACATTTGTGTGCAGGTTTTTGTGTGGACATAAGTTTTCAGCTCTTTTGGGTAAATACCAAGGAGCATAATTGCTGAATCATATGGTATGCGCATATTTACTTTTGTAAGAAACTGACAAACTGTATTCCAAAGTAGCTGTACCATATTGTATTCCCACCATTAGTGAGTGAGAGTTCCTATCACTCCACATTCTCACCATTATTTGGTGTTGCATGTGTTTGGGATTTGGGGTTCTAATTGGTAAGGAGTTTTTACATTGCCTTTTTAAACACAATATAGTATTTCAATAGACAATGTACTGGAGACATGTTATTCTAAGTTATAATACAAAATTTTGGCATGTCAATTTTCTCTTGCTCTCTCCGTGGGTTAACCATTGCCCCCTGCAGACATTTAAGCTTGCTCATCCTAATGTAGAACTGTTCCTTCAAATGGAGTATGTTATTTCCTAGAGGAATAAAACTGTGTTTCCTTTATGGTTAATGGAAACAAAAAGCCAAGATGTCTTCTAGTAGTCCATTGGACAGGTTACCAAATTTCAAAACTAATCTCCAACTTCTCAGGTTCTGAAATTCAATCTCAGCATCATGTTAGCATTGATTAGATTCAATGGAATGGATTCCAAGTATGTGAACTCGTGAAAAATTGATGTTTAAGCTAAATGCAGATTTCTTCCTGGGTACTGATATGATTGTGCCTGCATTCCACGAAACCCACTTTCTAAGATCATGTTGACTGGGTATTGTGGCTAGTCTATAAAGTTGGAACAGACCTCCATCCAAAATTTGATTTAGGTTTCCAGGCTGGTGATGCTACACATACACACACACACACCCCAGGAGGGTATGAAGAGGTTTATTACTCCCATAATGATGCTTTCTGGAGAAAGCAGGATAGGCATCTCAAGCTGAAAATGTCTTGGGAGAGCTGGGATAAAATGAAAGGAGACTGACTTTGGGTTTTAACGGTGGTTAAGGAACAGGGCCGGGGTGAGGGTGGCGGTGTATGATTCGAACTTACTGCTGGTTACAAAAGAAGAGTGCCTGAGGTTTTTTTTTGTCAGCTGCCTCAGTGTTGGACAGAAAGAGAAGACGGAAGGCTTAGGCTGAAAAGATGTCTGCAGTCAAACATCAAAAAATGGAGTCAGACTCTTCTTTGCACGGGGTCTTCAGATTAGCAAGAAAAAGATTGTTTAGTTAACATTGAATTGAAGCAAAGTATAGTTACCCCTCTTGAAATGGTCCATACCATGAATGCTTAAGTCTAAGTGGCGTCTCCGTCCCACAACAATGTAAGCCTTTTTGGATTCCAGCATATGAAGCTTTTGTGTCTGTACCTTTTGATCACTGTTAGGGAACAGAAGTCCTATAAATTATTGCTATTCTGTTTATAGATTTCTTTTCAAAACATTATTTGATGTTAGAGATTTCAATACATTTTCTGACTCAGTCCTTCTTGCACTTTAACCTGGGTGTCAATACATCTTTCGTGGTAATTTCTTTAGGTTAGTAAATCTCATCGGTTATGGGTAGAATAAGACTATTTTAACTCATAGTGTTCCAAGGAAACTACCATCTACCGTCTACAATCACTTTCAGTACTTTAACAAACTGGAGGACAGTGTGTTCTTTCTGTTGCTTATGAAGTCTCATCCTGAATGCTATTACAAAACACTGACCCTACTCTCCCATGTCACCACTTAAAAGGACAATAATGTATATATTGTTGAATATTGGTAACAGCAGAGAAAATTCCTATTAATAATTATGTGATACATAAAAAGTAAAGTAGTAAAGATGAGATCAATTCTGAAGGACTGTGGCTGATGGTCCTCTATCTATGCTGAGAACAGAAGAATATACTCAAAGAGAAATAGAAAATATTCAGAATACATTTGAAAAACATCTGCAAAAATACTGGAGATTCGGAGAAAAACCTCTTCTTAAAGGATTGATTTTAAACTGTTTATTTTTTATTGTGTTTTTTTTTTTCGTATACATTTAAAGAGTGCCAGTGCACTCCTTTCAGTTATTACATGGACGTATTGCATAGTGGTGAGGTCTGGGCTTTTAGTGTAACTGTCATTCAATTAATGTACATTGTATCCGTTAAGTAATTTCTCATCCCTTACCTTCCCCAATCCTTCTGAGTCCCCATTGTCTATCATTCCACTGTCTATGTCCATGTGTACACGTTATTTAGTTCCCTCTTATAAGTGAGAACATGCTGTATTTGACTTTCTGTTTCTGCTGTTTCACTTAAGATAATGGCCTACAGTTTCATCCATGTTGCTGCAAAAGACATGATTTCATTTTTTTATGGTGAAATAGTATTCCATTGTGTACATGCCATATTTTCTTTATCCGATTATCCGTTGATGATCACTTAGGCTGATAGCATATCTTTGCTATTGTGAATAGTTTTGTGATAAACATACACGTGCAGGTGCCTTTTTTATAGAATGACTTCTTTTCTTTTGGGTAGATACTCAGTGGTGGATTGCTGGATCAGATGGTATTTCTATGTTTAGTTATTTGAGAAATCTGCCTACTGTTTTCCATAGAGGTTGTACTAATCTACATTTCCACCAACAGTATATAAGCATTCTCTTTTCTCTGCATCCTCACCAACATCTGTTATTTTTTGACTTTTTAAATAGTAGCCATTCTGACTAGCGCCTGCTGATGTCTCATTGTGCTTTTAATTTGCATTTCTTTGACAATTGGTGATGTTGAGTATTTTTTCATATGCTTGTTGGCCATGTTTATGTCTTCTTTTGAAAAATGTCTGTTCATGTCCTTTGCCTACTTTTTGATGGGGTTGGTCCCAGGAAAATTGAATTTCCTTATGCAGAAGAATGAAACTGGACTCCTCTTTCTCACCATATAAAAAAAAAGCAACTCAAGGTGGATTAAAGACCTACATATAAGACATGAAACTACAAAAATACTAGAAGAAAACTTAGGAAAAACTCTTCTGGACATTGGCCTAGGGAAAAAAATCATGAGTAAGATCTCAAAAGCACAATCAACAAAAACAAAAATTGACAAATTGGATTGAACTAAACTAAAAAGCTTCTGCACAGCAAAAGAAATAACAGAGTGAACAGACAATCTGCAGAATGGGAGAAAGTATTTGTAAACTATGCATGCAATAAGGGACTAATATCTGGAATCTACAAGGAACATAAATAGCTCAAGAACAATAACCAGATAAACAATCTCATTAAAAAGTAAACTGTTTATTTTTAAATATGCTTATAAGTAAAAGAACAAAGTAGAATCTGTGCTTCCAGCAATCTGGGTTAGTGCTTCTTAATCTATTTGAAGTCATATATTTGTGTGAGAATGGACAAAAATCCTTGATGGAGAGAAAATAGGCATGAAGCAACATTTGCATTTGACCTATAATGCATGAATAGCATAATGGTATTATGCTATTCAATACTGACTTTAGGCTGTTTGGCAGGTAAACATTTCAAAAGGGAAAATTTGTTTCATAAGCTACTTAGTCCTTACTAGAGCAGTTTCTCATTATTGACTGGCTATGTTCATTTAGTTTCCAAGAAAATCTGTCTTTGTATTTTGTAACTCAGGTAATACCACATTTTTAAAGAAATGTACAGTCTTATACTTACAGGAATATGTTGAGAATTAAAAGTCTCCTTAGCAAGGCTTACCAGGATCAGATATGCAAATAATAAAAGCAACCTTTCATTGGGTGGTTTGCCATGTTCCAGGAGCAGTACAAAGCACTATCTCATTTAATCTTCCAACAACTTATGATAGGGGTATTAATCTCATTTTGTTGATGAGTAAACTGAGGCTCGGAAAGTTCAGATAATTTGCCCAAGTATTTGTTAAGCACTTCCTGAATATTTGATACTATAGAGGAGGATACAAATGATGCAAAATACAGATCCAGTAAACTTTTTAAACTTAACAAAAAGTTTAGTGAATATATTTTTTAAATATCTGTAATTAAAATTATGAAAGACAGTTTCTAGCCTATGGTTTCATTATACCTTAAACTAATGATGTGGAGCATTGACTTCTTTGAAAACTCTCTGAGTATTCATTTAAGAAATGAAGTACCGTATCAGAGGCTCTGTTGATCATGGCAATCAAGCAAGCAGACATACCTCAGATATTTGAACTCAAGAAAAAGCAAAATCTCAGACTTCATATAAGACCATTTGTATGAATCAAAACTCATCTCTATGGATTGAATATAGAACAAATGATCAACTTAGCTTAATGGTGATATTAAATGTAATGATGAAATTAAGTGTAATGGTGACATTAAATGTATTTCAAGTAGATGTGACATTGCTGCCTCTTTATTTATAGCTGTGAACAGCTGTGTACTTTCAAAATAACAAATTTTTAATGAGAAAGAAGAATAGAAAAACAAAAAATATGCTTGGAGAGTTTCTTTTTATGATTACTGTTTTGACACAGTTCTGCACATAGGGGATGTATTTATATTTTCTCCATGATTCTTTTTAAATTTAAATTTTATTTATTTATTCATTTATTTATTTGAGATGGAGTCTTGCTCTGTCGTCAGGCTGGAGTTTAGTGGCGTGATCTCGGCTCACTGAAAGCCCCGCCTCCCGGGTACATGCCATTCTCCTGCCTCAGCCTCCTGAGTAGCTGGGACTACAGGTGCCTGCCACCATGCCTGGCTAATTTTTGTATTTTTAGTAGAGACGGGGTTTCACCATGTTGGCCAAGATGGTCTCAATCTCTTGACCTCGTGATCCGCCTGCCTCGGCCTCCCAAAGTGCTGGGATTACAGGTGTGAGTCACTGCGCCCAGCCTCTCCCATTATTCTTTTACATTTAAATCATACCACCTTCCCTTTATGTTTATCAGTAATGTTCATAACTTTGTTAGAAGACAAAGGCTTTAGAGTATTCATGTTTCGAATTTTGTTTTTCCTTTTGAACATTTTTTTAAAAACTGAAGCATAAAAATTTTAGGTCTCTGTGAAACAATGCTACAATCATATTTCTACCTATAAGGGTAGGAAAAAACCACAGTTACTTTTAGATTTAAAGATACTTTCTGCGTCATAACCACTATTTTCTTTCCTATGCCCCCGCATCACACTCCCTGCCTCTCATGATCATCCAGAGGCATTTGAAGTTCATTAATTTCCTCCTTTTCTCTTCTGTTTGACCTCAGCATTTATCTATCTTCTTGCCAAACATTTATTCTGTGTGCCAGATGCTAGGCAAGTGCCAGAGATACAAAGATAAAATCATATTCCTGTTCTCAATATACTTAAAGTCTAAAGGAGAAGACATTTGGAAACAATTGCAGTGACCACAGTAAAGGTAAAAGACGTCAGCTCAGTCTTAGTAGTTGAGCTGGGCCTGTTAAGGAAGTGAAAGGTAATAGGTATGACTCAAGTGTGGGCATATATTAGGAGAGAGGGTAGAAGCTGAAAATGGAAAGGCATGCAGGGCCAGCTCACATATGCCATAGTGTATGACACAATCAGGAATTCAAATTTTATCCTGAATCATATTAACAAGGCATAAAAATTAAAGAACTGTCAACAAGAGAGTGGAATGAACATATATGCATTTTGAAAAGATCTCGCTGGCAGCAGGGTGGAGGTAGAATGGACAAGATTCACATATTCACATAAAAGATGGCAGGCAGAGGTCTCAAGCCCTTGCAGTAAGAATGTGGAAGGGACACACATGAAAGAAGTTGACTAAGGCAGATTCTCCAGACATAAGATCATGGATTAATCTATGTGAGGAGTAAGTGAGATGGAGATAAGTCTCATGTTTCTGGCTAGAGTGACCAGGAGAAAGATGGTGGCATTGATCAGGATTAGAGATTGATTCATTTTCTAAAATATGTTGTATTGGTGGTGCCACTGAGACATCTGAGTAGAGCTGTAGAA
The DNA here is from genome assembly GCF_000951035.1 of Colobus angolensis palliatus. Classification (NCBI taxonomy): domain Eukaryota; kingdom Metazoa; phylum Chordata; class Mammalia; order Primates; family Cercopithecidae; genus Colobus; species Colobus angolensis. The sequence continues at coordinate 2,392,643 of NW_012114364.1, read as the reverse complement.
AACCCAATTAGATGTGAGTTTAAGGCTCAGGAGAGAAGTATGGGCTATGATAATATATCAATTTAAGAGCCATCGTAGTTGAAGCTCTATAAGTGATATCATCAGTAGCTTCATTAAAAATAAAAACAAACAAGGGTTAAGGATGGCACTTAAGGGAAGCATTGCCTTCTTAAGGACCAAACTAGGGGACTTCTAGGCCATATGGTGCCTTTGTGTGAATTAGAAAGCATCTTTACTGCTATTAATCAGAAAGTCATTGTAATGAATTTGTGAAGACTACAGTGTGAATGGCACTCCCTGGTGCTGGGCAGTACACAGCCTCCCCAGCCATGCCATGAGGCAAGCAGTGAGAAATCAGCTGGCAAGGAGACTAAGAAAGAGCCACCAGGCAGATAAGAAGAAATCAAGTGAGGTAGAAACAAAGAGAATAGAGTTTCAAAGCTGAAAGAGTGGTCACGGCTGTCAACTATGACTCAGAAGTAAGGTAAATGGGATCTGAAAGTATTCGACAATCAGTCTTCTAAATTTGGGATGGTCTCTCTCTCCTACCTGTTGAAGATGCTTAACCCCAGCCACTGTCTGTTGGGGTTCAATCAGGTTGGTGGGAAAAATATTAGAGATAGTTATAGAGATAGACACAAATCTTCTTGGAAGGCTGAGAAGTTTGCATAACTTTGTAATAGATCTGACTGAAGGCGGCCTCATCGCTTGACCTTTAGTTAAACAAATTAATATAGTAATAAAGAAAGAGTAGTTTACCTAGCTAGCTTGTTTACTCATATAATCTTAAGACTAACCTTTGATGTACTATGGGTGCTTAAGTGCCTTTTACTTGGGAAGCCCACAATGTCAATTACCCTCTAATGGTGTTGACTCAAGCTTTTGTTAATTAATCTTACTGAATAAATGTGAATCTGACCAAGTCGCAACTGTTTACAGGACTCAGCAGGGAGTCTATAAGCAGCTCGGACACACTCAACTGGACTGGCAAAGCAGAATATCTGTGTGTCAGTGTACTTTATTCATCCGTCACTGGGTCAGGGGTCTGCAAGGGACTCCCTGCAGCTGGTGCCCCCTCAAGAGGAGCGCTGCTGCAACTGTCCCTTCCACCTCGTCTACCATTTGGATGCCCTATACATCATCTTTCTGTCTTCCTTTTACTTGAAGGTTTCCTCTCCTCCTGTTTTGAATCTGGATACATTTTGGTTTGTTTCTCATTCCTCTTACTGTTTCACGGGTGCTGCCATTATTTGCATCTGAGCCTGCACTCTTAGAATTACAGTCTTTTCTTTAGGTCTTCACAAGACATGTTTGTTTTAAACACAGTTCTCACAGACACCTCTGCCCTTTAGATACATGTGAGCATACATTCGTATTTGAATACAGACACCTTCTGAAAAAGAAATGAAAGGGAGTTTGAAGTCTCCTTGACATACACTCTCTTCATTTTGGACAAGGGAAATGTTACCAGCCTGATTTCAGACAGTTATACCAAACCATCTGGCCCCTCAACTCAAGTCCCTTCTTCCTTCATATGTAGACTTGAGTCTGAGGCATAAATGGAGGTCAAGTAATAGACTCATCAAGGGAAGAACTTTATTTCCTATTGTGTGTTACAGTGAGACTTATAAGATGAATTAGTCATAAGCTACATGTATAATGGTATTATTCATCTTTTTAATTGTGACTGATAACTTTGCTATACCTGGGTCAAACCTGAGCCCATTATTTCACTAGAACCACACTGTTTAGAATAATAGCCATTAGCCACATGTCCCTATATACAATTAAAATGTAATTAATTAAAATTAAATAAAAATCAAAACTCAATTTTCCAGTCACACTAGCTACCTTTTAAGTGCTCAGTCATTTTTCTAGTGGTTACTGTATTGGACAGTGCAGATTTCCACCACTACAGAAAGTTTTATTGGACAGCGCTGCACCAGAAGAGTGTTGATTGTTTCTGTCAGTTCTTGGATTTTGATGATGACTTTCAAGAAATAAGTGAGTTCCTCTACAATAGTGCACAATTTATGTTATACCACATAGAGGATTTTTTTTGGCTTTTTTTGTGTATTTGATATAATTTTTAAAAAGAGGTAATTAACTTTCAGTCAGCATCTTCAGTGCTGTAAGTGCTTTATATTAGTTATATTTATTACTAATTTATATTTATTATTATTTTCTATTAATTATCTTGTGTTGTCATCATCATTTTACAAAGCAGGAAAATAAGGTTAAGAGAGGACAAGTGACACAAACTCACATCTATCTGGTCCAAAGTCTACCTGTTCAAAGCTGCCTTCCAAAAATCACCACATGGTTACATTTTCTTTTTTGCCAGTAAAATGTAGTACATGATCATTGGGGTATACCCAGAAGATAATGGCAGAAACTTCTAGACTCCTCAAAAAACTATTTGTATTCTCAAATGGACATTTATTTAACAGATCAACATGGTGGCAGTCGTAACTACCAACTTTTTGGTAGAAGTCATACTCTTTTAAGAACATACTGATAGAGGCATTTATTTCCTTGCTATCAAAAACAAGTCTGACAGGCACCAGTAGTAAGATCTAGTTTGCATATCTGTCCCTTCCAAATCTCATGGGAAAATGTAATCCACAGTGTTGTAATCCCCAGTGTTGGAGGTAGGGCCTGGTAAGAGGTGTTTGGGTCATGGGAGTTGATCCCTCATAAATGGCTTGATGCCATCTCTGCAGTAATGAGAAGAGTTCTCGTTTTTAGTTCACACAAAAACTGGTTGTTTAAAGGAGACTGGAACCTCCTTCTCTCTCTTTTGTTACCTCTCTCTCCATGTGACACACTAGCTCCCCTTCACCTTCCACCGTGCTTGTAAACTTCCTGAGGGTTCCTCAGAAGCAGATGCTGGCACTATGCTTCCTGTTCAGCCTGCAAAACTGTGAGCCAAATAAACCTCTTTTCTTTATAAATTACCCAGTCTCAGGTATTACTTTATAGCAATGCAAACTAACACACAGGACATTCCAGTGAAACAATGATCCCAAATTTGTCCTAGAAATATCTTCATAGAAAATCTGAGAATCATAAAAAAATTAGTCTCAGTAATATTTTCTAGAAGTTGGATGCTATTTTGGTCAACTTATACATGAGACCCTGAGAATTCATGGAAACAAGGTATTAGAAGTGGTTTTATAGTTTATCTTAAAGATGACTTCTAAAGAAAGAACTTATATTTTGTATTTTACAGAGAAGAGGAGCACTTTATAAAATTTCATTTTGTTAAAGTTTTACCTTAAAGCTGTGGTCTTTGGTTTATGTGGCATTCTAACAAGCCAGGACTCTCTTCCTTAAACCACACACGCAAAAGTTAAAATAAAGTAATTCTCCTACCACTGTGTAACTGTATTGCCTTTATCATTTTTGCAAGAAAGCAATTCATGCTGCACATCTACCCTCCTTTGCAAAGAAGTACTACCTAATTGAGAGGTAATAATTCTTGGTTCTTTGGTACACATGATAGAATCATCCAAGATGAGTTCCTGGTGTGAATGGTAATTAGTGTGAATGGTCTACATACTTATACTTGGGCCCAAGAAAATCTCTAAGTCACTGCAATTGTATTAGGCTTGTATGGTCATCCACCTCTGAGGTCACTGAAGCCATTTCATTTCCTATGATATTGTTTAACCTGAATGAAAAACTATATATTTTGGTGGAGGAGTGAAGGATACAATTGGGCAGGGTATGGGAACCACCAGCAGCTCATAAATGGTAGAAGATTCTCAGTTAGATGAAAATTATGTCAGAGGTAAAGTGTAGCCTTTCAGTAGAATCCAAAGTGGTAGAACCCAGCATGATTTTGTAATC
>NW_012114364.1:2342547-2387856 GCF_000951035.1 Colobus angolensis palliatus | reverse complement strand
AAAAAAAAAAGAAATACGCTGAGACTGGGTAATTTATAAAGGAAAGAGGTTTGATTGGCTCACAGTTCTGCAGGCTGTGCAGGAAGCATAGTGGCTTCTGCTTCTAGAAAGGCCTGGGGAAACTTACAATCAAGGCGGAAGGGGAAGAGGAAGCAGACACATCTTACATGGCCAGAGCAGGGGGAAATGTGTGGAGGCGGGAAGGTGCTACATACTTTTAAATAACTGGATCTCACTCACTCATTCACTATCACGGGAATAGCACCAAGGGTGTGGTGCTAACCCATTCATGAGAACTTCACCCTCATGATCCTATCACTTCTCACCAGGCCCCACCTCCAACAATGGGGATTACAATTCAAGATGAAATTTGGTGGAGGCACAGGTCCAAACCATATCAAGCTCTATACCTGCTCAGCTGTCATGTGCTCTTACAAGATCCTTTTTCTTGACAGAATCTTAGTGATGGTCCCTTTATGATATTATAATAATTAAAAAATTTTTTACATTGTTGCTTTCATGGAGAAATTTGGGGTTCTCCACTGACTTATATAGTGGAACCCACCATATGCAAATCATAGCAAACGTTGCTGTGGCTGGGTATGGTAGTAGACGTTTATGCATTTTACTGTGTCCAGGAAATATTACTTGTTTGTAGCTTGCCAGATCTGAATCATTACAGAGATTTTCAGAGGTATGGACAGAGGTCTGTTAAATAGGGATAAAACATTATTTTATTTGGTCTCAGCAAAGAACATGTCTGTTAATTTCCAATGTTCTTGATGTGTTATACCAAAATGTATTCTTTTACCCTACATGTTCTGCTGATCTGAAGCACAAAATCTCTACATCATAGTGTTTGTTGAATGGTTAAAAGAGAAGAAAAAAATGAATGAAATGTGGATACTAAAATCTATTCCACATCTTAAGCTCTTGCTGTTTTGGTAGGTATGTGGTGATAGTGCAGCCAGATGCTACCAGAGGCTACAGAAGAGGCTCTAAAGACAAGGAGGCCAATAAAACGGAGGAAAAGCTTCATGGTCCTTTAAACCTGGATGAAATAATAGTACTACCCAAACTCAAAGGTTGTCACATAGAGGGAAAACAAGAAGCATCCTTGATGTCTGAAAGGGTCTCAGTGATTCAGAAATCTCTATCTCTAGGAAATAGCAACTATGTCAGGCAGTTGAATGTTAAAGGAGGCTGCAGATGTTTAATATTAAAGAGGTCCTGAACTTATTCTTTTTTTTATTCGGTTTTCTTTTTTTTTTTTGGTTTTTGGGGTTCGGTTGTTCTTTTTAAAAGGTTGTTTTTAAAAAATCAATCTCTCTGCTTTGACTAGAGGCTAGGAATTATGTCTTAATGATAGCCATCTCCCAGTAGTAGAAGCCTAATAAAGATGCAGTTTATTAAATAGTGTTTCTCTTTCATTTACTCTCAGATACTCACTAGGTGTTGCTGGGAAGCATATTCAGCCAATGAGAATGGTTCTATAATACTTAGTTTTCTGACTTGTTTCCCAAGGAAATGGATAAGGACCACCCAAAGATCCAGCAGTCCTCACCCTTGTGCAGAATTGAACCAAGCAGCTTGTCTTTCATCAGGTTTTGCGTGTTGGATCACAGTGACTTCTATTGCCTATTGAACTTTTTCAGATCGTTACAACATTCCTGAGAGATTTGATACCAGGAGCAATTAAGCCAGTATATTCCAAAGGTAACGCCAGAGTTTACCTGATACAAGTACTTGGCTCACCTGTGCTAAGATTGATTGAGAAAATGTACTGAAATTTTCCAGATGCTGGCATGTATTCAACCTGGCACAAGGCCTCAGACCCTGAGAGTGCTGCCCCATGGTACCACAGGGCACACAACTTTCCCACAAATTTCATCTGTGGCTGTCATGGGTAAAATAATGGTTTGGCTTTGCTTTGGTGCCTCTGGCCCCTTTGAGGCAATCAAAAATATTTATTGACCCCTAACTAAATGGAAGGCACTCAATTCTCATGACTTCTGCCTCTAATTGGGGAATTAAGACACACAGACATTTATGGAAGGGAAAGAAGAGGCTAAGTGTTAAACAGGAATAAAAGAAGATAATAATATGAAATGACAAAGCAATTCATGATTACGTGCCAAAGGACTAATATAAAGTGTAACTATAATGGGCTTCATGGAGAGAGACACACCTGGCATCCCAGAGTAGCCTGGGCAGGCATCAGGGATGAAGTCGGGTTTGATGTGAGTGTCAGGTAGACCAGTGCTTCTCAACCCACCGTGGACATAAGGGCCATCTGGAAAGGTTTCAAAAAATGCCAAGTAGGATGCCACCGGCCGGGCATAGAAGAGGAGTGGGAATGTCTGAAGAAGAAAATAGAGGTTGCAGCATACAAGCTTTGGCTGGCAGACCAAAGCTTGTTTGGTTGTAGGAAAAAGTTGGTGTGAGAGAAAAAAAGAGAGAAGGCCAAAAAGTCAAGTTGCATCTGATTCTTAAATGGTCTTGCATACCAGGCCAAGGAATTTGGAAACATATTTGGCAATCTTTCTTCTGTTGAGGATAATGGAGTAAATTTAGCCACAACGCCTGACTTTTTCAGCTGGAGAAATATTTGTTTTCATCTGTATCACATATTTCCTCACTTCCCACTCTGGGCTCCTGCTTAGAAACTTCAGTTTAACAGGAAATAAGTGTAGACACATGCTAATACTTCAGCAGTTCCTCATTCTCTGAAATACGGGATCCTAGCTGATACTATGGGAATGTGATTCAGAAAGTACAAGTACTATGTAGAATTCCCCTGAGTAGTAGCCAGGAGGGGACACCACTGAGGCAGCAAATTTAGTCTCTCCAACAAGGTAAAGCAGACCACCCTGGGTTCTCATCCCATTAACAGGGACAAAGGGACGCGGCACTGTCACCTACAGAATTATGGATGCTTTCACTACAGTTTCCATTCACTTGCTACTGTGGTTTGTTCTTGTTTCTCTGATTTCTTTTTCTCTTTTTCCCTTTTTTGAAGGATGGACCAAGGTAAAGTTATGATCATATTATGGCTAATATTGGGCTGAAACAGACTGGATGGATGGATGCATAGATGGATGGATGGACAGACAGATGATGGACAGGGATAGATTATTTGTGAAGAGGACTGCCTAATTAAAAGGAAATGGTTCGGCTTATAGCTGGCACTTTAGAATACTCTTTGCAGATAAAATTCTGTTAGATCTTTAAAAAAATAAATTTCACACTACTGTCCTAATGCAGGAACTTGAACACAGCACATTAACTATAAGTCTCTGCTTATTCATATAGTAAGACTTCTTTAGGTCAGGCATGGTGGCTAACACCTGTGGTCCCAGCACTTTAGGAGGACAGGATGGGAGGATCACTTGGGTCCAGAAGCTCAAGACCAGACTGGTCAATAGATCGGGATCCCCATCTCTATGAAATATGTTTTAAATACCTATATAAAATGCTATTTCAAGTCAGTTGTGTTTTAGTATTAAAAGAAGTGTGTTGCTTCACAACTGAGTAGACGCTCAGCATATCCTCGCTGGGCAAGAGCTTTGAGCACGATTGCAGCATCTCTGCAGAAAAACTACATTCTAAAAGCAACAGAAATCCTCCTGCTGCCCTTCCTCCTCTGCACTGAAGTTTAAAGACCATGGCACTCCTGGTGACTTCCACAGAATGTTTCAGTTCCTACCCTCTCTCCCACTCAGCATCACTGAACAGGCACAGGCTAGACAGGGCAGTCTGCAGCCCAGACTGTGGTGAGGTGGGAACTGCAGTCCTACTACTTGGTCCATTGAAAGAGGAGGCCAAGAGGCAGGAAATGTTCCCTCTCAATTTTACCGTGTAACCTTTCTTAACAAGGTGTGGCATGCAGCTATGTAACGATCACAACTGTTATATTGTTTATTCATCATTTATATTTCTATCATCAGATTTTACTGAAAGGTTTACTGTGGTTGGCTTCATAAGAAGTGTAATTCTGCATTATTCAGGTATCAGGAAGTGTTTATTAAAACTCTGGTCTTGAGCTGAAAAAAAAAATGTCCGCCTGTTGGCCAATCTAGCTCTGGAAACAAAATTATAAAATATGAGCCAATTAGAGAGTAAATGAATGCTAAAGTGAGAGATGTTTACAACAGCTGCAGGACACGTTCTGAAAAGAAAATCATTGTGTGCCCTGGAGTGTTTATCTGAAACCTAGGACTGGACTAATGAGTAGGATTTTATTTCTTAGTAGTGCGGGGAAAATGAGCAAAATCATGGGAGAATGTTCCAATGGCAAAATGCAACCTCGGTGTGGCAAAATAGAAGCTAATGTGAGGAACACAACCTGCTTTAGGTGGATTAGTCTGATGAAGACACACAGACTACTCAGAAGGGTGAACGAGGCAAGCCAGAAGACAGGCTCAGAGGCTATTGCAGAAATTCAGGCAGGAGGTAATTCAGACCTGAACTAATCTTTAAAAAAAATAAAAAGTACTACACAGGAAAAGCAATAAGAAGACCCACGGGGAATTTCACTGGAAGAGTCCAAGGGTCATATAATGTTTCCAGCTAAAAAGGAAGGTGAGAGATCATATACTTTAATGAATAACAAAATGCTGTCCCCTGGCATCAGTGTTTTCAGCAGTTATTGCCTTTAGAAATGCTTTTGATTTTACAAGTGTATTCCTACGCTTCAAGTCTTCTCTCACTATCTTCTTTCTTCCCTTAGATAAGATGCATCAGGTCAATCATGGATGTATTGATTTTGAGGCCGGACTATCTTGAGCTCCAAGTCTTCTAGAACTGAACCTGTTCAGCTCAGAAAGTGATGTCTTCCTTTGGGACACATAGCATTTAATAGTTTACAAAGGTCAGGTTAGGTCAGTAGTGAGAGTGGTGATTTCACCGCCTCTGACTCTGGGAAGAACTTACTGCTGCCCTTGAAATTCCAGTTCTGCTGGTGGAAAACTAGAAGATGGATTTGCTAGGCTGGCTGTGTAGAAACGAATATTGTGGCCTTGCTTCTTTGCCACTAGTTCTTAAGAATATGTCAACTCTTTTCTGCTACAAAGAAGGATGTCTGCTCTGTGTGTGTGTGTGTGTAAAAGAAAGAATAGTGAACTAAAAAACAGATGAACTGATTTTAATTTCAGCCCTGCCCCACAATACTCATTCACATACACTAATTTTGTGACTTTGGTAATTCATTTAATTTCTTATAGTTTCTTACACTTTTCTTACTTCATCTCATCAGCATCATAACAATTGTTATTAGACTGGGTACAGTGACCCACACCTGTAATTCTAGCACTTTGGGAAGCCGAGGCAGGAAGATTGCTTGAGCCCAGGAGTTCAAGACCAGCCTGGGCAATATAAGAAGACTTCTGTCTCTATAAAAATAAAAAAATTAACCGGGTGTGGTGGCGTGCACCTGTAGTCCCAGCTACTTGGAGGCTGAGGTGGGAAGATCAATTGAGCCCCGGAGGTCAATGCTACAGTGAGCTAGGATCGTGCCACTGTACTCCAGCCTGGGTGACAGAGTGAGACCCTCTCTCAAAACAAATAAATTAATCAAATATTTATTATTTAGTTAATTAGTTAAATTAATTCTATTTTTAAAAAAGCAATTATTATCACAAGCTAGACAGTTTACCGATGTTTTCTGTAAGATACTCTAATCAAGGTAACAGAAACTCAAAAGCATTATCCAGGAGCTCGCAAGTGTCTGTTTCAAGACTGATTTCCAAGTCCAAATTCTTTGTGCCACCTCACACCAGAGGTGCATGTCGTCAGGTAGAGCTATGCCATAAGTGGCCAGCCATATCTTCCGTTGCCAGTGGTTTGGCCTTATTGTATGTAAAAATATATTTATGTAAATAAAAACAGTAGAGATTCTGGCAATAAGAATAGCTGAATCTTCCACCATGACTTAGGCTTTCTGTTACATATTCATTGTGATACCAGTTGGAGAGGACTAAACTGGCCATTCCAAATCTGATTTTTTTTTTTTAACTCTTGTAAAATTGTATTGACTGGGCTCACGCCTGTAATTCCAGCATTTTGAGAGGCCAAGGTGGGCAGATCATGAGGTCAGAAGTTTGAGACCAGCTCGGCCAATATGGTGAAACCCCGTCTCTATTAAAAATACAAAAATTAGCCAGGCGTTGTGGTGTGGGTCTGTAGTCCCAGCTACTCTGGAGGCAGAAGAATTGCTTGAACCTGGGAGGCGGATGTTGCAGTGAGCCAAGATCATGCAGCTGCCCTGGGCGCGACAGAGCAAGACTCCGTCTCAAAAAAAACCCAAAAAACTATATCATTCTTGTAAGTGGGAGAGTCATTGACTACTTTCATGCCTATATTGTGTGTGTGGTGTGTGTGTGTGTGTGTGTGTGTGTGTGTATTAGCCATATGTAGGTTTTCATGAAACTGGTCTCCATGGGACTGATTTTTAGTCTGGCTTCTGCTGAGTTCCATTCTTCTTCTTAAGTATATCTTGTGGGCCAAGTGCAGTGGCTCATGTCTATAATCCCAGCTATTTGGGAGGCTGAGGCAGGAGAATTGCTTGAACTTGGGAGGTAGAGATTGTAGTGACCAGAGATCATGCCACTGCACTCTGGCCTGGGCAATGGAGTGAGACTCCGTCTCAAAAAGAAAAAGAAGAATATCTTGAATATCTTGTGGGTGTTCTTAAATAACCCTTAAATTATCTGTCAGAAAGACAGATAAGCTCCTCCTAACCTCTAAGACTTTTAGAGTGCTTTACATTTATGAAATGCATATACATTGTTATATTTGACTGATCATAATGTCACATAAGTCTATCCTAGCAATTTCAGTATATCTACAAGTTTAGGAAACTATATTCAGAAAAATTAAGTGCATGTCTAGTAACTGGTTGGCTCAGGGTCAGAATGCAGGTTTTCTCCTCCTATTGCACTAGTTGTGCCATCATAAGAGAGCAACCAACCCTTCAAGTTACTGAGCTGCAATGGTGAATTACGAGAGAATCAACTACCCTGTAACTTCATAGTTGTAGAATAATCACAGTTGTAGAAAAAATAGATTGAAAAAGATGGTGCTGTGTGAGTGGCATCATGTTCTACCAAAATTCATACGATGAAGTCTTAATCCCAGTAGCTCAGAATGTGACTTTATTTGAAAATAACTGTTGTCACAGATATAATTACTTAAGCCAAGGTCATCCTAAAGCAGAGTGGACTCCTAATCTAGTATGACTGGTATTCTTATAAAAATGAAAAATTTGGACACACACACACACAGGGAGAAAACCATGTGAATAATGAAGTTTTGCTGTCATGAGCCAATAAAATACCAGAAGCTAGGAGAGAGAGGGCTGGAACAAATCCTTCCCTAGTGCCTTCAGAGGGATCATGGCTATGCCAACATGTTGATTTCAGACTTCTGGCATCCAAAATTGTGAGACAATAAGTATCTGAGACAATAAGCCACTGAGTTTGTGCTACTTTGTTATAGCAGCTTTGAAATCCAATACAGTGAGTAATAAAGCAATGTATAAAACAAGATAATGTAAACTATCACAGGAATAGAGCAAACTTAAAATCTTTCCCTGAACATCGATGTTAAGATCATCAAGAAAGTAAACCTTCTGATAAAATCAAACACTTTGAAAAGATTAAAAAAAAAAATCAGTGTAATCCCAAAATTGTTTTAACTTGCATCATAAATTAGTAGACTCTCATATTTGGAAGAAATAACAAGGTCACCTAGCTCAGATTTCCACTGGATACTTCAGTATTTTCGGCAATGTATTATTAGCAAAGTGGGTTTTTAGTCTCTGCTTGAATATATATGTTAATTTTTGAGACAACCCACTCATCTTTAGTAGCTCTGATTATTAAAACATGATTTCTTGGCCGGGCGCGGTGGCTCAAGCCTGTAATCCCAGCACTTTGGGAGGCCGAGACGGGTGGATCACGAGGTCAGGAGATCGAGACCATCCTGGCTAACATGGTGAAACCCCGTCTCTACTAAAAAATACAAAAAGCTAGCCGGGCGAGGTGGCGGGCGCCTGTAGTCCTAGCTACTCGGGAGGCTGAGGCAGGAGAATGGCATAAACCTGGGAGGTGGAGCTTGCAGTGAGCTGAGATCTGGCCACTGCACTCCAGCCTGGGTGACAGAGCGGGACTCCGTCTCAAAAAAAACAAAACCAAAAAAAAAAAAAAACATGATTTCTTATATTAAATTAAACTGTATCTATCTATAGCTTTCACCTATTTATTATAGTTCAATTTCTTAAAGCAAAAAAGAGCAAATTGAATTCCCTTTTCATATGTGTCAGTCCTTTCAATATTTGCACAGCTATCACATCCTTCTGAAGTTATTTGTTGCTTAAACTAGCCTTTGAGTTCTTTCAACTATTACCCTTATGCCTTAGGGTTTTTTTCAGTAGTTTTGGGGATACAGGTGGTTTTGGGTTACAGGGATGAGTTCTTTAGTGGTGAATTCTGCGGTTTTAGTGCACCCACCTTACAGTTTGAGTTTGTTAAGCACTATGATCGGTTTTGGTAAGTGCGTTCCAGTTTACAACATCTGTTTTCGAGTGGAACATCCAAATTTTGGTTATAGTCACAACAGTGTAGTTTAGAATAGAATTAAATTAAATATACTGTTATTTGAGATACTATCCTTCAACAAGTGAAATTTAAGATTATATTATCTTTGGGGGATGTCACACTATTCAGTAATATTGCACGAAAATTAATTACAATTCCTTAGTTGTTTCTCGCACTAGATAAGCTGCATAAGGATAAGCTCTGGCTTGATCATCAAATAGCATAAGATGCCTGACACATAATAGGAGCCGAAAAGTTATCATGTGAATGAGTGAATGTATACACACACACACAGAGACTAAAGTATTAATCACTTTTGGATTTTCAGTTTGGTTTTTGGTTAGTTATTATTATTTTTTTTTAATCTCAAGCAGACAATCTTACTTCTCAAAAATCCTATGGTTATCACATACTTCCAGAAAGCAATGATCCTTCTTGTGTTTATAGATTACTTTTACCCCACATTCAAATGGTATTGAGGAAAATCGCCATTTTAAGACTTGGTTTGTACCTATTCTTCAATTAAAACTTGCTCTGTATTCCAGATAAGTGTTTAAAAAACCTCTGCTTTCTCCATTTGCAAAATCGTGCTAATATAATATGTATTGTGTGTGTGAGCTTAGTAGATTATGTATGCTTGTGTGTATACATATTTACAGATGACTACATCAGCTGGATTTTGGCACTAATAAGAAAAGGCTATATTTAGTCCTTTGTTAGTAGTTGTAGTAATAACATAGTGATTTATGAGAACAGTTTTCTGCCATATATATACACACACATATATACCAATATATATAAATGTGTGTGTGTTAAAACAACCTAAAACTATAACTTCATGTAAAGGAGGAAAGAGTGTGAGCTGCATTCTATTTCCATTTTCCCAATGAATTATTCAATCTCCCAAAATAATTGAGTTGATCTCTTGTGCTAGATTTTCTATATATAAAACAAAGAAAATACTTTCTTCCCCTTGAGTAACAGGGGTATTAGAGGACTGATAGAGTTTATTTATAAAGTGCTATATGACTTAAAGTACAAGTGCTTTGGCAGCATCTTGATGGAGACAAAAACACTCTATATGCCAAAAAAAAAAAAAAAATTACTGACATTTTTGTAGATGAGTGATTTTTCATAAGAAATATATTTAATCTCTTAGATTCCCAATTTGACATTCTTTGACTCTCTTATTAGTTGTTTTACTATCAAGTTAATTTAATTATAGTCATTTTAATGAGGAAATGTTTTATGTTAGCTTCTTATTTTTTTAAATGAAACATGAATAAATCTTCAATTTTCCATTTAAATGCCAATCAAAAATTCTGAAACCAGACAAAAGTAGATGGTCCAGAAGGTTTTATTTTGGTAGCATATAATCAAACCAAATTAATCAATCAAGAATACAGTACATATAATAATAATGAACACAGATTGAAGGGGTTCCCATTTTGTCTTTGCTAGAAGACCTACTAAATTTTTCGGGTGATAGAATGATGCTAACATAATTCTTTAAAGTCTACTAATGGAAAACCAAAGTTTGTGTTGAGATATAACATACTCTGTAAATCACTCAAAAGACAGAAATGAACCGTGAGCCTCATATAGCCATTTGGTAGCCCCTTACTACAGCACATCACTTAAATGGTTGCATATTTTGGCACAATATGGAACTCCCTGCCTGAAACTGTTTAACATGGTACTTGAAACCTTATTTTATTTGCAGAGAAATCTAATTTTAAGTATTCTGTTCTATTACTTCCATAAGTATCCTTTTATCTTATGAACCAGAATAGAATTCACCCATATTTTTTACTTAATATATTGATAATTTTTTATTAGTACTGATTATATCTTAGCCATTTTTGTTACCCTCCTAGTATTTCATTACATGGGTAAACTAAAATTTCTTTAATTTCTACTATCGTAAATTCATTTCTAGTTTTTTCCCCTGTTATAAGCAATGCAATGATGAACAAGGACAAACTTTTATTAAGGAAAATGGAAAATTATTGAGCATGGGGCCAGCCTCCACATATCCTGGGAGGTGGAGAAAGAAGGAAGAAAGTGAGGGGAGCCTTAGAAGTATAATCCTGAAAAAAAGAGTGGGTACCAAGAAAGGAGAGTGAATATCAAAGATATACTTTACCTGCCATTTCAGTCCTTTCCAGAACTATCTTTCCATGTGCTGAGAAGTTGTCCCTGACTATGACAGAAAACTAGAGAACTATCAACAAGACTTCACTTGATCTGAGTTGAAAATATATTTTACGTACAAATCTATGGTTGGCATATTATCTGTTTGTATTAGTGATATTTTGGTTAACCACTTAAAAAAAAATAGTAGTTAAAGGCCATGTGTGGTGACACATGCCTTAGCTGCTCGGGAGGCTGGGGTGGGAGGATCAGTTGAGCCCAGGAGTTCGAGGTCGCCATGAGCTATGATCATGCCATTGCACTCCAGCCTGGGTGACAGACAGAGATCCTGTCTCTAAAATAAAAATAAAAATATAGTAGTTAGTGTTGGACAGGCATGGTGGCTCCCACTTGTAATCCCAGCATTTTGGAAGGCTGAAGCACGTGGATAACCTGAGGTCAGAAGTTCAAGACCAGCATGGCCAACATGACGAAACTCCATCTCTACTAAAAATACAAAAATTAACTGGGCATAGTGCACATGCCTATAGTTCCAGCTACTTGGGAAGCTGAGGCAGGAGAATCTCTTGAACCCGGGAGGCGGAGGTTGCAGTGAGCTGAGATTACACCACTGCAGTCCAGCCTGGGCGACAGAGCAAGACTCTCTCAAAAACTAAATAAATAAACAAATAAATAAATAAATGAAAGACAGAAATTCTCACAGTATGTTCAGAAATATTTTATCCTATTTATTGAGAATAAATACATATTCATCAAGCTACTACCAATAAAAGTATAGGAATCTAATCCTGAGACAACTTAAAGCAAATACTTAAAAATCTGGCTTCTACTTCTACCTCTGCCTTAAAATTAAAATGAGTGTGTTCTTTTAGAAAAAAATAATTGCTAAATCTAGTGACCCATTTCAGGTCTTTATTCTTGCTGACTATTCTATTCCATTTACCCCCAACCACTAACTCTCCTGGTAGTTCCACTCTATGACTGTGACCTCCATCCTTGGTTTAATTTTTACTGCCCTAACTGCTCTTCTCTGTCCTATTTTAAATCTTCTGTACTTAGGATAACTCAGAATGCTATCTTTTATCTCCTTTTCTTTTGTCTTCTTTTCCTGTCACTTGGCAAAATTACCCAGAATTTATATTCTATTCCATATATAGATGACCCCAAAATTTGTGTCCAGCCTTGCATTCTTTCCGGGTCCCCAGACCTGAGTTTCCACCATCTCCTGAAATTGCCCTCCTACATTCCAAGCCAATACTGCAAACTTGGGATATCCAAATGGTATTCATCCTTTCTCCCCATAAAATGGCATCACCAAGTTTTATCACCTAAACTTATTTTTAACTACTTCTTCTTTCTTCAGAACTATAACCAGTTGCTATAGTCTCATGGATAGGAGAATTGTTTTTGTAGGAGCCAAACTTGGGTTTGAATTGTCCTACTATTAATAGCTGAATGCCTTTGGGCATGTTTCTTAACATCATGAGCTTGTATCAAACAAGACAACGTGTAAAATACTTAGCTGAGTAACTTGCACAAAATAAGGGCTAGATAAATAATTATTGTCATTTTTCCTTTGTAGTGTCATTCATCCCTTCTTCATTCCACTAACAGTCACAGGATAGGTTTTGTTGTCTCTTATCTAAAAATTATAATAGCATAATAATTGGTCTTTCCTCCTTCAAACTCCCTCCCCATGTATAGTGTATATTCCATCAAATTTATCCCTACAGAATATCTCTGCCTTGTAAGTCTCCTATTCAGAAGCATTTGGTGTCTCATTGTTTTCTCCTTCAAAGTGACAAAGTTCACATCCCTTTGCATGTGTTTTATTGTAGCAACAAGCAAAAGATGAGTAGTATTCTAATAACAGCCCTTACTGGAATAAAATTACTATGAGCAAAACCTACACCAATTCACTGCGGAAACTACAGAGGCCATAGAACATTAATAGAAACACAAAATGAGGACACATATGAGCACTGAATCATAAAGGCCCCTGCCATATACAAGTACAATAAAATTAAATCTATCAGTCGGACGCAGTGGCTCACGCCTGTCATTCCAGCACTTTGGGAAGCCGAGGCAGGTGGATCGCATGAGGCCAGGAATTCGAGACCAGGCTGGTCAACATGGTGAAACCCTGTCTCTACTAAAAATACAAAAATTAGTCAGCTGTAGTGGTGCACGCCTGTAATCCCAGCTACTTGGGAGGCTGAGGCAGGAGAATCCTTGAATCCGGGAGGTGGAGTTTGCAGTGAGCTGAGATCATGCCACTGCACTCCAGCCTGGGTGACAGAAGAAGACTTTGTCTCAAAAAAAAAAAAAAGAAAAAGAAGAAGAAGAAAAAAAGATTAAGTCTATCAGTAATTGGTTTCCAACTTATTATTCTTGCCCTATCCCCTTTGTTGCCTTCTACAAAATGTGTGCTGTAGTCAGCCTAAACCATCTCCATCCTTCAGGCTTTGACCTCCTTTAAGCAAACTTCCCTTCAAATGAATTACCCAGCTCCACTCAACCCCAAGGTGGCAAACTTTGTGGCAGTTAATAGAAGGAGCCTGATTAGAACCAATAATTTGTAAAAGAAAACACCAGAGAGCTTTGGAGTAATAATAAATATAATCTGAAGTTCCACTCCAGAGTTACCCCAAATCCACACCCCAGAGTTTCTTATTTTGCCTTCAGAAATGCCATCACATTTGAGCACGCTTGCAAATTTAAGCACATTTCTTCATGTAAGTCATCAATTGTCATTAAATTTGTCAACCTGTCTTTCAAGAAGCTTTTAGCTTTCAAGAAGCTTATTCCAATAATACTGAGAGAATATTGCTCTTCTGATTTGCTTGGTGATTTTATGCATGGTATTTGAGAATACCACTTGCTGATTAAATGTTGATGCAATATTTTTCCTAACCAGACTTCAGGCATATAAAGTAGGCCTTACTAGGAGCACATTACACACTCTAAATGAAAGGAAAAAAATTTTTCACTCATTTCTTCATGTTTGTTGCCTATCATGTGCCAGAAAGTGTTCTAATTGCTGGTGAAACAGAAGTAATGAGACAGATGATGTTTTTGCCCTCATGGAACTTACATTACATTATTTAGGGAAAGCTGGTCTAGCAAATAAATAAATGAGAACATGAACCTAGAACACAAGAACATGAACATGAATAAGAACATGAACATGGGACCAGACACAGTGGCTCATACCTGTAATCCCAGCACTTTGGGAGGCTCAGGTGGGTGGATCACCTGAGGTCAGGAGTTCAAGACCAGACTGACCAACATGGTAAAACCCGTCTCTACTAAAAATACAAAAATTAGCTAGGCGTGGGGGTGGGTGCCTGTAATCCCAGCTACTCAGGAGGCTGAGGCAGGAGAATGTCTTGAACCAGGGAGGTGGAAGTTGCAGTGAGCCAAGATTGCACCATGGCATTCCAGCCTGGGCAACAGAGCAAAACTCCATCTGAAAATAAAATAATAATAATAACAATTAAAAAAATAAAGAATGTGAACATAGGTGATATGACTGACGATGGCAGGGAAAGACAGAATTAGATTAGCGGGTGGCTAGGGAAAGTCACTCTTGAGAAACTGAAATTGTAAACTGAGATCTGAATGTAATAAAAGAAGCAGTCATGCTAAGATCTAGTGCAAGAGTATAACATTCAAAGAAGAGCGAAGGCAAAATCTCTGAGGCAGAAATGAGTGTGGCATGTTCAAGAATCAGAAAAATTATTAAAGGACCTAGAGTGTAGTCATGAGAGAGAAATGGATATATAATGAGAGACAGCTCATGTAGGATCTTGATGTATAATGAGGAGTTTTTATTTCATTAATAAAAATAGATACATCCTTCCAAGCTAAATATGAAGACCACAGTACATAAAGCTTTATTAAATTAAGAAAACAAGAAACCTCATACTTTTGTGTGTCCAACAAAGAGGTAGAAACAAAAAAAGGGAAAGAAAAATAAAAGACGTAGAAATGTTTGTAGGAAGATGAGTGAATGAGCTTAAGCTGTATATTGATGTTATGTTTGGTCTGTTGTTTTGGTTAAGCTCCCATAGTCACAGGCCTCTTTCATTTGTACATTATTTTTGACATGGAAACTGATCAAATAATTAAGAAACGTATCTGTTACAGAAAGAAAAATCTCACTTTCTTGAAAACAGTAATTTAGACGTTAGGAAAAAATCAAATCTGTTATCAATGTGCACTTTTAGGTAAATTCAGTGTCTTAACTTTGAGGATGTCTGTAATGGCTTCATATTAACGAAATCTTTAACTTTGAGGTAATTATCATTAAATATTTTAGAATACAAACCACAAATTCTATTTTGTTTCCACTGTCACCAAGGCCTAGCTTAGACACACTGTGGTTATAGTTTATAAATAAAATTAATATATCAATATGTAAACAAAAAATAGTCATTAAATGGAATGAATATGTGATATGCACGAATTATTTTAAAAGGAGTATAAGAATGATTTCCCTTACTCTCTTGGAGTTTGAGCTCCAAGGAGAGCTTTAAATATATAGCCATGGCCCCATTAATCCTTCTCTTCCTCCTAGGGTTTACCCTTCTGCATCCTCATGGTCAAGATAACTCTACCTCAGCTCTCTGGGCTGAGTTGTAGGGCCCCAAACTGTACCACAGGCTGAAGTAAACTTACATCCCTAACTGAATCCCTTGCCCTTCTGATTAAGCAAGATATTACCCAGATCTGCAGCTGGTCTCTGAAACCTCACGGGACTGTGACAATTTCCAGAGTGTTAGGAGCTACCTTAAGTTAATTAATCTAGAAACAGTTCTCATCTGACACTATCAACCTCCAGGCTCCTCCATGGTAATTTTCTTCAGGGAAGCCTTTTTAGAAAGCCTTGTCCTTCAGCAGTCTTATTTACAACATTCCACCCAATGACTGCTCTATTTCACTGGTATCTTCAATGATACTGCCCAATATTGTTATGTTTTTATGTTACCAAGAATTTCCTCCCCTTTGGTTGTTGCCCTTTAGGGCTTTGGTCACACACAGTTCATGGAGTTGATGGGGATCGGGGATCTTGGGTTCATTGACTCTGGGAATCTCTTATTGCTGTCATGTGCACAGCAGATGCTGCAATGAGATAAGGATCTATGTCATTTTAAGCCTGATTCAGAAAGGGAAACTTTTACAAAATTTTACATGTAAGCTCCCAACGATTATAAATCTCCTAACCCCATCGGTAAGCTCCCACCAATTTCAAATCTCCTAACCCCATCACCTGCACTTTATGCCTTCACATCATAACAATCTGCAGCTAATAAGAAACAGCTGAAACAAAAAGGCTGCTGTTAGCCTTTTCAGGGGTTTTATTTTTCCTTCTGATAGCCCAGAACATATAGCATTTTAAGTTAATTTCAGGCATTTCAATATTTTAGACTTTATACCAAAATATAAGTCCAGCATTTTGCTTCCATAATGTCAAATTATTAAACTTTTCATGTCATGTAGGAGAAATTAGATTTTATCAAAAGGGCCACAAAGCACTTTGGTGTACAATGGTAGATATGCACTCAGATACTCACAGTACTTTGCCAAAGAAACTAAACAAATAACAATAACACAACACTAGAACTATCCATCACAAGACAAGGCTCTGCAATCGCTGGCATTTAAAGACTAAAAGAAAATGACACATTTAAAAAATATTTTGGCTCTTTAGTGTAACTTACCTCTACCAGGCACATGGTTAAAATGTAGGATTCTGACTAGAATGTAGGAAAAATAGGTACATAATCATACACTTTTTTTAAAACTTCAAAAAACTACAAATAAAAATGGTCTAAAGAAATGAAAATTTAGCCGGGCGCGGTGGCTCAAGCCTGTAATCCCAGCACTTTGGGAGGCTGAGACGGGCAGATCACGAGGTCAGGAGATCAAGAGGTTGCAGTGAACCGAGGTCCGGCCACTGCACTCCAGCCTGGGCGACAGAGCAAGACTCCGTCTCAAAAAAAAAAAAAAAAGAAATGAAAATTTAGGGAAGTCCTTTCTAGATGGGTGAATGCTAGAGGTCACTTTCCTGGAGGCATCTGCTCAATCTGGGCATGGGAAGGTAGAGAATGTGGCTTGAGACCTTTCTGAAGAAAAGCGAAACAAGTATTACATTAACTAGGAATCTTAGCTGGCATGACAGATTGCAACAGTAAAAACGGAACCCAAAACACAGAGCTGATTCTTCCTAGCTGCTGATTGTCCCCATGGGACTTTTGCTAAGTTCCCAGAAGAAGCAGTAGAGGAAACTGGAGGTGGGGTTAGAAAGGCAGAGAGAGATTTCCATGAACTCATGGTGCTTAACATCCAAAGTCAAGCTAGAAGAAAAAGACTATAATACACACAGGACACATCTCATCCTAAAGATATTCAAAACCAGATGTGAGCTGGAACTTAGCAAAATTTAAATTCAGCTTCAACCCAACTCAGTTCCTGATTGGATTGAAGTAATTAAACTCTCCCTAGCTGTCTAACAGAGGAAACAGTATGGCTCTCTGGAGAAAACTGCATTTACTCCTCTTTTTATGGCTTTTTAAAATACAATGTTCCAGCAGAAAATAAATAATTATGACAGGAAACTGTGACCCACAGTCAAGAGAAAAAAAACAGTCATTAGAAATAGCACATAGAGGACACAAATGTTGAAATTCACAGGCAAGTTCTTTAAAATAACGATTGCAAACATGTTAAAGAAATTAATGGAAAAGAAACATAAAATGAACTAAGAAATGTAGAATTCCAAAAAAGAAATGGAATCCTGAAGAAGAAGATAAAGAAGAGGAGGAGGAGGAGGAAGAAGAACAAATAATAAAGAAAATGATACTGTAGAACTGAATGATAAATATCCAAAATTAAGGTGGACTTGATTATATGATATTCACAGAAGAGGAAAAGAATCTGTGAACTCGAAGTCATATTAATAGAAATGATCCCAACTGAAGCAAGGAGAAAAGAAAGGAATGAAAGCTAAAACTGAACAGGAAATGAAAAAGCACATGGACAATCTCAAATAGTCAAATATATGTGTAATCAAAGTTCCAGAAAGAGAGGAAAAAGAATAGGGCAGAAGAAATATTTGAAAAGAATCACTAAGAGTTTTACAAAATTGATTTGTAAACTGTTAACTCACATGGTAAAAAATATCAGGTCATGCCAGGTGGGATGAACACAAAGAAAATAAAACCTAGAAAATGACTGTAAAACAAAAATACAGAGAAAAATCTTAAAATCAGCTAGAAGGGGAAAAAGTTATATTTAGAAAAAGCACAGTGAGCATAATGGCTAACTTCTCAGAAACCATGAAAATTAGAAGGTAATGGAATGATATATTTTAAATGCTGAAAATAGAAACCTTCCATGTTAGAATTTTATTTATTTGTTTGTTTGTTTATTTATTTATTTATTTATTTATTTATTTATTTATTTATTTATTTATTTTGAGACAGGGTCTTGCTCTGTCGCCCAGACTGGAGTGCAGTGATGCCATCTCAACTCACTGCAACCTCTGCCTGGGATCAAGCAATCCTCTTTCCTCAGCCTCTTGAGTACCTGGGACTACAAGCACAGGCCACCATGCCTGGCTAATTTTTGCATTTTTGGTAGAGACAGGGTTTCACCATGTTGCCCAGGCTGGTCTGGAACTCCTGGGCTTAAGTGATCCACCTGAGCCTCCCAAAGTGCTGGGATTACAAGCATAAGCCACTGTGCCCAGCCCACGTTAGAATTCTATACCCCAGATGGGTACTATTATTACCCGCCTCACAGGGTTTATTTATATGAGGATCAAACAGCCTGGCTCACAGTAAACACTAATGTTCAATACATAAAATAAAAACCGTTCTGCTGCCGGGATCGTAAATTGCTATAATCTCTCTTGGGGAAAAGAATACCTGAAGCAAATGGAACAATATCATAACATAACATAGGTGGTATTTATTTTCCTCATACTTTTACACCAACAGGAACTTTCAATATTATTAAAGCAGGACAGGTCTGACAGAGGACACATTCCATGAGAAGAGGGACTTTGTTTCATTCACTGCTGTACATCAGCACCTAGACGAGTACCTGGGGAATCTGCATTATGGATATGAGAAAACCTTCTGATAATAATTTATAGTAAATGTGTTTTAACTCTGAGTAGACAAGAAAAAAGAGAGAAGGAACAATTGAAGTTTAGATATGTTTAAATCCTTAAAAACTGAAACTGGCTTGGTTACATACGTATTAACTCATTCTGCCAGTGCCCATATCTGTGATACAGACAGCAGCTCTTTCATTTCCAGAAGACCCCCAAAGGAGGAAAGTGATATCATTGTTTTCCTTTATCCTAAAAAGTTATAGTGTTTTTTATAACTCAGATAAAGAAAATTTTTCTTTTCCTTTTCGAGGTTGAAAAATGGAATGAAAAAGAGAAGCATTCAAGCCAGATTTAGAAACCCAGAATCTGAAGTGTTTTGAAGCCAATCTTTTATTATAGTTCTTAAAATCAATGATTTTATTTTGTATTTGATTGCCCATTACAAATTCAGGAATTTTAGAGCTAGTGGGGTACTTAGATATTATCATCCCTGCACATTACAAATGATCCAGTTGAGTCCTGGCAGTAGTCACGGTACTGATTAGAAACAGAGCTGGCACTAGAACCCAGGGCTTTGCTTTGACGTTCACGGTGAATTTTTAATGGACTCCGGCTTTGTCAATTTTTTCGTTCTTTCACTTCCTCCATGCAGACCCTTTCTTGGTTACATTTTCCCTGATAATGAATGTCAGATATAGATTTAGAGCATCACCCACTCAAAGCTCTTTCTCAGAGTACAGAGCAAGACTTAGACTAGTTTCTTTCCATAAATCAAAAGGTATACGAATCCTATGGGTTAATGTCTTTGAGCATATAGGAAAGACTTTAATTTGCAGTAATCCTTAAGAGAGGTGGAATTGTGCTCTTAAATGACTTGCTACATTTCTCTATTAATTTAATGGATGAGTATGCAGAAATCTTCAATTTGAGCTTTAAAATCAAGGCCTTTTTACTATTTATACTTCAAGAAAATATGGTGCTTACCTATTTAAAAAGTAAATGACAAAAAATTATTTATGATATTTAGTGTAAATGCCCATTTTTTTTCTCCATTCATCAACATTTTCTCTCATTGTTAGCAGTGTAACATCCCAGTCACATGGCACCAGAGTATGTTACCAGTGGGATATCTATACGATTCTGCAGCAACCTCAGTTCTTGGCTCCTCAGAAGAAAGAATTCGACCAAGGCACAAAAGGCAGAGTGAGAGACCGAGGCAAGAGTGAACGTTTGTTTAAAAAGCTTTAGAACAGGAACCAAAGGAAGTACACTTGGAAGAGGGCCAAGCAGGTGACGTGAGAGATCAAGTGCATGGTTTGACCTTCGAATTAGGGTTTTCTATGTTGACATACTTCGGGGTCTTGTGTCCCCTCTCCCTGATTCTTCTCTTGGGGCAGGCTGTGCGTATCCACATTGGGCTGCCGGCGCTTGGGAGGGGCCACAGGCGCAGTGTGTTTACTGGAGTTGTGCGCATGCTCACTTGAGGCATGAAGTGAGCATGCCTACAACTCCAGAAACTTTAGTGCGCATGCTGGAGCCCACTAGCCCAACTCCAGAGATCTTATCTGGAAGCTAATCACCAGTTTCAGGTTTTTCTGCCTATTGGGAGACTGCCTTTCCCTGACTCCGACTACGTCCAATTATTATTTTAGAGGAAGTGTAATAACAACCTGACCATCACCTGATGGTTGCCTGACATTCCTGGTGGTGGCGGGGAGCCTTCTGCCCTGCTCATACCTGACCAGATACCTACTGTAACATAACCTCTTCCCTGTCTCCCAGTTAGGGTTTCTGGAATCTGACTGATATATTCGGAAAACTAAAGGATTGTTTTCAACTGGAAAATGCAAATATCATAACTATTAATTCCTTCTTCTATTACATACATATTCAAACTGAATGAAATTTAACTACTTTACCCCATCTATTCGATTTCTTTTTTGTCTTTCCAATTTGCCAAATTATTTTAGACACTTTATTTCCTGCTAAATGGTCTATCTCAGAGCCAGTTTGCTCCCCCAATTTAATCCTGCAGCCAGACATGATGTTATATGCCTAATAATGACATATCATTATTATTACCACCAATTTTAGAAAATGAGCTTGCTTTAGGGTCATCCTGAGTTGACTTTAAACCTTTTATTTTTAACGGGAAATGCAATTACAGATGCGGCTCAGAGAATTGCTTCAAATTTTCCAAACTTGCTTTTTTTTCGAGACAGAGTCTCACTCTGTCGCCCAGACTGGAGTGCAGTGGCCTGATCTTGGCTCACTGCAACCTCTGCCTCCTGGGTTCAAGCAGTTGTCTCATCTCAGCCTCCCAAGTAGCTGGGATTACAGGTGCCCGCTACCACACCCAGCTAATTTTTTTGTATTTTTAGTAGAGACGAGTTTCACCATGTTGGGCAGGCTGGTTTCGAACTCCTGACCTCAAGTGATCTGCCTGCCTCGGCCTCCCAAAGTGCTAGCATTACAGGCATAAGCCACTGTGCCCGGCCCAAATTTTCTTTTATGATTGACCACTCTTCACATTCATCACTCGCTGTTATAAGAAAATCTGTCTCTGAGCATTACATACTCTTCCAATTTATTTGAACTTGTCCCTATTGCCTTATGTAGAGACTTACTCATGTTTCAATCATAGTGATATTTCATTGTTTTGATTGTTAAAGAGAAGTTATTCAAACACATTCTTTCAATGTCAAGATAGATTTTATTCAAGACTATTGCAATAGGGTTCAAAACTATTGCACTAGGGGAGACAGAGTGAATTCAACTCCAAATACAAATAGGGACAAGTGGGGATTTAGAGTAGGAGAGAAGATGGACAGTTACTAAGAGAAACTTGCTTAAGATATCAAGGAACGGGGTGAAAGGAGAGGAATTCTCCTCACTCTTGATATCTAAAACGATATTTTACCTGTTTCTTTTTCTTCATCTGGATTCTTCATGGGACATCTTGATATCACTCTAGATATCAAGAGTGAGGAGAATTCTCAATAACCTGGCTTAATAGGATACTTCACTAAAGTGGGACTCAGGAGGTCAATGTCAAGGCTTAGTTCAGAAGAGGAGCCTGACTAAAATTGAGTCAGAGAGGAAGTCTTTATCTTTCTTAATCTTTCAAATTTGAATTCACCCTCTAATAAGGACGAATTTAGAATGCTATATGTACTTCACAAGTTTTTTTCTAGACCTGGAAAATAAGCTTCATCATTGCTCATAATGACATTATAGGTAACTGACGCCAGCTGTCTTCATAAGAACAAAATTATCTAGCAGAATTGCACACACACTGACAATTTGGTCCAAATGAATTCTAGGAAATCTGGTTAAACTCAGAGGGTAATGAAAATATTTGTACTGTTTATATTGTGCTTAATATTTGCCAGGTACTGTCCTGAATCATTTACATAGTTTAATCCTTTTAGTCCTCCCGACAGTCTATTGGGAGGGGTACTACTAACAGTCAGTAGTAAAGTACTATTACTAGCACCATCCCAGGATTACAGACAGAGAGAAATGGAGGCACATACCAGTTTCAAAGCTTGTCTGAAGTTACTCAATTATAATATGTCAGGTTTGTGATTGGAACCTAGCACTGTAACTTTTGAGATGATGAGTTTACTACAGTGCATTCCTACTTCTGTAAGTCTCTTCTCCTTCCTTTCTCTGAGCAAACATATAAAACTGGGAGGTAGGTAGGAGAAGTGGGATGACATTCATTTGTGGAAGTCCATATACTGTGTCATGTTCTTCATCTTCAGAACTTTTCATCTCTAAAAGATAGTGCAGTTTTAGCAGGTCATCACTAATTTTTGTTGTTGGATAAATGGCTGATCGAATGAATTAACAAAAGGACTTGATACTCCATTTCTGATCACCAAAGAGATAACCAAATTATGTTTCTCAAACTCTGGCATGCTGAGGACTGCAGTGACAACATTTTAGGACTAGAAGGCATTACTTGCATTTCACAATACAAAGATGATTGCAGCTGTCCATGGTAAGCTCGGCCCACAGAGCCTTTCAATTCAACTTGGGGTGAGCTGGATGTCAGGCATGGGGATATAATAGTGTGATGAATCATTCTTCTGAAGGTTCTTCTGAAAAGCTGCAGGTCTTGGGATACTGTGAGAGCCCCTCTCATTGCTCTTTAGAAGTCATTTAAATTTTTCTGCTACATTGTCTGCTCAGCTCTATTCCTACCTTCTGGTCATAGAAAAACCTGAAGCCGGAGAAATTAGACAAAAAAAAGGTAAGAGAAAAACCAAGCAACAAATGCAGTCTCAGCTATTGCTAACGTTATTCATAGGAGTGACAAACTGAATGAATCTTAGGGTGAGAGACTGGTCTTTTTACCTCATTTACACTTTTCCTTGGTCTGCACCATAGCTCAGCAGAACTCATTTATCCTAGGAAATCGATGACTAATTTTCTGTGAAGTAGAATAACGAAATCTGCAATGTTCTACATTGGTTAAAAATAAGTACTTGGTTCACCTTGTGCTGTGAAGTTCAAGCCAAATAATTGTTGCAAGTTATTTAAGCATTTGAGTGAAGAAAAACTGACAAAGTTCACTATGACTGCATGAAATGAAATGCTGAACTTTTTGAGTTTGAGGGGGTTGGAAGGATGAATAGAGGAAGATATTTGTTTCTAGTCTATGAAATTTCAATTCTGCAGTAAGTTTGTGTGTCACCAAGTGTCACTTTGGCACACCTGGTGCATATTTATAGTCTAAGGGTTTTCATATAGGATTCAAACATAGATTAAAGTAGCAGGGAACTTGAGAGCTCCAGGGAAGAATATGATACTTTGATTGCATTTGATCATTTTATTGAATTTGCCTAGGAAAATCAATTAAAACACAAAACTTAATTTTCGTACTTACAGCAGAGCTTATACATTCCAGCTTGTGCCTGACTATAGATTTTTGCCTTTTGTTTTTCATTAATCAACTTCGAAGTACTCAGAAGGCCGGCGGTTCTATTCTGCTGGGTGTGGGAGAATTGGAACAGGGCCTTCATTCCATAAACATTTTACCTGTTTCTTTTGCTTGCTCTGGCTTCTCTATGGGACATGTTCAAATTCTATACATACCAAAGCAATGACTTACTAGATATATGTAATGTTTTAAAAAGATAATAATGTATTTAAATTGCAAACGGAATTACTGCAATAATATGAAATATGTATGATTACATGGAACAGCTGAAGAGTTCCCAAGTGAATATTAATTGCCTTGTGTCCTTCTTTGAGGCAAAGGGATATAAAAATAACATGAATTCACAAGTAATTAGAGCCAAGTATGGTGACTCAGACCTGTAATCCTAACACCTTGGGAGGCCAAGACAGGTGGATTGCTTGAGGCCATGAGTTCGCTTGAGGCCACGAGTTCGAGACCAGTCTTGGCAACATAGCAAGATGCTGTCTCTGCAAAAAGTAAAAGAATTAGCCAGGTGTGGTGGTGCACTCCCATAGTCCAAGCTACTTGGGAGACTGAGGTGGGAGGATCACTTGAGCCTGGGAGGTGGAGGCTCCAGTGAGCTGTAATGGTGCCACTGTATTCCAATCTGGGTGGCAGAGTGAGACCCCGTCTCAATAAATAAATAAATAATATGAAAAGCAGTTAGTTAACTTTGTAAATAAAGAAAATGTTTAGACAATTTGTTTAACTTCTTTGAGCCTCAGTTGTCTTATCTGTAATAATGAGGTCTGCCTTTTAAGATTATTGTAAAGGTTAAATGGGATAATACATGTAAAGCCACTAGCAGAAGGCCTGGCACAAAATGTGTTAGCTATTGTTGTTACTATTACTGTATTTTTGTTGTTGTTGTCGTTGATCAAAGCTTACAGTTGCAAGACAGTACCAATTACATAATGCTCTAAAAAATTCGCATATTTTTTTCCAGTGGGAAACTTGGATGAAGGTGCTCTGGAAAAAGCTCTGCAATACTATTTCTAGTCAGAGTACATCTCAAGGAAGGATCGGAACTCATATAGAATCCTAGCTTTTCTGGCTGCCCTAAGACAATGGGGCAAATGATTATGTGGAAATTCCAAAATAAACAAGCAGCAAAGGTTAATGAAGGGAGTGATTTTCTCTCTCCACTGGAGCTGCCACAGTTTTGCTTATCACATTAATGCACCGTCACAAAGCCTCACCTTTTTTCAATTTCAAAAATGACTGCAGCTTTCCTTATTTCCAAACAAAGTGCTGTGGTTTGGAAATAACATACATGTGAAGGTGAAAGTGCATGCTCTTTACCCTAGATAATACTTGGCCAGAAATATCTTACTAGTTTCACACAGGAAAGGAGACTACATGGCTCTGGAGATAGAGATCCTGGGTGACAGTTTGTGCTTTTTCTCCCAGCAATCAGATATCAATCAGACTTGCACAAATTACTTAAGCTCTCTGCCCTGAGCATTTTCGTATGTTACCCCATGGAGTTATTGTAAAGATTATATGAGAAAATAATTGCATGATGTGTGGGACATTGTCTGCAACATAGTAAGTGCTCAATAAATGCTAGTGATTCTTACGTATTTTGTTGGATGATATTTGCACTGAAAAGTTAGATATCATTCCAGCTTTATTATATAGTTTAGTCTATGATTGTATTTGACTCAGAGTGAAAAAATTGTGAGCGAGGAGAATTAGAAGGCTTTCTTCTTCACACCTATAGCCCAGCCTGTGTTCTTGCTTTATTTATTAATAACATAGGATGTGAGAATTGTCTTCAGATTTAAACTCTTGTACTTTTTGTTTAATAGTGAAGGCTCACAAAGCACTGGGACAAGATCTTTGTTGATAAAGTACCTCTAAGCAGTTGAACAGCAAAAATTCACATGCAGATTTGCTCTGGGGAGAAAAAAAGGTGTAAATTATAAGAGTTTCTTTCAAACTATAGGAAACACAAACTTTTTTTATGATGGTGAATTGCTTCCAAAATGAAATTCTAATCCATTTGATTGAGTCTTGTAGGGTGGTCATATATTTTACAGCCTTCTGCCTATCTTACCAGAGAGTTTAGATACTTAATTTTTGTACCTTTTTCATTCCATCTTGAAATCCTTTTAGTCCTAGTCCCATCCTGGTTTGGAGCTTATGTGTCTCTAAATTCCTCTAAGCATGTTTTTTTGTGTAATGGTATTACGCGAAAAGAATTGGTATTACACAATGTTTACCAATGTATTACACTTTTTTGTGTAATAGTATTACACAAAAAGAATTCACCACTGAAGTCTTTCAGAGCAAAATGTAGAGCCATTTGTAAGATGGTAAGCATCATCTAGTGGAGCATTACATAAAACACAATGAGAAGGAAGAAGGTGGAATATCATACTTTTTGAAGACTTACTTTACTTAGTTCTTTTAAAAACTAATGGGATTAGAAAATAAAATGTAAAACAAATGTCACTCTCCCCCTTTTTAAGGGGATTATTTTTTCTATCTTTGGGAAAAATGAGAGATTTCTTAGAGTGTGGAGTTGCTCTGTTTTCTGCAGGGCACCTTATGTTCCTATAATTGTTATATTTATGATTCTGGTGTTTGTATGATTCTGGATTTGACTCCTTTGGTGCTGAGAGCTGGTAAAACATTTTATTTAAGGCATTTTGATTGGCAATTTTAAAAGAATTAATAGAACATTGTAAGAAGGAATTTAAATGAAAGAAAATAGAAACATTACAATCAACGTATCTGAAACAAAACATTGTCAATTTAAATAAATAATGGTTCATCCCCTATTCCTGATTCAATGGTTTTTTATTATCTCTTTGACTCCTAACAACAGGCATTCCTCCCTTTCATCTTTCTTAGGGTCAATAACAATGAATGGGTGATTTCAGTTATGAGGAAGAAGTGGGTCCCTTTTCTTTCATAATTGCTTCTCCATCGACCAGATACTCTGTAATTTACAGTACTTGCCCCAAGGTTTCCTGCATTATCCTTTTTGTCATTTTGCCCTGTACACAGGAATATTAATAACTGATTGTTTCCAGGCAGTTTTACCTAGACAGAATTGCCTTATTAATCAATCAATTTTTCAAGAATACTGAAATAAGAGACAAGAAAATGTCTGTAAAAGCAGCATTCTCTTGACTGCAGGAAAAATTTTTCTCCTAAGAATTTTTTTGCTACATTTAGTTTCTTAGGGTAGTTAAAGCCTTCCTTGTTTTAGACTTAACACTAGAACCAAAATAATTACCAAAAACTGCACATTTCATTGGTATATTTTGCTAAGGTCCAAAAAAAAATTGGCTTCCATTTTTCTCCTTTTAAGAAGTAGGTTCTTCAAACTTTGTTATCTTTATTAATAAATTTTCCTTCTCCTCAGCAAAATGTTCTAATAGTCCTACGTTTCAGCCTTTGATATTGGTTGCTTTGTTTCCAAATGAAACAAATGAACAACAACAACAACGAAAAAGTCAGGATTTTTTATTTTATAATATTGGGGTGATACCTCTGTTTTTTCATCTGGAAAATGATACTCTCTTTCTTAGAATTAAAGTCACTTTAAAGATTTAAATTTTAAACAAGTTATTATTTTTAGGTATTTTATTATTTTTAAAACTTCATTTAGAAAACTTGTCATAAGATTGATTATTTTTGTAATGATTCATTCAAATGTGTTATCATCGTGTTCTGGCAGATCTTAATCATCTCTGAAGTACAGATGTCCCTTACTGACCTTCTGTATGTTAGGGTGAAACTCAGGAAAGCGTGTCTTTTTTGTTTCTCTGTTTGTTTGTTTTTACAGTCGAGTCTGGCTCTATCAGCCAGGTTGTAGTGCAGTGGCGCAGTCTCAGCTCACTGCAGACTCTTGCCTCCTGGGTTCAAGCCATTCTCCCACCTCATACTCCTGAGTAGCTGGGACCACAGGCACCCGCCACCATGCCTGACTAATTTTTGTGTTTTTAGTAGAGAAAAGGTTTTGCTATGTTAGCCAGGCTGGTCTCAAACTCCTGACCTCAAGTCATCCGCTGGCCTCGCCCTCCCAAAGTGCTGGGATTACAGGCGTGAGTCACTGGGCCCAGCCAAAAATGTCTTTATCTTGAGCAGAAGGAAAACATGGAGACTTAAGGTTTGGGGTTGTTCTTGTTTTTTGTTTTCTTAATGTGCAGAAACCCAGCAATGTTCTTCCCATAGTCACTCAGTTTTGACATTCTTTGCAGTTAGGTCAACAACGGTTGTTTTCAAAAGCATTTTAGTGCAAGAAAGCATGTATTCTAAAGCCTGTCTTCCCGCTGAGTATGGCAAGCTGAGCTTCAATTTGCAGTTCACCTGTTGTTTGATAATTGATATATTTCAGAGTTATGGTCTCCTTTTAATTCTTCTAAGGATAAAGAGACAGCATAAGGTATGAGGCTCC
Organism: Colobus angolensis palliatus; assembly: GCF_000951035.1. Lineage (NCBI taxonomy): Eukaryota > Metazoa > Chordata > Mammalia > Primates > Cercopithecidae > Colobus > Colobus angolensis. The sequence continues at coordinate 2,359,606 of NW_012114364.1, read as the reverse complement.
TGAAAGTTATCTGGTCTTTTTAAATAAATCCTTACGAAAAACTGAGGCGTGAGGCTTGGAAGTCTGATTGTTAAACAAGCTCTGCAGGTGACTGAGACGGGAATCATTATTCTAGCACTCCTGCTTTAAATTCATGACCTACCTGCTGACAACTTCATCTCTCAATTTAAAGACAATAAAATGAAATGTTAAATGGTGTTAAGGAACAAAAATAAATTGGTTGGCGAAAAGAATGTGTCAGAAACTCAAAGAATTGTAAGCTTTAGGTCTGTTTTAAAAAAAGAAACTAAAAAAAAAAAGAGCAAATCTATTTGTTACTTGATTAACTCATTTATTTATTAATTCACTCCATTTATTCATTTACTCAAGGAATCTTTATTGTCTACCAAATGCTGGGCTCTGCGCTACTTTCAGAGGAAACCATGATGAGCAAAAGCAGATAGATGAATCAAAACTCCTGCCCTCGTGGAGTTTAAAGTCCAGTAAGAGAATAATCATAATCAATTGTATCATACAGATAAGCATAAAATTACAACTGTGTTAAGTGGTCACAAAAAAAGAGTATATGGAAAGGGTTTAAATGACAGATTAGACAGAATATTGAAGGTCAGGGAAAGCTTCTCTGTGGAAGTGACTCTTAGACTGACGCCTGAAGGATGAATGGGAGCTGATAAAACACAGAAGAGCTGGAGAACATCCTAGGTAAAGGGCACGGCATTCATTCTTCCTGCAGCCTTTCAACACCTTCAGGCACTGTGCTGGTGCTGAGGATACAGCAGTGAACAAAACAACTTCCTTACCCACAGAGAGCTTATGTTTTAGTTGCAGGAAAAACATAATATAAACATGACTGAATAAACAGATGACATAAACAAATGCCATCTGAATAAACAGATGACAGATAAACTATAAACAGATGACTAGAGACAGATGATGTAAACTATGTCAGGTGGTGTCAAGTGCTGTGAAGAAATGGAAAGGATGAGCTGAACAGGAGGAGTCCAGAGTGTGGAGGTGAGGTGGGTATTATAGGCATCAACCTTTCAGCTCAGGCAGCAGGTAGGTCATGCAACTGTGAGTGAGTGAGGCCTCTGGGTAGCGGGAGGAGAGAGAGCTGAGAGCTGCAGTAGAGTATCCTTGGGCATGTTCTGGGAACATACAGCACTGTGTCTGAGTATGTGTTGTGATGGGAGGGGGAAAAGGAGCAGTGACAGGAAACGCAATCAGACAGGTCATGGGGCCAAATGGTCCAGTGCCTTGCATTTGAGCCAGGCAACTCTTGCAGAGTTCTAGCAAAGAAGTGGATCACTGGGTCTGACATATGAAAAATAGACAGTGCTGCAAAGGTGAGGGCAGCGAGAAGCACTTAGAGGCTTTTACAATAATTATTTGGACCAGTTTGGTACAAGCAGAGATGGTGAGATGTGATCAGAGATGTGGTTGGATATACTCTGAAGGTAGAACTGATGGGATTTGCTAAAGGAATGGAAATTGAGTGTGAAAAAAAGAGAGTCAAGGGTGGCCTCAACATCTTTGGATTAAGCAACTCATAGAATAGAGTTTTTATTCACTGAGATACAGAGAATGATGAAGGGAAGAGACTGTGAGGGATAGTTCAGGAGTTTGTTTTGAGTCAGGTAAATCAGAGATGGCTTTTGAATATCCCAAGTACTGTGGTGGGTAGAGTTTGTCATATTTTATGAACTTATAGAAGTCAGTATATGACCAAAGCAAGTATAGGAGACCATGCTGTCCAATGTGCTGGAGAGACAGGCTGGGGCCAGACTACACTGGCCGTGGGGACCACTTTGGAGATTTCAGTCCTCATCCTAAAAACAAAAGGAAGACATGAGTTTGGGGTATCAGATTAAGAGTTCCAAACTGGGACTGGCTGCAGTCTGGCAAAGAGATTGGAGCTGGGGATTGATAGGAGTAAGAGTGGATGCAGGACAACTTGTTAGGAAATACAACAGTCCAGACAAGACATTGTGGTGGCTTAGGTCATGTGGTGGTGGTAGACGTGGCCAGGCAGAAGATTAGAAGATATTCAGGAGGCAAATGCCAGGACTTCATAATGGGTCAATATGGAGGTGAAAGAGAGGGAAGTGTCAAAGGTGACTCAGCTTTCTGGCTTGTACAACAAGATGGGCAGTAATTTCATTCATAGAAACAGGAAAAACTGGAATAGGACCAGGGGAAAGGTCATAAGATTAAGATGCCTATGTAAGATACAAGTAGAATGTCAGTAAGCAATTGTGCACCCATCATGGTCTGAAATGCAGGATTTGCAACGAAGAGGAAGACAGGGTCTCAGGTGCCAAAACTATGAAAGACTATACGGAGAAATAACCATGATGTTGATGATTGATAGTAATGCCAAGTAGACTAATAATCAGATGGCCTGACCAAAAAAGATGGCTGGAGGTATGATGTTCAGGATGCAAGAAAATGCTGATCACCCTCTTGACAACGAAAAAGAATGAATAACCTCTATTTGAGATAGCTTTAGTGGGAAGTCATGTCCCAATGGCTAGTCAAGGCAGGAGACATTAATCTGTGAGAAACATTCTGAAACTTAAAGAAAAGATAGTTTTTAGAAGGGAAGATTGATACATGCAAGAGGGAAAGGATAGTAGAGATTGTACTTGTCAGAGAGTACAATCATGTAGCTCTCTGAGAAGACTGGAGAGAATGGAATTCAAATGCAAGTGGGGGCATAAGCCTTCCATACGAAGAGGAACAGCTTTTACCTCTGTTGAAAAGGATGCACGCAGATACTAGTATATTGATTTGTATGCTTCATTCATTTGGCAAACATAATGTACACCTACCATGCACTATGGACATCCTGAAGTTCTGGGAATACAGAAACAAAAAAGAAACAGTCCTCACTATCAAGAATCGCACTGTCATATAAGAGAGATTGCGACAGGACAGTATTCTTGAGAGTTGTGGGAACGCTGGGCATGGTTAGATGCACATCTTGAAACTTTTGCACTGTAGATTTTCAAATGTTTGGAGAATAGATAAGCATGATATTATGGCCTATGAAATGGAAAAAGAGCATATCTCAAAGGGGTTGGGAGTCTCTCAAGGACAGAATTTGTGTTGTGCAATTGATCCCTGGGAGAGGACAAGTGCAGTTTCCAATATAAGATGAGGGTCCCAAGGTTGAACTACTTGGTAGCAATCCTAGACTAATGTTTCTTCAGAGACATTTTCTCACCAACTTTCCCCTTGAAAACTAGAGCAAAGGCCTCAGCCTGTGCATATCATCAGCATCTAACACCTCCTGAGGTCTGCACTGACCCTGAAACAGCTTTATCCTGGTTCTTTCCTGTCTCACATCCTTTGCACCCTTGGCCAATATCCAAATTACAAACCTCTTTAGTCATCTGTCCTTCCCCCACTCACATCTTCACATCCGTTTTTAGTTTTCTTCCCTTCCTCATGTTATATTCACCCCCATTGCCTCCATTCCTTCTAATCTTTCCATCATGCTTTTGGAAGTTCCTTAGATCTTTTACCTCCTTGCCTTAACTGAAAATTGACTAGCCATTAGGAGATGACTTCCCACTATAGCTATCTCAAATAGAGGTTGTTCATTCTTTTTCATTGCTGAGAGGGTATTCAGCATTTTCTTGCATCCTGAACATCGTCCTCCAGCCATCTTTTTTGGTCAGGCCATCTGATTATTAGTCTACTTAGCATCACTATCATCCATCAACATCATGTTATTTCTCCGTATAGTCTTTCATAGTTTTGTCACCTGAGACCCTGTCTTCCTCTTCATTGCAAATCCTGCCATATTTATTTAGGTGACCCAACAAACACACACACACACACACACACACACACACACACACACACACTGCCCTTTGGCTTGCTCAGTTCCAATGATCTTCAGGTCCACTATTCATTGGAAAATTATACCCTTGGCCACACTATGGACCTTGTTACCCAGAGTTGCTTCAACTCTCGAATCCTGTATTTCAATATCTCATTCTCAAACAACGATCTGCTTCTGGAAAGAACTTTCTGTGTTGTGATCACCATATTCATTCACTGACCTTATTCAGTGCTCCAGTCTCTTGCCCCTCTTCATTTTCTCTCAATCTATCAGTCCCCTCCTGGCTTCAATTCCATTTCTAACTGACCCAAGTGACATGATTTTTAATTATTCTCCTAAACCATTTTCTTAAACTATACACTCAATTATCTTGCTACCTTCCCTATTTTACCTCCAGAATCAAAACTCTGGAAGGACTCCAATGTCCAGCTTCTCTGCACCTGATTATGCACCAGGCACAGCTGTGGAAAATTGCATGCTCCTGCAGATTGATGCCAATAATGATCTCCAATTTTTAGATAGACTCTGAATCTTGCTCAGAAATACTTCTGCCTGTCCTGGTCATCTCCTTCTCACAGTCCTGACTCCTTCACTCTTCACTATTCTCCTCACCCACAATTTTCATACCATTTTCAGCACATGACTTCCCTTGCTATCTCAAAAGAAAATAGGAGCCTTAATACAAGAAATCTATCAAGAGCTCCCAGGGATAAATTGTACCATATGTCAACTTCTTTTTATTTCTCCCTTGCCTGCATGCATTTATTTGTATATAACCTCCTCATGTCAGAGGTCAATGCTTGAACTTGGCTCTGGATTGTATTTGCATGTTTCTCTTCTTGCTAATCAATGCTTCTCACTCTTTACTGTATAAGAGCCTATTCTTCATTATTAATTTTGTTTTTAGATCAATGTAAAACACATTTAAGGCTTTCCATAATTCAAAACAATAAATATAAACAAATCTCCTCTGGCCATTCTAGCTCCTTCTTTCCTCCAGAGCTAGGCTTCTGGAATGAGTTATCTATCCTGTTATGGAGCTTCCACAGCTTTACTTGCTTTCAATCTTACTGACTGCAGCCTAATTTCTGCCATCCCCGGTTCAATGAAGCTCCTCCTTCAATGACTGCTAATTAGTTCCAGTTGTTGAAACTGATGGACATTGCCCTATTCTTATTTTACTTAATGCTTCTGCCCCATTTGACTCTTTCTCATGCTCCTTGTAGGCTCTTCCTCTTTGGTCTGTCCCTTAAATATTGGTATGACTCCACTGGATGAACTCATATAGTCCCATGGTTGGAGTTACCACTGATATGCTGACCCTCTAAACTAGAATTTCCAACCCAAGCTTGTTGGAATATCTAGTTGCTTTGTTAGATACGCAAAAGCAACAGAAATTTTGCATGAAGCTTCTCTCATAATCTTTTTCAGCAGACCCAATAGTTCTCTTTTTTCCCCTTTCCTAGTCAATATCATCAGCACCTGTGTAGTTATCTTAACCAGAAACCAGGACATCATCCCTATTTGGCCTCACCTTCTACATCCAGTAGTCATGAAGTTCTGAATGTTTTTGCCTTCATCATATTAAATTTCTGTTCCTTCTTTCACCCTTTTCACAGCTATATTTTGATTCAGGCTCTCTATATTTCTCTGTTAAATTACTACACATAGTCTGTTATCCAGTTACCCTGCTTAGAGTTGCTATTTGCCTAATTCACTCTCCACACTGCAACTGGATCAACTTTCTAAATTGCAGATCTGTTCATGTCACTTCCCTCCTCAAAGTTCTTCAGTGGTACTCTTAACCTTAAGGATAAAACTCGTCCCTTTATGGTAAAGCTCATGATTACAGCTATTATCTCTGCCTAGAACACCTCCCTTCACTCTTCTTCTCCTGACTACGGTATTGCCTACTTATCCTGCCAAATGCAGTTCAGATACTCTCTCCTCAGAAAACCGTTTCATGATTCTGCCTTCAACATCTGTTAAATGCCTATCCAAGGTGTCCTCATAGCTTATGTATTTTATTATTTATTTCAATTACTCACCTTAGCAATTGTAATTAGTCATCACACATATATCACATTTTATTGCAATATCTTGGAGAGTGTATTTTTTTCCCATTGAATGTTAATGGAACAATAAAAACAACACGTGTTTGTTTACTATGTGCCAAGTTTGATCTAAGTGCTGTACTTGTATTGATTCATATAGTCCTCATAGCAACCGTTATTTCCATTTTATAAAGCAGAGATCATATCCTTCTTATTCACTATCACACCATGCTGGCTACATAATGGGTACTTAATAAATACTTGTTGAATGAAGGCCTGAATGAGTCATTCTATAGTGTTTAGCAGTGCGAAAGATGTTCTTAGAAAAACTGGGTATGATTAATGTACTAGAAAGAAAAGAAAGACCCTGTTTCTAGGCGGAATGACATTCCAAACAATAGCTGGGATTTGTTAAGTGTCAATTCGAAAATCCCATCATATTTTCACTGCAGTCCATGCTGGGGATGCAATTTTAGCAGCGATGTGTGTTGTGGAAAAATTCTCTTATGTATCTCTTGGTATTTCTCCACAATTTCATTCACTTGAAAATTGGCTATTAGTGAGCACTTCCTGTAATAAGTCCTGAAGTGAATGGACAATAAAGACACACATTAAGGATTCCCAGCCAGGGCAAGAAGATAAATCTATAGCAAATATAGATGTACAAATGTTTGGGCTTTTTTAAGCCATGTAAGCCATGAAAGAACTTTTCATTGCATGTTATCTTTTTTAAAGTGTGCCCTGGCCCATGTAGTCAGTTCCACCAACATTATTGATCACCTACAGTGCACAGACATTGTGCTTTATTTGAGGCTGTGCCCAGCTCTGGGGAAAATGTAATGAGTGATGTGAGCAAATGAGATAAGAGTTAGACTTTTGTCAGAAAATAAGGTGCTGCTGGTCACTACCATATGCTTTTCCAAAAATTTCAGTAAACTCTAGGTTGAATTAAAAAATACAAAACCTAGGGAAGGAGGGAGGAAGAAATAGCGAGAGACTGGTCAACAGGTACAAAGTTACACTTACGAGGATTGAGTTCTGGTATTCTATTGCACAGTAGGATGAGTACGATTAACAATATTGTATTGCATGTTCCAAAATAGCTAGAAGAGAGTACTTTGAATGTTCTCACTGCAAAGAAATGATAAATGTAAGAGGTGATGGAAATGCTAAAAACCCTGGTTTGATCATTATACATTGCATGTGTATATAGAACCATCACACTGTACCCTATAAAAATGCACAATTATGTGTCAATAAAAACAAAACAAAATAATAGGAAATCTTCTTTTGTAGAATAAATCTGCCAGTTAAGAGACATGGCTTGTAGAAACAGATGTGCTTTTGTTACTAAACTTTAATGTTCGGCAAGAATTACCCTCAACCTTTTGAAGCAGTAAATTACATCCTAAACCAAAGTAGGGGAACCAGGACATGGCTGAGAAAAGGAAGGATGCTGGTTCCCTTATTAGTCCATTTTCACTCTGCTATAAAGAAATATCCAAGACTAGGTAATTTATAAATGAAAGAGGTTTGATTGACTCATGGTTCCGCATGGCTGGGGAGGCCTCAGGGCACTTACAATAATGGTGGAAGGGGAGGCAGGCACATCTTACCTGGCAGCAGGTGGGATAGAAAGACAGTAATAGTGCAGGAAAAACTACTAGTTCTAAAACTATCAGATCTCATGAGAATTCACACACTATCACGAGAACAGCATGAGGGAAACTACCCTGTAATCCAATCACTTCCCTCCCTTGGCGTGGGGATTATAGGTCCTTCCCTCAACACCTGGGAATTACAATTCGAGATGAGATTTGGCTGGGGACACAGAGCCAAATTGTATCAGTTCCTTCGGTAACTATGGCCCTTAGTATCTTGTTCGTGGGACAGGAAATTGAAACTGCCTAAAATTTTGAAATATAAGTAAACCAGAGCAACAGAGCATCAACCTCATTAAAGTGTTGTCATCGTTAACTAACTAGTTAAAGCAAGATGGCTTGGTTATTATAGAAGATATTTCTAATTCTTGATCATCACTAGCCCAACCTAAAATACAAAGAAACTTTTTTCCTGCCTTATTTTTGCAAATTTGTGTTATCAGGTAAAGATAAGGACTTCCATGCTTATAAACAGAAGCAGCAAGTTTTTTCAGCTTGAAAATATCTAATGAGATCTACACCCAAACTGAAAGCATTATTAGATTCCCCTTGAGTTAAGTGCAAAGTGATTGGAATACTGCTCGCAAGTGATAGTTCAGATCAGCAGTTCTTGAAGTGTGGTCCGCGGACTTTTGGAGGTACCTAAGGCACTTTCAAGGGTCTATGGGATCAAAACCATTTTCATAAAAATGTCAGGATGTTATTTGCCTTTTTTACTGTGTTGATGTTTTCACTACTGGTGCAAAAGCAATGGTGGGTCAAAATACTATCAACTGGGACAGCAGTAATTGTATCAGGCACTCAGAGTTTAAAAAGCAAAATTGCTGGTTTTACATAAGATGTCACTGAAGGAGAATTTGAAAATAGTTAGATTTTAGCCCTTGTGCACATGTCTTTAATATTTTGTGTGATGAAATAGAAAGTATATATTAAGAACTGCTGCTGCCTTCCTAAGTAGGATGGTTGTCTCAAAGAAAAGCACTTGTGTGATTGAGCTGTCAGCTGAACTAGGTGAATCTTTTCATGGAATATCATTTTTTATCTGACAGAATGACTGGTAAACAAACTATTGTTGTTCAGATCTGGGTATTTGGCAGACATTTTCTCAAAATAAAGTATGTGAATCTGTCACTTAGAAAAATAACTGACAGCATTTTTTCCAATGATAAACTTTGAGTTTTCAAATGAAAATTAGAGTTTTGGAGGACTTCAGTCAGTCACTGTGATTCTGACATCTTTCCGACATTGAAAAGATGAGATTCGTGATGGTATTTAAAAATATCATTTTTTATATTACATAATGAAATGTGTCAATATTTGGAAAATCTGCATAACTCAGGGAACCATTATTTTCCAAGTGACCAATGCATGATGTTAAAAAATTAAGCATGGGTAAAATATTCATCTAACGAGCAAGACAGGCCAGTGGATTTTAATGTAACGGAATATGAAAAGTTCACTGATACGGTTTTAGATTCTACATTGCACTACACTGTAAGAAACCATAATTTGCCAAGTTTTGGGTATAATATCAAAGGAGAATATCCACGGTTATCTAAAAAAGGCTTTTTAAAATACTCCTCCCCTTTCCCACTACATATTGTGTGAGGTCAACTGTTTTTCATGCATTCAACCCAAACAATATAGAGCAACACACTGAATGCAGAAACAGATATGGAAATCTAATTTTTCAACTAAGATGTTAAATTAATTTAACACTAAGATACCCAATTAACGGTATTTGCAAATATGTAACACGGTACCCATTTTCTCTCTCTATATATATTTTATTTTGGAAAATATGTTATTTCTTTTAACATTCAATAAGTTTATCAGTGTTTTAAATAATAAAAAGTATTTTTAAAATATCTCAAGTATCTGAAAAGCATTTGCTAAATATTGGTGGCTGGAACTACATGAAAGCTCTTTGAGGGTACTTAATACATTTTGAGAGTATAGAGAAATCCTGAGACAAAAATGTTTGGAAACAGCTAGTTTAGCTGATCATAGTGAGGGAAAGGCTATTTTACTTATGCTGAACTGTACATAAGTAAAAACCAATATTTGTGGCATTTAATCCCAAGAGAAAGATAACTGATTTTATTGTTTATTGATCAAAATATGCTTTATATATTTCAACCAAGGAAATTTTCCAGAGATCCAGTATTTTATCAGAGTTCTTTGATTGAAAGCAAAGTAAGCCAACTAAGGAAACTGTATTAGTTTTCTATTGTTTTATAAAAAATGACCCAAAGTTTAGTGGCTTAAAACAAAATGTAATTATGATGTCACAGTTTCCATGCTTCCGTGAGTTGTAGAAGTCATGGAAGCTTGCTTCTTCAAAGCCAGTAAAATAATCTCTTTCTTCAGAAAGCCAGTCACTTACTTTGAAGGGGTCACCTGATAAGGTCAGGTCAGCCAAAGACAATCTCCCCTTCAAATTACTTAAAGGCAGTTAAGGACCTTAATTGCAACTGTGAAATCTCTTCACTTTTGACATAATAGGTAACACTCATGAAAATACGGTCCATCAGCTTTGCTGTATTGTTGTTAGAAGCAAGTTACAGGACCTCCCTGTTCACAAGGAGACAGGATTACACAGCGGGTGAGTCACTAGAGGTCATCTTAAAATTCTACCTTCCTTAGCAAACTAAACAAATAGGGAATTTACTGTATGTAAAGGGGATGGCCACTCAATCAGTGGAATGGCTAGAGAACTAGCATGAGAAAGGGCAGGAAACCCTTTCCATTTCCTAAGAGCTATCAAAGTCTTGATTTTTGTACCTAGAAAAGTATTAACTGACTAGATTACCTGGCCAATATGCCACAGCTACATGAATCAAGTGTGTGTGTGTGTGTCTGTGTGTGTGTATAAAACTTTGTGTCCTTTTACTCAAAGTTAATTTGATCCCTTGGCTAAGAGGGGCAGAGCATCTTGAGTAACAACCCCCAGAAGACTAACCACGTGGGAAGAGATGATGTGAGGTGATGACCAGTCCAGGAAGATGCTGGAAAGCCACAAAACAAAGTCCCCCAAAGTCATCATAACCAAAGATTTTATATTTTTTTCAAAGTGCAAAGGCAGAGAAATATTATCCTTCAACAATGTAATAATAATTTAAAATCTGGCAAATCCTTTATACATATGAACTCAGGTTTTGAAAATTCTTCTAAGTAGATGGTTAATATATATCCTCTGCCTTTATTAATAACAGAAATCTTATTGTTGCATTTTATTTATTGTTGCTACATGAGAAGGACAGATAGCTTTCCGTATTTTAAAACAGAAAGATGATTTACGTATTCTTTGCCCCCATATTAGTCCTTTTCAGAGAACCACTATCCAGTCATCTGGCTCTTACTTCCCATATTACTTTTATCCTATGTTTGAGATGGTATCTGCTGCCCCAATTTTCCAGCCTTTACCTCTTCCATCGTTCCAAGAGCTTCCAAAATCTCTTTCGCTATCAAAAAGACCAATGTTTATATTCTCCTGACTCCAGCTATGGACAGCGTGACTCTTAAGATTCACTTACCACCGTTTATACACAATAGTATAATTTCAGATCTTTTAATGCCAGGTTGGAGTCAACCTTCCGTTTAGTAAGCAAATAACATTACTCATGCCAGATTCCAGGCATTCCGGAAGTCAGAGCTTTCACCTGCATTTCCAGGAATTCCTGGCCAACTTGTCCTTTTACCATCAACTCTCACTCTGAAATCCTGCTTCCATGCAATTCTTCCTCTCCCTGCTAACTGGCTCACTACCTGTCAGGATCCTCCTTCCCTATGACTTCCAACGGCCGACGCTGCTCCACTTTCCAATAATACCACCAATATAACTGTGTAGCAAACACTTCCAGAAGGGGTGGGGTGTCACAGAGAGATCATAGCACAACATGGGATTTTCTTTTTCATTTGAAAACGTGAATTCACTGCCTTGTCTCATCATCCACAGCCCAGGTTGCTTCACGGGCATTCCCTCTCCCACCAGGCACTCAAGCTCTCTTGCTCCTCTCTGGAGTGTAGTCAGGCAGTGTTTAGTAAGTATATCCAGAGATGATGTCATTGAAAAAAGTAACTGAACTTTATAATTAATCACAGACCCAAGATGTACATCTTAAAAATATATGTACGTTTCTCTAAAGCACTAGGAATGTCATCGTGTGTGTGTGTGTGTGCGTGCACGTATATATATGTATATGTGTGTGTGTGTGTGTATATTTTGTTTTTGTTTTTGTTTTTGTTTTCTTTGAGACTGAATCTCACTCCATCACCCAGGCTGGAGTGCAGTGGTGTGATTTCAGCTCACTGAAGCCTCTACCTCCGGGGTTTAAGTGATTATCCTGTCTCAGCCTCCCGAGTAGCTGGGATTACAGACATGTGCCACCACGTCCAGCTAGTTTTTGTATTTTTAGTAGAGACAGGGTTTCACCATGTTGACCAGGCTGGTCTCAAACTTCTGACCTCAATTGATCCACCGGCCTCAGTCTCCCAAAGTGCTGGGATTACAGGCGTGAGCCACCACACCCGGCGTCATTGTGTGTTTAAAGGCTAGTACTGAAAGTGCCACTCTGAATGTGTACTAAAGAAAGATTAAGCTATGTACATGCTATGCATATACATATAATGTGTGTGTGTACAAATATAACGTATGGATGCTTTTGTATGTACACATGTGCTAAAATGCGTATGTATACATGTCTCCACTTCATCTTTTTTCTTCTTCTTCTAATATTGCTGTGGCTTTCTATTTTGTATCTGATGGAAATCTAGAAAGACTTTCTCAAGAAAGTGAAAGAGGAATTTCTGTAAATTTTAGATTGATCTTACCTAGTTATTCTGTACGTCATGGTTTCTGTTTTAGTGTGTATATACTAAGTATTTTTCCCTTCTCTTCAGAAAAAAATAAAAATGACTTTGTTCTCCCTCTCCTTCCTCTTGTCTCTCCAGCTAATTCTCTTATTTATTTTTTATTCTCTCACACTGAGGTGTTTTTTGCAGACTTTACCACAACCTGACAATGTTCTCAATGTTTCCTTTGATGCTGAGTTCTTTTTAAAAGATGTATGAAATGTAAAATCTTCCTTCCTTTCCCAGATCAGTATTTGAAATGAAAAGCAGGGCAAACACCTTCAAAACAAAGAGTTTCCTGTTTTCTGTTGCCTGTTGCAGCAGCAGGACTTGGGTTACTTGCTGTTTTTCCTGCTTTTCATTTCTGAGGAGGCAGGAGCACCTCGGATGCTCCAGGGAATGGTTGATTCCAGAGAGAATTGCTGATGGGTGTAGCACACCCTGGGCGCATGCATCGAAGCTGTGAGCAAATCCCCCCTTTCCTCTCTAGAGTCTCTACAGAGAAATCACCTCAGCCTATGTATTCTGTGACAGCTGAGGATGGCAAATGCGGGGGCAACATGGGCTTCTCCTGGTGCTAAGTCTGAACGCTGAGCACAGGTCTTGCCTCACATGTTTGCAAACATCCATGTTAATGCTCAGCACGCCACTTTACACCAAAGGAGTCACACCAGTGTGGGCACAAGATTTCAGGACTTCTGAGGAACTAGAAAGGAAGCTTCTGTATTTCAGTCCTTTCCCTTGACTTCACTCCATTTACAACCGGGTGACTCAAAATGACAAATAAAGTATAGTAATGAAAACAGAAAGCTTCTTTTAAAAAAGTGTTATTATTAATCAACCTATCTTTTTGACCTCTGAACAGCATTATACTAGGGAGTTTACCCAGTCCTCTCAGTGAATAAGTTTGTGCTAAAATCCTGTGTCCTCAAGTTCTCATGTTAACGTTTAAATGCTTTCAAGTTACATAGACGCCCACACTTATTAAGTGCAATTCCCTAATCGGGTCACTGGGAGGCAGCAGAAGTGAGCGGTGGTCCTGTGACACAGTGACAGTACAGAGAACTGTTTCCCGAGGAGCACCTCAAGTCTCACCACCTACTGGGCTCCCAACTGTTCATAATTCAACATATGGTAAAGAAATACAGAAGTAGGGTTGCCGTTATCATCCTCGATATCGCCTTAAACTCTTACCAGTGCATCTGAATTGCATTTGTCTGCAAAACCAGTAGGACTGTAGGCTAATATTACACATGGAATCACTTTCTTTTAAGGAAAGAGGAAAGTACTCAAAATGACACAGTAGGTATAGCAGAGGACAGTAAAGGAAAAACCTCTTCTCTTTTCTACATTCGGGTACTAATTAATAGGATAACTTTGGAATGAGGGAGATCAGGTTCCAACTCTTGCTCTGCTTCTTGTCTGGCCCATTTAAAAGTTAATCTTTATAAATCCACTTGTCTGTAAAAATGGGTATAATAGTTGTGTGGAACTAAATGAAAACCTATCAAATGAAAAAAAGGAAGGCTAATTGTTCCAAGCTTGCTACAGCAACGGAGTCAGCCACCATCACTTATATTTTAGCAGAGACTCAAAGACACACAGGAGAGTGGGAAAGCATTATAGTGGAAAACAGAAAGGCTTCAGTTGTGACCTGATTGGAGGCTGTGGCATGGGGAAGCTATAAGCAGGCCAGCTAGAGGTGGGGCGCCCTGTGTGATTGGTTAGAGGATGTGCTTTTGACTTTCTGTGGTTGGTGTTTATTAGAAGTGGGGCCAAAAATTAGGGAAGCTGTCAGGAATTAAGTCTTGTCAGTTTGGGGCCAGTTGTTACAGAAATTATCATTTATTTTCCTGGATTGTCACTGGAGATAGCAATCTGGTTTCCTGCAAGTCTGACTCATAGCAGACTGGCTTCCTGAATTGTTTATTATAGATAAGGGGTTGGTTTCCTGGGCAAGTTGCTACAGGTTGTGGGTCAAAGTTCTATTTTATTATTTTCATTTTTATTCCTCATTTGTAAATTCAGTTTCAATGAAGCATTCGTCAGAGAGCAGTCATGTAGCAGATGCTCAGTAAATAATATAATGTCATCAAGTGTTTGAAAGTACTGCTATCTGGTGTGTTTTTCTTGATCTCAGTGTTGGAGTTCTGGATTAGAAATGGGCAGATGTGGAGAAACTCGGATTATGCTGATATATCCTGGTCATTTTCTGTGGAATTATGCCAGCGTTGGAATGGTGTAGCAGTTACAAGCCCAATACCTCTGAATTCCTTAGGAAAGTCTGAAACTGCTGTCCTATTAATTTCACTTCTAGGAACTGTTGAAGTCCAAAAGAAACTCCAGGGTCTTAACTAGTCTTTAAGATCATGTTGAGTTTAGGGTGTATTCTTCTTCGAGTATTAGTGAGTTTAAAGGCATCTGAATTGTTAAAAACTCAATAATAAGAATCTCTAAAAGATGAGAGACAAAGCACCTCATACTGAACAGGCAGATGTCTCATTCATCATAGTGTCCCCAGCATTTAGTACGATCCCTGGAATGTAGTGCACATCTAAGCAGCAGTTGAATGAATGAATGAATGAATGAATTTCCCAACTTATATCAAATAGCTATTATGGTGATAGTAGACGTTACCTTTCCTATTATCTGCTATGTCATTTGGATATTCCTGTATGTTCTTTTTTCACCAGTGCTCCCAATATCTGGTTGAATTAAAAATAATCAAATGATTCATCATAGAACTTATACAAAGTCAAAAATGACTATTTTGGTCACTTCATGCTCCAAAAATGCTGAATTCAGGAAAGAATGTGCCAATGAACACATTAAATACAATTTTAAAGCCTTGTTCAGTGAACAGGAAAGAAAGGTGACATAGTGACATAAAGTAGCTTCTTATTAGTGTCAGTGTGAAGTGGTGCCAAGTTTGAACTTTAAATGCTAAACTTATTCCAATGATTTAACAGAAATATGTTCCAAGCCAGTTGGTTCACACAACCTCTTAGGGTCTGTATATCTCAAAGTGACAGGGAGAGCTTCCTGCATTTTGTGTGGCAGAGACCCTGGAGACCAGGATTTCAGAGAAAAGAGACCTGGCCTAGCATTCAGCCATTACTAGTGTGCACTTCATCTTCCAAACACCCATTTATCCATCCATTTGCTCATGTATTCATTCTCTTAAACAGCATTGATTGGACACTGAGAGCTTCCCAGGCACTAGAGATGTAAAGTGAATCTATTGTTCCTGCCCTAAAGAACCCAAGCATATGATATAAAATCGATGATGAACACAAATGCAGCTAGAGACAAGATCTGACAGAACTTATTCATTCAATTCCACTATCTAGGCTATACAGCAATAACTAAAGTCTCTGCCCTTAAAGAACCTGTACAGCAGAAAATCATGGACACAAATATACAAGATCAAATATGATAAGAGTTTAAGAGAAAAAGGAAATTGTCCTTCCAGTGTTTCTACTACCCATCCCTTCCATTGCAGCCTCATTGACTCAACTGTAAAACGGGCCAGTTTCTGTCCACGCTTTTTGTTTGTTTGTTTGTTTGTTTGTTTGTTTTTGAGATGGAATCTTGCTCTATGGCCAGGCTGGAGTGCAGTGGCATGATCTTGGCTCACTGCAACCTCCGCCTCCCGGGTTCAAGTAATTCTACTGCCTCAGCCTCCTGAGTAGCTGGGACTACAGGTGCATGCCACCATGCCCAGCTAATTTTTGTATTTTTAGTGGAGACGGGGTTTCACCACGTAGGCCAGGATGGTCTCGATCTCTTGGCCTCGTGATCCACCCACTTTGGCCTTCCAAATGCTTGGATTACAGGCGTGAGCCACCGCGCCTGGCCCTGTCTGCCCTTTTAAAGTAAATCTTCCCAATAATGTTGTTCTTACTTTACAAATGAGGAAATAGCAACTGGTATGGGCTGCCATTTGCCTAAGATCATGGCTAGTAAATGGTAGAGCTAAAATTCAAACCCACATCTGCCTTATTTATGTTTCAGTACTCATCATATTAGTCATCCCCTGAATCAGAATGGGGTTGGGCTTGGCGGTCTCCAAATTTGCAAGTTTAATAGGTAAACTCCCCAGATGGTTCTTTCTGATTTGCATTAAAGTATGAGAACCACTGCTGCCTTGCCCTGGTTCAACTCCTCCATACCTCTGGCTTGGACCATTGAAATGGACTCCAGATGTGTGTTTCTTGTCTCATTCTCAGCCTCTTCTGGTCATTATAATTTTAGTGCGCTCAGAAATATCCAGTCCCTATGAAAATCTACCTCTTTATGTCGGCATTGGGTTTCCATCTTCTGTTGTCATCTATTCTTCTAGCTTGGGATTCTTTGCTTTCCTCCCAGGAACTAATTTCTACAGCCATACTTTGCACTTAGAATATACATCGGACTTTCTCATCTCCCCTTGCTTTCCTAACATCACTACCCCAGATACCTTCTTGCATTCCCGCATCTCCAATAATACTTCTCATTCAAAACCAACTTCACAGTACACAAATGATTTACTGTTCATCACTAAAAGGGGCTGAAACTCCTTCCTGTAGTCTCCTTACTATTTTGATATTATGTAATATTGTCATACATACTATACTATATATAATTATATAAGTATAGCT
>NW_012114364.1:2331179-2342497 GCF_000951035.1 Colobus angolensis palliatus | reverse complement strand
AGATTTTAAATTTTTCGAGCCTCCACAAATTATGTGAGACAACTCCTTAAAGTAAATGATTCTCTCTCTCTCTCTATATATATATATATACATATGTATATATAAATTCTAGAATGAAAATAAATGTACGTGTGTGTATGTGTGTATATATATACACACATTAGATTTTCCTTTTTACTATCATGGTACACGGAAATTAGGATGCTTTGAGATCTAACCCTTTCATGTCAGGGTAATACAGTAAGTTTATTAATCATTGGTATGCTATTCTATTATCTGTGCATGCCTTTGCACTATATTTTTAAACATCATTTAAAAAGCCATTTGTTTCAACTTTTAACATTGGAAAGCAAGAACTCAGAGGAAAAGATAAAGTTTTAAAAACTTTTAGTTATTGATTTGAAAAAATATCTCAACATTTCACCTCTTCTAATTCCACCTCTTTCTGACTAGAGGCAGGCCCTTAGAAAATAGGCAGGAATTTAGACTTGGAATTCTGTCTTTCCCTTAGCTCCACACCTTTGCAATAGCTTAGAGTGAGATACACAGAAATCAAAAGGAAATCAAAATTCACTTTAGATTGATAAATAAACAAAATAAACATAGATATTTGCCCTAGATACAAAACAGGTCAATAATAAATTGCATTGGCATATAAATTCTAAAATAAGGGGTCAAAGAACTATATGGCAGAGTTTAGACGATAAAACAGCAGCCTTAGTAATATGAAAAAATTACATTCTTGTATTTTTATTCTTATGTACTATAGCTAATACTCACAGTTTAACACTGATATGAAGTAATTTTTGCAGATCTGTGAGTACCTTCTCTTAAAGACAAATGCCTAAAACCTTTGCTGATTTTTAAATAGAATTGTATATTACCAGATAAAAATAAGTACACTCTTTGAAGTTTATTGTTCTGACATGGAACAAGTTCCTATGGAGACAATTTTGGTGGGGAAATTATTAGCTTTAATTCATCATTAGTTCTTCATAAAGAACTAATATTTCATAATAATTAATAACTGACATAAAGAACTAACTGCATATTTACAAACCATATATTTACGTTTATTCACGTATTTCCTAACGGACTGTCAATTTATTGGCACAGGTTATGATCAGTAACTTCCATTAGGAAATAAGGATTTCCAGTTTACTATATTATATTGATTTGCACATAATTAACCGTCACATTAACTTTTTTAGGAAACGTAACTTTCCACATGGTTCAATAATAATTACTTGATGTGTGGCAGTGGCTAAGCTCCTGGAGTCTCACTGTATGAAGTAACTAATGCTGTGTCTTTTCTTCTGACAGATACAGTTAATAAATACTGTGTCTAATCATTGACATTAACAAATTCTCCTAATCCACATATCAGCAAAAGAACAATGTGTTTTTATATCTATCATCTTTTTGTTGCAAACAGTAATTTGTGCAATGATGTTGTAGCAGTTTTTCAGTGTAATTCCGTGAATCAATAGTCTCCTTGGTGGACTTAGTTTATGATGCTGAATTAATCTCCTTTTAAGCAAGGCCTTGTTAAAGGTCTTCACACATCTAAACTATTTTGTTTCCACTTCATTTCCTTGGTTGAATAACACATTGAGATACAGTTGTAAGAACTGAGCAATAGAAATTTTCCATTTTATTTCTAAACTCTGCATGAATGAAACTGTATAAATCTCTTAACCCATATCAGTGGCAAAGGAAATAACTGTATCTTGTGAGAAGAAATTAAGATTTTTTCATGCCATGGTAGTACAATAAGTTTATTCTATTATCTGTGCATGCATTTACACTATATTTTTCAACATCATTAGATAGCCATTTGTTTCAACTTTTAATATCAGAAAGCAAGAACCCAAAGGAAAAATACTTTTTAAAACTTTAAGTTATTTATTTGAAAGCATATGTCTACATTCCACCTCTTCTAATACATGTATTGTTATGTGTGACATCTGTGATCTTTGATATTCATAGAAAATAGGTAGAAATGTCTTTGCATCACAATTACTTTAGTGTAACTAGAAGCTTAGACTTAGAATGTGGCTGAACTGGAGTCAAGCTCTGCTGCTTCTGATATTATCCATTTGCTACTATCATTAGAAATATAAATTATCAAGTAAGCAGATTATTTTATTATTATTACTTTTAAGGGTAAAAAATCCCAAATCATAGGGGCAAAATAGGCTTACATTAAGGATATATTCTAAGGTGCAAGACATGATCTGGAATGAGAACAGCCTCAATCAAATTTCCTACACCAATTTCTCTTACCTCTTACATCTGAATCAATGGGAATGCTCATTAAAATGCCTCTACCTGGGCCTTATCTCAGCCTTTCTAAATTAAAATCTCAGAAAATGAGATCTAGTAAAGAGTGATCTTTAGAAAGCTTTCCAAGTGACTCAAATGCTCACTTAGCATTTGTGCACCACCCCCTTTTTGTACTTTCAGCCTTGATTCGTTCATTCATTGATTCAACAATATTTATCGAGTTACTTTGTATTGTTCTGTGCTAGTTAGCGTGTGAGGACTAATATGACACAAAATACAGTCTCTGTTTCAAGTGTTTAGTTAGTCAGGGTAACAAGATGTGTCCTCACTATTTATTAATGCATAACCACTTGGTAGTTAGATCCAGGGGCAAAATAGCATTAACAGCCTTAACATGTAACATCCGGAACAAGAGAGACATCATTCTGTTCTGGTCAGATCACTTGGATCCGTTGGTCCAGCCAATCTCTCCTGGTTATTGCTTTATTTGATTATTAAGGCAGCTCTGTGGGATAGGTAGAATATTATTTAATAGAAGAGAAAACTGAATCTCAGATCTGTAGAGATTCAAGATTCAGATTTACATGAACAGTTAGCAATAGATCAGATTTAATGTCCAAGTTTTCTGGTTTCTAGCCCAGTATTCTTATCATTTCACCCATCTTATACCTCATATTATTTATCTTGTTACTTAAGCTGAGATGGTCTAGAAATAGAAGAATTTTTAAAAGATGACATTATTTCAGTAATGAATAGTTTAGCTGAAAAATAGACAAAAGAAATAATTTCAAATCAAATCAATACAACTCCCTTTCTGTCAATAAGTATTTTACATTTAGCTGCCAACCCATCAAGCAAGAATTCTGTTCATTAAAAATGTGAGAGAAGTCCTACATATAGCGAATGTGTTAGGAGAAAATACAATGGATTAATTTTGTGTAAACTTGGCTGGGCCACAGAAATAAATTTGTGAGGGGAGCCCCAGCATCCTAGAAGAGCTCTGTGATCGCCCTTCCTGAAAAACAGAATTTACAGTGGAAGCTCCTGTCACTGAATTGGAAAACCTAACTGCAATGGGAGTAATTGGATCCTAGGGTGGCAGGGACCAAGTAGTGGCACTCAATTTTCAAAGACAAGGTGGGCATGGTTACTCTAATGAACAGCAGAGTCAAAACAGCAATCAGAAGAGTCTGACTCGAAGAGACCTGCGGCATTGGCTAGTTGATTAGAATGTTCCTAGAAGTGAAGTGGATGGAGAAGTCTATTAATCTTACCTGATCTGTATAAACAGAAAAGCTTTAGGTCAACTGAACAAAAAGTGTAGCTTGACTCATCAAGACAGAGAATCATGGCCCCACTGATCGATTCCCAGACGTGAGCCAGTTTACAGACCCAGAACCTTTTGAATGACGTTGAGGCCAGGTCCCCTGAGGAAGGACCTGATACACTGCCAAAAATTTAAACTTAATCTTTCTCCCAGCCTTTCCCAAAGGCACTCTTGGCCCTTTACTAGGGAGACTGTGAGTTGGGAAAAAAGGAAATAACCAGAATTTTGAGGAGTAACTGGAGACTGGTCTGAACTGACACTAACTCCAGGAAACCCTAAACATCACTGTGGCTCTCCATCAGAATTGGAGGTCAGTTTTAGTTTAGGTCTGTCTCACAGTAGACCCAGTGAGACCCCAAACCCATCCTGTGGTCATTTCCCTAGTTCCAGAATGCATAACTGGAAGAGATGTCCTCAGCAACTGGCAGAATCCATACATTAGTTCCCTGACTTGTGGAGTGAGGGAATTATGGTGGGAAAGGCTAAGAAGAAACAACTAGAACTGCCTCTATCTAGAAAAATAGTAAACCAAAAGCAATACCACATTCTTGGAAAGATTACAGAGACCAATACCACCAGAATGGATTGTGCAAGGCTCTCCAGAAGGCTGCACATGCTCTGAATCAGTGTCTAATATATGGTGCTGTTTCTCCCAGAGCCGGGATTCATGGGTCCAAGATCAAGGGGTGGATGTCGGAGCGGCATCACTCACTATTACCCCTAGTGACCCACTAGCAAAATATTTTCCAGTCCCTATGACATTATGCTCTGCTAGCTTGGAGGTCTTAGTTCCAGAGGGAGAAATGCTTCCACAAAGAGACCTAACAATAATTCCACTGAACTGGAAGTTAGCACTGCCACTGGAAACTTTGAGCTCCTCATGACTCTGGATAAACAGGCAAAAAAGGGAGTTACTATTACTGAGTTGGGGTGGTCAACCATGACTACTAGGGGAAAATAGAACTGCTACTCCACAGTAGAGGTAAGGAAGAGTCTGTCTGAAACACAGGAGATCCTTTAGGGTGTTTCTTGGTATTATCATGCCTTGTGATTAAGGTCAGTGGAAAATTGCAATGACCCAACCCAGGCAGGACTATTATGGGCCAGACCTTTCAGGAATGAAGGTTTGGGTCACCCCACGAGGTAAAGAATTTTGACTACCTGGGGTGCTTACTGAAGGAAAAGGGAACATGAAATGAATAGCGGAAGAAGGTAGCTATAAATACCAGCTATGACCATGTGACCAGCTACAGAAATAAGGGCTGTCATAATCATGAGTATCTCTTCCTTACTTTGCTATGAATGTGTGTGCATAGCAAATATTTCTTTCTTCCCTCTCTTGTCCCTTTATCATGTAACATAAGATGTGCTGACTTTTTATTGTAGTATTTGAGAATTGTTAACTTTCCATCATAAAATTTAAGTTACAGATATCACGAAAAAAAAGTAAACATCAACCAAGAGCTTTGCATACTCTTCTGGGGAAAGGGTTAGTGTGTTTTTGGTTGTACGCAGGATAGTTGTATTTATGTTAGATGGAATTATAACCTTCTTATTGACATTAAGTGTGGTTTAAAGAGATGCATACAGGCACCAAGTTGACACAGATGGACTCGTGATGGTTAATTTTATGTGTCAACTTGGCTGGGCCACAGTGCCCAGGTATTTGGTCAAAGTTATTCTGGATATTTCTGTGAAGGTGCTTTTGGATGAGATTAACATTTACATTGGTGAACTTTGAGTGAAGTAGGTTACCCTTCATTAAGTGGGTGGGCCTCATCCAATCTGTTGAAAGCATTATGGAACAAAAACTCGTCTTCCCAGAGCCAAAAGAAATTATATCAACAGATGGCCTTTGGATTCAAACTGCAACTCTTCCCTGGGTCTCCACCTTGCTAGCCTAACCTGCAGATTTTAAATTTTTCGAGCCTCCACAAATTATGTGAGACAACTCCTTAAAGTAAATGATTCTCTCTCTCTCTCTCTCTCTCTCTATATATATATATATAAAATCTATAAATATATGTATACACACACATAGATATGTTTGTATATCTCTCTATATATGTATATGTGTGTATCTCTATATCTATGTGTATATATGTATATATATGTATCTCTATATAGAGGATACATATATATATGTATGTATATACACACATTCCTCTATATAGATACATATATATCTATATATGTATGTGTAGATACATATATACACATATATAGAGAGATATATGTATATACACAAATATATACAGATGTAGTATGTATCTATATGTATATAGAAAGAGATATCTAGATAATGATTAATATTTAGATAATGATGTTATCTAGATAACTCTATAGAAAGAGAAATGGAGAGAGAGAGATCCCTCTCAACACACAGAATTCTTTGAATCTTCAAAAAAGGCAATGGAATTACCTAAAGATGAGATTGACTTGATTATTCATAGAATCATCTGCATATAGCTACCATTACTAAACAGCTTTTTTCTATGCTGACTCCATGCTAGCTCAATTGCCATTCTTTCTTGAGTTTACCCATAATAGTTTGACTGAATGAAATTGAGAGACACAAACTATGTGATAGCTGAGGTTATGGGCTAATTTATAGCACAGAGACTGGAGATAGAAATATATCTAAATATCTATTAATAGATATCTCTCTGTAGAGATTGGGTAGAGAAGATAGATAGATGATTGATTGATAGATACCCTGTTGGTCATTTCTCTGGAGAACTCTAAACTAATACAATGATAATCTATTTTAAAAAGCCTTTAATTCTGGCCGGGCGCGGTGGCTCAAGCCTGTAATCCCAGCACTTTGGGAGGCCGAGACGGGCGGATCACGAGGTCAGGAGATCGAGACCATCCTGGCTAACACGGTGAAACCCTGTCTCTACTAAAAATACAAAAACTAGCCGGGCGAGGTGGCGGGCGCCTGTAGTCCCAGCTACTCGGGAGGCTGAGGCAGGAGAATGGCGTAAACCCAGGAGGCGGAGTTTGCAGTGAGCTGAGATCCGGCCACTGCACTCCAGTCCGGGCGACAGAGCGAGACTCCGCCTCAAAAAAAAAAAAAAAAGCCTTTAATTCTAAGCAAAGCATAAAAAAAAGTGTTGGCTTACTATCCATTCAGTTCTCATTGGGTTTTAATAGATCAACCATTCTTTTATTTGTAAGCTGATCCAATTTATAAATCACCAAGAGCAAATAAAAAGCATAAAAATTTACATTTAATTGTGGCTCTCTATTTCATTTTGTCATCTTCATAGGCTGATGCTGTTTGACTTATAACTTACAATATTAACAACAGGTCGCATTTTTATAATGCTTTACGTTTAGCAAGGATGTTTACACATTCATTGGCTGCACTTAACATAGTGTGTAGCACATAGTAGACATTCAATACATGTGTTTAATCTATTATATTCAAATGGTGGATTTAGGTCATATCCTTTCCTTCTTCATTTCTGTTAAATTTGATATTTTTTAAAAAGACTTACTAATATGGTAAGCAAGAGCAATCTAAGAAGAATGTATTGATGTGATTGCTAAATTTGGTGTTCTTAAGACCAGCTTTGACTATCTCTCCCCAGCTGGGACCATTTACAAATTGGTTTTTCTTGACTATGGAGTATTGCTAATCCAATTAGTGAGGCCTGTTCCCAATAGCTGTCCACAATTCCCCTGGGAGTTAACATTCGTCTACCAAGAACTTAAAATTTCTCCGGGAAAAACTATATATAACAAGCTCATAGTGAAAAGTACCTAAGTTCATTGCTGAATTGAATAATTTGGGGTATACTCAGGAAATTAAAGCAATAAAAAGAAAGAAATCTAGATGAAAACTTTTTTCATTGTTTCACAAACAGATATGTGACTGATATACAATTGTTTTTGTTTGCTTTAAGCAATGGGATCTTGCTATTTTAGGGTGGTCCCAAACTCCTGAGCTCAAGCAATCTTCATGCTTCAGTCTCTTGAGTAGCTGGGATTACAGGTGTGTGCCATTGTGCCCACCCTGATTTATACATTTTCAAGGCTTGGATCAATTAGGTCTTTGTAATTCATCATAAAATACCTGGCTGTATTGTCACAAATGTGTGAAAACCAAGAACTAAGATCATACTATTCTGCTACAAAATGGGAATATGAAACAGCTATATTTGCTTCATTATAAAAGTTTACTCCAGGCCGGGCACAGTGGCTCATGCCTGTAAACCCAACACTTTGGGAGGACGAGGTAGGCGGATCACTTGAGGTCAGGAGTTCGAGACCAGCCTGGCCAACATGGTGAAACCCCATCTCTACTAAAAATGCAAAATGTTAGCTGGGCGTGGTGGTGGGCACCTGTAATCCCAGCTACTTGGGAGGCTGAGGCATGAGAATCGCTTGAACCCAGGAGGCAGAGGTTGTAGTGGATAGAGATTGTGCCACTGCTCTCCAGCCTGGGTGACAGAGCGAGACTCTATCTCAAAAAAAAAAAAAAAATTACTCCAGAAATTAAAAGGTTGATATCAATTATTATGCACTATTTGACTCACTAGTGAAAAAAATTTACATCTCTATTCAGATGCATTTGTGTGTGTATTAGTTTGCTTAGACTTCCATAACAGAATACCAGACTATACCGGAATGAGTTGCTTAAACAACAGACACTTATATTCTCACAGTTCTGGAGGCTAGAAGTTCAAGATCAAGGTGGTGATAAAATTAGTTTCTGGAAAAGCCTTTCTTCCTGGCTTGCAGACTATTGCCTATTATTCTCTGTGTGTCCTCACATAACCTTTCTCTGTGTCTGCCTAGAGAGCTCTCTGGTGTCCCTCTCTCTGCTTATGAAGACATCAGTCCTGTCAGATTAGGGCCCTGCCCTGGTGACCTCATTTAACCTTAATAACGTTCTAAAGTTCCTGTCTCCAAATACTATCACATTGTAGGCTAGGGCTTCAACATATGAATTTTAGGGGGACACAGTTCGGCCCATGACAATGTTTATTAATGTCAGTTGGGCCACACTTTTAAAAATAACTGAAATATGTCTTAAACTAAGAAAGTATGTTTTGCAAATTTTTTTATACTCCTAGTGCCCACAGTAAAAATAGAGACGATAAAATACTGGCTATCACTACTTTCTTTTTTCTTTTATCTTTTTCTTTTTTGAGATGGAGTTTCATTCTTGTTGCCCAGGCAATAATGTGCAATAGCACAATATTGGCTCCTGCAACTTCTGCCTGCCAGGTACAAGGGATTCTCCTGTCTCAGCCTCCCAAGTAGCTCAGATTACAGGCATGCACCACCATGCCTGGCTAATTTTACTACTTTCTAAGAACTTCTTTTTAAAGTAGGTATTATTAAATTGCCTTTTTAGTTTATCTTATTATTTTTATTTTATTTATTTATTTATTCTTGAGATGGAGTCTCACTCTGTCACCCAGGCTTGAGTGCAGTGGTGCAATGTCAGCTCATTTCAACCTCTGCCTCCCGGGTTCAAGCAATTCTACTGCTTCAGCCTTCTGAGTTGCTGGGATTACAGGTGCCCACCACCATGCCTGGCTAATTTTTTGTATCTTTTAGTAGAGACAGGGTTTCATCAAGTTAGCCAAGCTGGTTATGAACTCCTGACCTCAGGTGATCCACCCACCTCAGCCTCCCAGAGTGCTGGGATTACAAGCGTGAGCCACCATTACCAGCCTTACTATTTTTTAAATTATTATTGTTTTTTTAAAACACAGGGTCCCGCTTTGTCACCCAGGCTAGAGTGCAGTGGCGCCATCATAGCTCACTGCAGCCTCAAACTCCTGGGCCCAAGGGATCCTCCTGCCTCAGTCTTCCTAGCAGCTGGGATTACAGGCATGTGCCACCATGCCCCACTATGTTTTTTATTTTTAGTAGAGATAGGGTCTCACTATAATGCCTAGCCTGGTCTCAAACTCCTGGCATCAAGCGATCCTTATGCCTCAGCCTCCCAAAGTGCTAGGATTACAGACAGGAGCCAACACACCCTACCTAAATTGCCTTTTGAAAGTCATGAAAACATAGTACAGACAGGAAGCAAAGTTCTATAGCCTTAATCCTACTACACTATTATACAATTGCTCTCATTTATTTCACTCCTCTCCAATCTTTTCCACTGATAAAAATCACAGGGTGTCGGGCGCGGTGGCTCACGCCTGTAATGCCAGCACTTTGGGAGGCCGAGGTGCGTGGATCACCTGAGGTCAGGAGTTCCAGACCAGTCTGACCAACAAGGTGAAACCCTGTCTCTACTAAAAAAAAAAAAAAAAAGTACAAAAATACAAAAATACAAAACTTAGCCAGGCATAGTGGCAGATGCCTGTAGTCCCAGCTACTCGGAAGGCTGAGACAGGAGAATTGCTTGAACCCAGAAGATAGAGGTTGCAGTGAGCCAAGATCACACCACTGCACTCAAGCCAGGGTGACAGAGCGAGACTCTGCCTCAAAAAACAGAACAAAAAATCACAAGGATTTGTAATAAACATTACATAAGTTTATGTGTAAACTTTTTTCATTGACATTACTTTGAATATTATTTTGTAAATGCTTTTCCTAACATAATTATTGAAAGAATTTCAATGTTTAATTTTGATGAAGCAGAAAAACTTCCATTTACTGATTTTTACAAAAAAACAATGACTTTCTTTGATATAATCAGCTCATATTATCATGCCTTTTGCCAGCCAAAACTCCATTTTTCTATATCAGATGTCTCTCAACACACAGTATTTTCTTTGAGCCTTCAAAAAGGCCAACAGAATTATCTGAAAATGAAATTGACTTGATTATCTACAGAATTATCCATATACAGCAACCAATACTAAATGACTTTTTTCTCAGCTGACCCTGTACTGGCTCAATCATCACTCTTTTTTGAGTTTACCCATAATAGATTTGGTTGAATGAAATTGAGAAGCTCAAGTTTTGTGAGAGCTGGGATTATGGACTCATTTATAGCACAGACACTGAAAGAAACTTGGTGAAAATGAAAAGAGGGAAATCTTTCTCTTGAAAAGTCTTCCTTCTTCTCCACTTTGAATATTATCAAGATTTTCCATACATGTAATTTGCTTGGGTAAATGTAATTAGTTATGAATGATTTATTATAAAGTAAAGATTGGTAGGAGGTCATGTTTGTACTTAGCTTTATAGGCAGAAATTTAAGTCTTGAATTTTGACTTTTTAAAGAATATGCTGGTATGAAATGAAAATTAAAGAAAGTTCTAGAAAAATGGTTCTTTGGCAGAAGGAATTTTTCTCACTGGAGCACCTTTAGCAAAGTCTGGAGACATTTTTGTCATCACCCCTGGCAGATAGGGTCGGGTGGGAGCAGTAGGTTTTCACATCTAATGAAGGGAGGCCAGAGATGCTGCTAAACCTCCTACATTGCACTGGACAATGGCCCAAAATGTCAATAGTGCCAAGATAAAAAATCCTTGGTCAAGAGTAACATTCCTGAGAGGAAAACCATCTTGTTTCTTTTCAAAACTGTTTCTCTCTAGTGGACAACCAAGACATTTGGATAAATTTGTCTTTCTTACGTGTTTGAATCTTAATTTTTTTATATTCCATAAGAACCACCTAAAGAATAAAGTTCCCGGCTGGGCGCGGTGGCTCAAGCCTGTAATCCCAGCACTTTGGGAGGCCGAGACGGGCGGATCACGAGGTCAGGAGATCGAGACCATCCTGG
>NW_012114364.1:2327601-2331043 GCF_000951035.1 Colobus angolensis palliatus | reverse complement strand
GGGAGGCAGAGGTTGCAGTGAGCTGAGATCACACCACAGAACTCCAACCTGAGTGACAGACCGAGTCTCTCTCTCAAAAATAAAAAAAAAAAAAAAAAGAATAAAGTTCCCATATGCTGAAACCTGCAACAAATAACTTAACACACCTATAATGAATTAATATTTTAACGTCAGTTCTCTAAGAATTAGAACAGACTCATTTTATCACCAAAAGGAGAGAAAACTCTCTCTACTCATAACTATGAAAAATTGGTGATCTTCATTCCAGAAGAGAAATGAAAAATGTAACCTTCATAAAGCCTGTTCATCGCTAACCCCGATGCCTAGACAGTGCCTGACACATGTAGGCATTCAGTAAAAATACACAGACTGACTCTCTTTTTTCTTTTTTTCATTCAGCCATCCAATATCATACCTTATATAGGATGCTTGAGAGGGTTAGTATTCTGGAGATTGCCAGAGTGACTTAGACATCTCACAAGCCGTATCGTGAGCATGAGGGGTAGGAAATTATCCTCTGCCCTCTGCATTAGTAGTCTGAGAAAATGTGAAAGGAGGCCGTGACCCAGTGAGCTGTTCTAAAGTAGAAGGAGGACCTTCTGGAGTTGCATATATGCTGTTATTGACTGTGAAACTATTTTAGTTTAAAAATAATTCAATTAATTATTTTATTGAGTTATATTATGGGTTAACAATTCCTAAACTTAACAAAGTTGTAACATATGAAATTGGATTTCAGGAAGCCAAATTTGATAGGTTGCTGCAAAAGTCATTGTGGTTTTTGCTATTGAAAGTAATGGCAAAAACCGCAATTATTTTTGCACCAACCTGATTTATAGGCATTTCTGCAATGAGGCATCAATCCATATCTTGAATGTGGAAGCAAGAGGTAGAAGAAACATCTCTGATGCAGCTTTGTCCTGAGGGGAGGAATTCCTTTTGACATTTTTCAGAATCACTTAAATTGATTAAAATCAGGACACAACTCCTGTGCCACCTCCTCGTGGCAATTAGGTAACGAGGGCCAGAAGATACTGGCTTATGTTTTGTTTTCCTGTGAAAGCACTCAGTGTCCTCTGCCACAGGATTTATTGTGTTTGGGAAATATCTGGACTCTGGACAGAGCCAGGAAATTCCCTTCTTTGGGGACACATTGAGTCTTCCTTTGTCCCACAAGAAATAGGTTCAGAGTAACAAGAGGAAACAGAGCAAAATGGCTAAATAGGATCCTCCAGTGATTGTACCCCCTGCAGAAACACCAAATGGAACAACTATCCTCATGAAAAATCACCTTCACAAGAATCAAAAATCAGGTGAGCAATCACAGTACCTGGTTTTAATATCATATAAGGAAAGAAGCACTGAAGAGGCTAGGAAAGATAGTCTTAAATTCCCTATGCAGCCCCTCCTCTATACCCCCAAGCAGCAGCCACATGGAGCACAGAGATAATCTGTGCAATTGGGGGAAAGAGTGCTCGGCGATTGTGGGATTTTGCATTAGAACTTAGTGCTGCCCTGTCAGAGAGTAAAGCAACACAGGACAGAACTCAGCCAGCGCCCACTGAGAGAACATTTAGACCAGCCTTAATCAGAGACAAATTGTCCATCCCAGTGGTGAGAACCTGAGGTGAGCAAGACACACCACCATGGGCTAAAGTGCTCTGGGGTCTTAAACTTGAAAGATAGTGTAGGCTTGAAGGAGTACAGTTCCTGGGCAAGTCTTGGTGCAGTGCTGGGCTGGGTTTGGAGCCCGTAGACTTGGGGTGCATGTGACCAAGTGAGAAACCAGCAAGGACAGCCAAAGGAGTCCTTCACCATCCCTCCCCTAACCACAGGCAGTGCAGTTCACAGATCTGGTAGAGACTCTTTCCTTCTGCTTGAGGACAGGAGTGGAAAGAGTGAAGAGGACTTTGTCTTGCAATTTGGAACTCAGCTCAGCCACAGTGAGATAAGACACCAGGCAGAGTCCTGAGTGCCCCCATTCCAGGACCTAGCTGTTAGATGACAATTCTAGACACACCCTGAGCCAGAAGGACACCTGCTGCCTGTAAGGGAAAGAACCAGTCCTGGCAGGATTAGTCACCTGCTAAATAAAGAGCCCTTGTCCCTGAATAATCAACAGTGATAGCCAGGCAGTACTTGCCAAAGGCATTAGGTGAGATTCAGAGCTGTGCTGGCTTCAGGTGTGACCCAGTGCATTTCTGGCTGTGTTGGCTATAGGGACAGACTCCTTCTGCTTGAGGACAGGGGAGGGAATAGCAGGAAGGACTTTGTCTTGTGGCTTGGGTGCCAGCTCAGTCAATGTAGACAAGAGCATCAAGTAAATTCCAAAGGTACCTGACTCCAGGCCCTGGCTCCAGGAAGGCGTCTCTGCACCTGCCTGGGTCCAGGGAAAGCTCACCACCCTGAAGGGAGACAAGCTCAGTTTGTTTGGGGGAAATTAAGAGAAGAAAACAAGAGTCTCTGCCTGGTAATACAGGGAATTCTCTTGGATCTTACCCAAGGCCACCAAGGCAGTACTTTCATGACTATTCAACAGCAACAGTGTTGCTGGGTTTGGGGTACTCCCTAATGCAGTAAGGCTGCAGTGACAAAAGACATAGATCACAACACCTAGGTCCTTTTGAATACTTGAAAAGCCTTCCCAAGAAGGATCGACACAAATGAGCCCAAATTGCAATGATTATAATAAATACCTGATGCTTAAACATCCTGATACGAAAGAACATCCACAAGCATCAAGACTACCCAGGAAAACATGACCCCACCAAATGAACTAAATAAAGCACCAGTGACCAATCCAAGATAACACAGAGAAGGAATTTAGAATACTATCAGATAAATTTAACAAACAGATTGAAATAATTAAAGAATCAAGCACAAATTCTGGAGCTGAAAAATACAGTTGACATACTGAAGAATGCATCAGAGTCTCTTAATACGAGAGTTGATCAAGCAGAAGAAATAACTAGAGAGCTTGAAACCAGTTTTTTTTTTTTTGGAAATAGAGAAGACAAAAAAGAACAAAAAAAGAATGAAGCATGCCTACAAGATCTAAAAAATGGCTCAAAAGAGCAAATCTAAGAGTCATTGGCCTTAAAGAGGAGGTAGAGAGAGAGAGATCAGGTAGAAAGTTTACTCAAAGGGATAATAACAGAGAAATTCCAAAACCTAAAGAAAGATACCAATATCCAAGTATAATGAGGTTATAGAACACCAAGTAGATTTAACCCAAAGAAGATTATCTCAAGACATATAATAATCAAACTTCAAAAGGTCAGAGATAAAGGATCCTAAAAGTAGCAAGAGAAAAGAAACAAATAACATGCAATGGAGTTCCAACACATCTTGTAGCAGACTTTTCAGTGAAAACCTTACAGACCAGGAAAGAGTGGCATGACATATTTTTTTTTTTTATTATACTTTAAGTTCTAGGGTACAT
>NW_012114364.1:2322695-2323221 GCF_000951035.1 Colobus angolensis palliatus | reverse complement strand
CCCCTCCTGGCATGACATATTTAAAGTGCTGAAGAAAAAATCTTTTACCCTAGAGTAGTATATCTGGCAAAAATATTCTTCAAGCATGAAGGAGAATTAAAGACCTTCCCAAACAAAAGCTGAGGGATTTCATCAATGCCAGACCTGTCCTGTAAAAATGCTAAAGGCAGTTCTTCAATCTGAGAGAAAAGGATGTTAAGAAGCAAGAAAAAATCATCTGAAGGTACTGAACGCTCACTGGTAATAATAAGTACATAAACACAGAATATTATAACACTGTAACTGTGGTGAGTAAACTACACTTAAGCAGAAAGACTAAATGATGAACCAATCACAAATAATAACTCCAACAATTTTTCAAGACATAGCCAGTACAATAATACACAAAAAGAAAAAGTTAAAAAGTCGGGAGATGGGCCGGGCGCAGTGGCTCAAGCCTGTAATCCCAGCACTTTGGGAGGCCAAGACGGGCAGATCACGAGATCAGGAGATCGAGACCATCCTGGCTAACATGGTGAAACCCCGT